>NW_017732124.1:442118-487329 GCF_001890085.2 Hipposideros armiger | reverse complement strand
TACTATGTATCATAAAATGAATGCTTTTAGAAGCATTCTTTTGGTATTCACTCAAAATTGAAACTTCCGTTCATGCACAGCTGCTTCTGGAAGCTGTAGCTATCATTGGAGAGCTGCAGATGCCCCACGTCTGCCAGGAGCCCCCAGAACAAAGCAGCAGACGCGGGTGCCCTCTGCTTGTTTGTGTCCATGCTTCTCTCTGACTGCTGCTGTTTTTGGAAGAGGTGACAGTAATGCAGTGAAATCAATCCATTTTGTGTGACACTAAATGTTCTCATTTGCTGCGCAATCATATATAGAATTCCTACTCCTGATGAATCCCAAAGCACATTCATTGAGGATGTCCACGATTATTGTACAGCGGGAAGACACAGCAATGTCCATCCTGTAAAAGATGAGTAAAACGAAGCATGTTTATCGACATTAACTCTTCAATAGTGGTCAGTAATTTCCTTTGTTTGTTTTTCACATACCTCATTTTCATTTTGGTGCATAATTTATCCACAATGCATATGGCTAATACATATATCCAAAAATGAAATATGTATAACCCATAATACATATATCCCAAAATATAAAAGATGTTGTTACTACTGTTTTAACTTAATGTTTCACAGCTTGATTGTAGACTAAGACTTTCTGTGTAATCTGCTCCAAAATTTTTAGGAAAAAATATAATTTCCAAGGATTGATAAATGGTGAATAATTGTTGAACGGTTTTGGTAGACAGAAACAAAAATACTAAGAAAAATGGTTAGGAATTAAGTCTTCTCTGTATATGAATGACATTTCAGTTTGAAAGCGTTCTCACAGAATTGCTAACCCAGCAAGAATAACATGAACAGACTGAAGTGCAATTCTTAATGGCTATTTATTCTAGCTTATTCACCACCTGAGTGCTTAATTTGGAATCTCTCAGTCTACTAATTCTGTGTCAACTAAATAAAAATTTTAAAAGGATTTGAAAAAAGTTAACAAAATCTGTAATTTGGCAGACATTCCTCATGCCCATGCATTTAGTCCTATAGAGTTTTATTCTTAAATTTGGAGAAAAGGAAGAAGATAGAAAATAAGTATATTATGTTATTTATAATAGTAGCTGGCCTTTTGAGTATCAACTATGTAGTCCTTTATATTGGGTGGCAAAATTTTAGATGTTTCAGAAAATGCTTACTTAAAGATAATTTTAAAAAAATGTTCAAATAACCATTTTCTTTATAGATTAGGAGTTAATTTTAAACTGACCTTGAGTTACTGCAGCATTCTAAAATGCCTTCTGAATTATCAAAGATGCAGTTATAGTCATTTTAATTCTAAGAATATGTTAATATGAATTATTTATGATTATTACCCAGGACTAATCATATATATATATATATATATACATTTGCTTATATTAACCAGAAAGGTTTATAGACGTTCTCACTGATAATGTTTGGAAATTACTATACTTAAAAATTTGAAAACAAACTATAACAATTATACTCTAGAGATGTTCTTTTGAAGCATTGGTTTCAACGTTTTCAGAATGACTTTTTGAACTTTTTTATGTTGAAATAAGTGATCCTCCTCTGAGTTCCTATAACAGCCCCTTTCACTGCATGTTTTATTGCAATTATCTGTTTACATGTTCATTTCTCCTCTAAGATATTTAGTGTCTAGAAGGCAGGACTGTCTTACTCATGCATGGCAGTGAACATACATTGAATTTGGGGGAGGGGGGATGGCAAACAAGGTTTTGTTTTGTTTTCTTCTTTTTTTTTTGATATATAATTGACATAGAACATCATATCAGTTTCAGGTGTTACAATATGATTCTCTATATGTATGTATTGCAAAATGATCATCATAATAAGTGTAGTTAACATCCATCACCACAGTTACAATTTGTTTTTTTGTGATGAGAACTTTTAAGATCTACTCACTTAAGAACTTTCCAATCTACAATACAGTGTTGTTAACTAAAGTCAGTGTGCTATACAACTTTGAATTTAATTGAATGATATGATTGTTTCCCATTTCAGGTTTACAGAAGCCGAGGCCACAAACATGTATTGAACTCCTGTGGTATGATTGTCAGTGCATTAGGACAAGAGCAGAAAAATTAAAAGAACAAAAATCCAGAGATGCTTGTGGTTGCTCTGATTGGTGTCATCTGGTTGAATACACAAACATGGAGGCAATAATTACACTATAAGGAGATCAGTGCTGTAGGTGTAATAGGAATATAGAGAAAGAAGAAACCTAGTGTGGAGAAGAGGTGACACTGGAGTTTAGTCCTAAAAGGTGAACTGCGATTCATTCCTGCAGTGGAAAAAGCAGCGTGTTCAAAGCCATGGATCCAGGTGAGGCACCCAGCAGTGTGGACTGTGGAAAGCTCGCTGGGTCTGGACAGCAGAGTCTGCGGGAGCCCTGATGGGAGCCAATGCAGGAAAGGGGCACTGAGTCTAGACATGGAGGACCCTGTGCTCTTTTGTCCTGAGGACCGCAAGACGCAGGTGGGAGAGCAACAGAGAGAAATGAACAGTGTGGAGGGTTGATTGGAAGCAAATGAATGCAGAAAGGAAAACAAATCTTGAAGCTACTTAGGAAAACAGTTACCTTCTATAGCACTGGATTGTCTACATGTATAATTTAATCTTCTCAACAGCCTTGCGAATTAGACGCCATCACCATCATTTTCCGTTTACAGATGCGAAAGGCTTAGTGGTGTGAAGTCGCTTGCCCGAACATGAGGCAGAGAATGAGGAAATGGTGCATCAGGGAATCAGGATTCAAACCCAGATGCAAACAACTCCAAAGTGCCTGTGTAGAATCACTAAGTCTATGCCTTATGTCTAATATTTTTAAATGGAGCTACTGGGAATGTGATCGGAGGGAATAAAAACAAACAAACAAACAAAAAAACAGGGCCGGCTGAGTGGCACGTGGGTTAAGAGTTGGCTTGGGACACCAGCTCTGAGCAGCAGGGCCCTGGTTTGGTTCCCACATATGAGGACTAATGACACTGCGCCCTCTACAGCTAAGATGATGAACAACAGCTCAACCTGGAGCTGGACTGCCATGAGTTGCCTGTGATGGCGTAGGCTGCAGTGGAACTGTAGTAGGCTCCTGTAAGCCACCATGAGTGGCTGGCAGCCGTGAGCAGCCGTCCAGAGGCTGGTGACCAATCTGCGTCACCCGGAAAGAGCTCAATGATACCAACATGGGCCAGTGAAGCATCGTCCTCCACAACTAGACTGAAGAACAAAAGGACAGCAACTTGTCTGTTCCCCTTCCCCGATTTCCCAATGCTCTTCTCTTCCCCCAAGTCCCCAATAAAATCTTTAAAAAAAAACAACAAAAAAAAACCTCCAAAACCAGAACAAGGTACTTGTGCCCTGGCCATTCTCATTAGGCGTCTTTCTGTTCCCTCCAGAGGCACACCTAGGAACTCCTGCTGTAGAGGGTAGGGACTCTGACCCACAGTCTGACAGTGATTGCAATGAGTGCCTGATATTGAGGTGATTACTTCTAGCGCTTGATGTTGTGCTAATAAAAATGTTAGATGAAGGCACATAATAGAAGCCTTTCCATAAGCTGCACAGGTCCGAATTTTAACGAAGCCCTAAAACCACTGGAGGAAAAAACAAAATACTACAACAGCAGTGCGGTGACATATGCAAATGGGCTGTAGGTCACCCAGAATATGTAATTTGGGGGCAAATTGCCTGACATCCTTGCTATTTCATGTGCTCTGTTGTTTGAAGATTCGTATTATTAGCTTGCTCTCCTTTGGCCTGTGAAATTGATCTTAGGAATTTTCTTTGCAATCCATTTCAGTAGGTGTTCTAATTTACATTTAAAATATATGGGCAGTGAAGTAATAGCCTAAGAGACTCTGTTATACAGATACTGGTGGGTATGAACATGAGCACATTGTCTTTGCAAATCTCCCAAGAAGGGTGAGATAGAGGGCCTGAAGAGATGAAGGCCTCTCGACCATGACATATTTAAGCTACGCTTTCCTTCTTCTGACATGCCATTTCAATCTTTAAAAAGCAAGGCATCAAGTAAATGTTAAGTGCTGGGATTTTCTATTTATTTAATTTCTGGCAGCTGAAAAATACAGGTGGATTAAGTGTGTAGTCTTAGAGCAAGAAAGCTACTTACATCTATCATCGCACGGGTTTAATTTGGTGGATGGGCATCTCAAACCACATTTAATTAAACTTATTTTCCTTTTTCAAATGAAGGCCCAAGAACACACCAAAAAAAAAAAGTGTTTGTGTTTATTGCAATGCTTCTGTGGCTGCTGGAATTGGATTGATTTCATTGCATACTGACTGATCTGTCTCAACAGAAATATATCTAATTTGCTCCATTTTTTTTTTGGCCTGTGCTCTCAACTGATTTATTGGAGAAGAATTTGGAATTTGAGTTGTTTGAATACTTTTGAAGTTTCAGTGCTCGAATTTAGTGTGAATTTATATTATAAATCTGCAAAACTCAAGCAATAATATAAATGTGAGGAGATAAAATCTCGAACAAATTCAAAGACCCAGTACATTTGATTTTATAAGTGATGTGCGCACAATTTTGTATGCACAAAATTAATGTCAACATTGGTAACTTTTATAAAGCTCTGAAATTTCCAATAGTTAAAAGAGATGAAGAATATAAGAAGCATCTCAATAAGTAAGTTATGTTTCCCACTCCTCCCCAATGTAAACACCAAATATATTATGACCTGTATTAGAAGAGAAGGGAAGGAAGAGAAATGTGGTTGGATATGAATAAGTAGAATGTATATTTTACAATCAGGACATCATAGATTTTCTACTGATTTCCTGTTTTTTTGGAGGATATCAAAGAAGTTTATATTAATTAATCAGCCAGTTCATTCTATTAAAAGTAGACCTTACATTGTTGTTACAGTATGCCCTGCCTTGAAAAAAGGAAATAAGTATGTATTAACTAACTTTTATTATAAAGAATAAGTGTAGGTTATTACTCTTATTAATTATTTTGATGAAAATTAATACTTTTGATAAATATGTCTAAATATCTGCTTCTATTACTCCCTTTCATATTACTAGTCTATTATAAAATAGCCTATTTTCTTATGAAAAAGAATTACAATTGCAAATGCATACTTAAAAAATTAAAAGTTGAAACATTCACTAAAATTTAGGAAACAAGAAAAATTAGTGTAATAATGTCTGAGTTATTACCACAAAATTAATATACAAAGAAATTAAGTTAAACAAATTTATGATCCCAATGAGAAAGAATTATGCTATTAGACAAATATTTAATGTCAGTTTACACAGCTGTTTTGAGCATTGTTTTTGTTGGCATTAATGTGACAAATACATGGTTTTCAAGATGAGAGCTGATGTAGTCAGATGAAACATTCCTTTGAGTTCAGCTCAGCCCAGAGACCACGCTAGAATCATATCATAGATCTAGTGACCTCAACTGGTCAGCTTTAAAGAAAACAGTTTTTGTTCAAGTTAGCCTAGTATTAAGGGAAATTTTGATTGGATAACTGAATTACTAAATAAATGTTCCTTATCATCGAAATTCAATATATATTGCAAAACTTTCTCAATTTCATTCAATATGCAAGTAGTTTGTCTAGTCTGACCAAACATCAAAAACTGTTCACTGTACATGAAACAAACAAGTTGCCATATTTGGACAGGGGCATGTCCTGTGAGGGCAACGTGGCCAGACCAATACTTGAGATTTCATAGGAGTCATTGCTTTGGGGACAAAGCCTAATTATACTGCGCTCTTAATCACAGAATGTATAACAGATGAAGACAATGCTTTGTCATGGTTTGTATTTTGGCATTGCATAAGGCCTGGCGTAGTCTAAGACTGTTGGGTACAGCAGGGAACATTTAGTCTATTCAAACGAGATAATTGGTGGAGATAACAAAGAGCCTATTTACAGAGGTGTGGACAAGGCTATGGGAACCAAGAAGGGATGTGAAAACCTCCTGGCATCAACAGAAAGCCATCACCTCTCCTTGGCTCAAGGAGCAAAGGTAAGGACTAGTAGCTGGAGGGGAGGACTGCTGAAGAGGAGCTGTGACTTCAGGTAGAGGAGCATAGCAGTTGCCACTGCTCAGAACAAAAAGAAACAGGAAGTAATCATCCAAGCTCCTTATTCTCCTGTCCTCTGATAATCTGCTCAATTTTCTATTGACTGAGACCAATCAGAAAGCAGAGAGCAAGAGAGGCTTGATCAGCTTCCTTAGATACAAAACAGGCTGGAGAAGGGTGGAGACTGAATCTGGATGGACAAACAAATAATAACCAGCACAGTAGGCCTACTGACGGGTAATGACCCATGCTGTGCTGACCCATACTGGAGTCTGAGGCAAAAGGAAATACTGTAAAACCTTGGATTGCGAGTAAGGTGGTTTGCGAGTGTTCCACAAGATGAGCAAACATCTCTAATATATTTTAACGTGGTAAACAAGCGATGTCTTGCAATATGAGTAGTTTGCTTCCGGAATGAATTATACTCGCAAACCAAGGTATTACTGTACCTGTGATAATGATTCCATCTTTACTTAAAATTGTAATGTTTTGTTTGTCATATGGTTTAGCATTAATTTTGATTTTTGAAATATGGCATTACATTATTGTTTATCTTGACTACTGAGTA
The DNA here is from genome assembly GCF_001890085.2 of Hipposideros armiger. Lineage (NCBI taxonomy): Eukaryota > Metazoa > Chordata > Mammalia > Chiroptera > Hipposideridae > Hipposideros > Hipposideros armiger. Next base: position 480,668 of record NW_017732124.1, on the reverse strand, counting down.
TTTTGTACCCAAGCTGTTACCTCAGTCTCCTCACCCTAATTTCAGCTCTGGCAATGAGTCAACATTCTGCATTTTACTACTAGGTGATTACCCGGCAGTATATGGTGTGCCTTGTTACATTCTCTGCTTTCATGAATACAGTGTGGATTATTATTCTAAAACATAAATTCTGAAAAAATGCAATCAGACCTGATACATTTTATGACAGGAAATCTGAGGAGTGCTCCTGTTTTGAAATAGCAAGGTTATGTCTATTAATAAACTTCTCTGACAGAATCTGCTTGGTTTTAATCCTGAGTATGACCTGACTTCTAGAGACAAGCTTATGTTTAAATGAAAGCTGTTGTAATTACATTACCAGTATAGCACTTTATTCTATGGCTTGCCCAATAGATTAATTCATTGACTTTTAAACTAATGTCTGCCCTTTGACCCCACTAGACTGTAAGATTTATAAAAGCAAGCATAGTGGTTTGTTGGGGGTTCTTTGACTTTTGTGTTGGTTTTTTTCTCATTGTTGCCCTAGAAACTTTCAGATAATAAGCAGTCAATAAATATCAGTTGAATAAAATAAATGAATTAACCCACAGTTATATAGTATAGGAGCTATGAATTGCAGATAGTACATCTCCTGCTAACAGGTCTTAGAAAAATAGGATAACACTTTCACTTGGGTGGTCCAAAGAATTCTGCCTTCGTGATGTGGTTCATGATGATTTAGAATTAGAAAATTCAGCTTTGGGAAAAATGGTAGAATCTATGGCAAGGAGCTAAAAGGACCTCAGGAGGCTGAATATAAAGTCTGGAACATTCAATTTTCCTCTCGTGGGGACATGTTTCCTCCCAGCTAATCTCCATTTGTCTGTTCCCACTTCGTACTAGAAAATAAAAAGGAGGGCATGTGTAGGAAATCACTTTATGATTATCTCTTAAGCTCCCTAAGTAGATGACTAAGTCAAAGAAGAAATTCTTGATCCTGTCACTAGAATGCAACAATTTAAAATTTGACTACTTAAAATTTCTAAATATCAAAAGCACTGAGGTTTTGAATGTCAAAATACTTTTACTATTTAGAATGTCACACCACATGCTCTTTATTATCTTTGGTATATATGTTCACAATGAATGCCATGAGTCCAGACTAGCTCAACCTTGAGAACTAGAAATTTCTATTTTTTAGATTATAGCATTTGAGTATATCCTAAAGAAATACTTCTGTGATACTGCAGCAATGAGCAACACTCACCTAATAATCTATTGACCTTGCATTAGAATTAACCAAATGTGTTCTTGTGGGATGTTAATAGGTCATGGGTGGTCTGTATGTGTGTGTTTGTGGGGGTGGGAGCAGGAGGGGGCAGTGATTATATGGTCAAATATTTTTGCTAAGTACCAGTTTACACAGATTCTTTACTTTAAATATCTTTAGAGCCTAATATAATGATTTGAATTTTGAATCTCCAAGTGGGGCATGTGTGAATCTCCAAGAAGAATATGACACATTTGCCCATGTAGTCATCTACAGTACCTTTCCCTCCTAGCACTCCACACAGGCTATGTGGGAAATACTGGTTTATCTGATTGTAAAACTTCTAGTTCTTTATTCATTTCCTACTGCTGCTGTAACAAATTACCACCAAACTAGTGGCTTAAAACAACACAAATTAATTTTGTGATAATTCCAGAAGCTCTCATTTTGCAATGAATTTTATAAAGGACTAAAATCAAGGGTGGGGTGGGGCTACATTCCTTCTGGAAGCTACAGGGGAGAATCCATTTTCTTGCCTTTTCTGGTTTCTAGAGGATGCCTCATTGTTTGGCTTTCATCACTCCAACTTCTGCTTCTGTCATCACATCTCCTTTTTCCTGCAGAAATGCCAAAGATTGTCCTTGCATCACGTTTAGGTATGTCTCATTTATTTTATAATAACTTTATTTCATTCAATATATGTATTGAGTGTCTACTCTGTGTATTATAATGCTTTCATTTATAATATGTGAGATGCTCATTTGAGTAAAATTCAATCCCAGTCCTCAAATAGTTGATCATTTAATTGTAAAATGATTTCCCAGATAGCCACATTTCAAGGAAGAATATAATATAAATGATGTAAAACCAGTCACAAAAGTGCTTAGGGTTCAGAGACAGGAGACAAAACTTTGGATTCCAATCCCCAGAGTCACAAAGGGAGTCACAAAGTAGGTCGGGTAACTAATGGGCTTCAAATGATGTGTAGGCTTGTGACCAGTTGAACTTTAAGAGAGGCCAACAGATGATAAGAGAACAGTAGAAAACGAACATCACAGAAACTAACACACAGTACATGAAAATATTCTGGTTCAATGCACAAACTCAGTGTTTTGAAAGTACAGCTAAGAGCCAAGTTTTATTGTAATGTATGATGCATGTAAGAGAATGGAAATTAATAAGATTGGAAAAGCAGGTTGAAGACAGATGGTATAGTTTCTCAATATTTTGAATGAGGTAATTTTTCCTAACATTGTAGGTCATTAATTTGGTCATTTATCATTTTTTCAACAAATATTTATGAGTACCTAATCTTTGTCTGATGCTCTCTAGCCACTAGAGGTATTGTAGCCCCATCATCACCAAGGAAGTGATAAAATCACAAGAGCTATAGAAAGTAAATATTGGCAGCAAAAGAGAATACATGGGGTACTGTGTGTTATTTTGCTAGGATTGCCATAACAAAGCATCATAAACTAAGTAGTAGCTTAGACGACAGAAATTTACTATCACCATTGTGGAGGCTAAAAGTCCAAAATCAGGGTGTCGGCAGGGTTTTGCCCCTTCTGAAGGTGCTAGCGAGGAATCTGTTCCAGGCTTTTCTCCTAGCTTCTTCGAGTTCCTTGTCTTGTGACAGCCTGTCTCTGTTTCTGTATCCAAATTTCCCCTTTTTATAAAGACACAATTACTTGTGTATTGGATTAGGGATCACCCTAATGCCTTCATATTAATTTGATAATCTGCAAGCACCCTATTTCCAAATAAGGCCACATTCACAGGTACTGGGTATTATGACTTCAATATCTTTTAAAGGGACACAATTCCATCCACAACAGACAGGAAGTGAGAAAGTGAGACAGGGCAACTCAAAAATGTTCAATATCTTAGGAAGGCATGGCTTGGCAGAACAGGGGATTTTTTAGTGTCCCTTAAGAAATAGCAAGAACCTAAATTAGTGTCTTGGCAGTAGAATGGGCACTAGATGCAATATGGAACTTACATGCCATAACATTATTTCTAATGAGTCCATTTCTAAAAATCTCAAAGTAACAACACAATTTATCATTTAAAGGTCATAGCTAAGATGTAAAACTATAAATTTGCTGGAAGCTGCAACTCTCTCATCCATTTCTCATCATGATTCTCTTTCTACTACTAACCACCCAGTGGTTTTGGAGATAATGAAAATAATCAACACTATCACAGCACAAATACTTTTATTTACATTAAATTTAATATACTTCCACCCCACGCTCCCACCCCCAAATGATAAACATTGCATTTTAAAGTGATTTTTTTCTTTCTTCTACTATACTACATTCCTGACTTTATGTCTTGGCACATTGAAGATTTCAACAGTATTTTAAATTTGAATCAAATGCACATACTTTTTTTTTTCAAATGTAAGCAAATTGCAATCATCTGGTGGCAAATGCTTTCAAGAATCATGCAGTACTTGTCTTTTTTCAAGAAACTTGTCATGCATAAAATTCTCGATGTATGAATTCTTATAGCGCCTGCCTTTCTTAATGAATGTTATGAGAAGACTTCAAAAAGACAAATTAAAATCAGTTGTCCCTGACATGAATAGCTAGGGAATATCAAGAGCTTTTTAATAAATTCATTTAAGGATGAATATGGGCCCAAATATTTTTATTCCTATTCTTAGAACTGAAAGATTGTCACTTTCATTAATGTGGGTGAAAATAACATTATATTACAAAAATTATCAATGGAAAATAAAAATTAAATTGAAATGTCACATATATTATTGTGAACAATTATTCCACTCCTGCATATTAAAATTAAATATAAATATATGCAACCAGTTTATAGTCACTTGAGTGTTCATAACTTTGCCTGAGAAATGCATAACTCCTTCTCTCTCTTCCAGTCCCCTTCACCACCTTTTGGCTCAAATATGTTTTTCTTTGCTTCTGGAACTGCCCCGGTCACTTCCTAGGCAACCAGTCAGTCTAAAAGAATCAAAGTAGCTGTTTACAGGGCTGTGCTCATTACTATTTTAGCAAACTCTTTCCATGTTCAATGTTTCCCTCTGACGCACATCTCAGAAGAATAAAATCAGCTCACAGTTGTATATTTGTGTTCTCAGAAATTACTGTTCATGCATAATTGCCTTATATTCAGAATGTTCTGACAAGAATCCTCTCTTTCTTACAATCAGAAGTAGTAGAATGTAGTTTCATTCTGAAGCCAGGAACAAAACTCAAATCTCTCAAGATTCAAAGCTGGCACATCATGAATTCTTCCTGCAAACAAAAGAGATTTAAGGAGGTTTAGAAAAGAAGTTGTAAGGAATTATTATTGTTCTAATATTTTTTGCCAAATCAAATTTTACTGAGTTGTAACTATTTTAATTAGAAATAGGGTTCATTTTCCTTGAAATATACACATATTTGTAATCCAAAGGAAAAGTTACTCATGTTATGCCCTCTCTCTTCTGAACATTATTTCTTTCTCAACATCCATATCTCCCCCCCCAACCCCTCCCCCTTTTCCATTAGCAAATTTGGTGGGAACTAAAAAACAACTTTGCCTTCTTCCAAATTTTCTCTTTGCCTAAACCCAGGTCTACAAAGCTTTTAATAACTCCCAACCTACTTGAAAAAGTGATAGCAAGGCAGCCTTTGTATTTAGTACAAATACATCACCACTGATGGAAAAACTACTAAACCTGGGACCTACTAACGGTGTGTCAGTAATCTTTGTGTCATAGGTGAAGACTAGTAAAATTAGCACTTAACATAGGCAATTCTTCCTGGCTTTCCTTAAATAAATTTATGAAAGGAAGCAGAATATACTTTCTTAGCCCTTCTATTTTAATATTCGCTTTCTTCCTTGAAGACATCATTCAGTTTCATGGATTTCATACCAACCTCTTGGTGGCCGACTTTTAGCTCTCTTATAAGCTGCCCTACAAGGCCTAAATTACCTGACCCCAATTAAATTTTCCAGCCTCATCTGCTTCCTCTCTCTCACACCCCTTTACTCCTGTCTCCTTGGCTCAGTGGCCTTCTGTTCCCCAAGCTGCTGAAGTTCTACTTTGCTTGCTTGCTTTCGAATACTCTTCTTTAATTTCTCTATCAAAACAGTGTACTCATTCAATGCTTTTCTCCCTTATGGAGACTTCACATGAAACCCTCTATCCTAAAGGCAGAGTAAAAGTTCCTTTGTTTGTTTGTTTTGGTTTTGGTTTTTAACTCCCAAAGACTTTACCTTTATTCTAGCATTTAACATATTTTATTGAAACTATACAAGAATTCACACTGTATATTCTCAATAAATATTTATTTTTTCCAGGATTATTGAGATATAATTGATATATAACACTGCATCAGTTTAGGGTATAAAATGTGTTAATTTGATAAACTTAGGGATTGCAAAATGATTACCATTGTCAAATTAGATAACACCTCCTTCATGTCACATAATTACCATTTATTTTTGTAGTGAGAACGTTTCACATTCACTTAGTAACTTTTAAGTGTATAATCGAGTATTATTAACTATAATATAATCACCATGCTGGACATTAGATACCCAGAGCTTATTTATCTTATAACTGAAAGTTTGTACCCTTTCACCAGCATCTTCCCATTTTCCCCAACCTCCCAGACCTGGTAACCACCATTCTTCTCTTTGTTTCTATGAGTTCAGCTTTTTTAGATACCACATATAAGTGGTATCATACAGTATTTGCCTCTCTCTGTCTGACTGATTTCTCTCAACCTAATGTTCTTAAGGTCCATCTATATTGTCTCAAATGGCAGTGTTTTCTTCCTTCTCATAGCTGAATCTATTATGTATATGTAGCACACCTTCTTTATTGGTTCATCCCTTAATAGACACAGGTATTTTTTCATATCTTAGCTATTGTGACTAATGCTGCAATGGAAGTGCAGATTTTTTCCTTGAGATCTTATTTCCATTTCTTACACAACTCAATAGCAAAAAAAAAATCATCAAAAAATGGGCAGAGTACTTGAATAGACATTTTTCCAAAGAAGACATACAAATGGCCAACAGGTAGATGAAAATGTGCACATCACCTATCTTAAGAGAAATGAAAATCTAAACCACAATGAGGTATCACCTCTTACCTGTTAGAATGTCCATGATCAAAAAGACAAGACGAAAACAGTTTTGGAAAGGATGTGGAGAAAAGAGAACCCCTGTGCTGTGTTGGAGTCAATGTAAATTGGCATGGCCACTACAGAAAATGGTATGGAGGTTCCACAAAAAATTAAAAATGGAATTGTCATATGATCCAACAAGCTCACTTCTGGGTATATATCTGAAATTAATGTTTTTTTAATTAAATAAATTACTTTTTTTTTTATTCCCAGGACCCACGTCACTATGTCATCAATGCATTAGGAGCTCCCTTCTCTGTAAGACATAGAAGCTGCACTTTCTTTCTCTACTATAGCTTTTATTGTGTGCATCACAACTACACATTTACATTGTTTCTCCTTTCTCTCCACTCAATTGCAAACTCCTTGAGGTCACAGCCTGTGCTATGTTCTCAGGATCTAACACTGTGCCTAGCCCACAGTCCTCACCCAGTAAATATTGAATGGATGAGTGAATGAACTCAAAGGGCAGCATGTGCATCATCCCCGGGGTTTGTGACTGCAGTAATCCTTCTCTCCCATTGCTGTTTGACCATACTCTGCATTTGTGTCACTCAATTTAACCTGTGGTTATAGTGTGTTTTCTATTTTTCTCTTATTTTTTCTTATTTTTAAATGTTGTCTCTCCACTGATCTGTTAACTCTTGAGGTGTTACAGCTCATATCTGCCTAGCGGAAGAATAGATTGCTACAATGATGAGGGTTCTTTGCAACAGGATTTTCATCTTTTCAGGAATCACCTCTCAAACAATTTCACTGGAGGTTATGGAGCCACCATAAAACACAGTGTGTATTCAGCCAAATGGAATTGTATTATGGGGAACAAGTGAAAATTCAGTGAAGATGGTGAAGTACCTGCCGAAAGAATCTCAATGGAGATTCTCATGTCACATTAAAAATAAGGTCATCAGTCTGATTGGTATTAGACTCAGTTCATAGTCTTTAAGTTTTCCAGAAGTTTTCTTCTGACACTACAAATTTTGGGGATTTTTATTTTGACTCTCATCTAAAACACTGAACATTGGATAAAGAATCTAAATTTGTTACCTGCATAACCATGATAAAGTTTCTCCATTTTACTGTGGCAAATATACAAAAAGTTCAACCCAGAAAATTATTTTGTCTCAATTATCTCGTGTTAATGAGAGAGTGAAATATATTTTTTACCTTGAAGTGGATTTACAATTGACTTCAAAATACCACTTTTCTCAATTGAGCAGATACAACTAGATTTATAATTACCTTTTTAAAGGTTGTTCTAATTAGTGTCAGTTTAAGAGATGTGAATATTCAATTATCTTCCTTTATTATCATACATATTTAATCCTTTTATCCAGGAACACCTCATTTCTTTTTTTTTTATGGTTTCCTTTGTTTTCTGAGGAAATAATGAAGAAAATAATCCCTAGAGAATAAAGGATCAGAAATCACAAATTACCTGAAAGATTTAGGGGTTTATACCATTTGGAATCTGATAAATGATGTTTTTGTAAGAGAAAAGCAAGCCTAGAAGTTATTCTACTTAAGTGGAGCTGGAGTGGAAGTGTCGAAAGCTGTGGAATGTAACATTTTTGTTTGTTTGAGGCTTTCATACCTGGAATCATTACCAGCACAATGTAAAGCCAAATTCATGAGCCAGAGCAAAAAATATGATTAGTTCTATAATGGATTCTCTATTCAATTATTAAGTTAGCAGTTTCAGAATTGCACAACTTTATTCTCCATCTGGATTACTGTAGATTGCCCAGGTTATATGTTTTTTTTGACAGCTTTAGTGTTAGATTTCTGGAGAACAAAATAATGTTGTTGGTCAGCTGTCTTAAATTTTAGAATTATACATAGACTTACAGTGCAATATTTCACATGGTTTGTTACTGGTGTGACAGATGAACAGAGCACGGTCACTGGTATCACAGGAATATCTGCTACTTACTATGGGACCATGAGCAAGATAATGAACTTATCTAAATTTTATTCCTTATCTGTATAAATAAGGATACTCATGTACCCCTCATACAATTATTGTGATGATTGAATAAGATAATATAGTTAAAGGACTTAGATTAGTGTTTAGCATAGTTAGGCCATTTAAAAAAAAACAGTTATGCTTTTGTGCACTGAAAAGTTCTATTGCAGCCAAGTCATTGCAAAAGTGGCTAGTCAAATAATATGACTAAATTAGTCACTAGATCCACTGCACTTTAACATATATGTGATCCTGTCTTTGCAGGGAGGGCATTATTGAGACAGAAGTAATAGAAAATAACTAGTGGATTTGACAAGTAAAGGATTTATAGTTATCATTCAGAAGTCTGGAGTGGACCCAGGACAGAGTCATATGCTCACGAAGGTTATCAAGGACCCAGATTCCTTCCTTCCTGCTGTTCCTTAGTCATGGCTGTGGCTTTCAATTTCACGATCACAAGATGGCTACTGTACTTCCAGTATCATGTCTGCATTCCAGACACAAAAAAAGGCAGCGAGATTGAGATCCAAAAACCCTTCTCCACATAAGGATTTTGTTCTCTTTTTATTTGGAGAGATAATCACTTCTCAGCTGAATTTCAATTATATATCATTAGTGAGAAGAAACATACCAAATGGCCATTCTACACAAAGAAGACTGAGAGATTTTAGACTTTAACTGAACACATAGTCATCTTTCTGTGTCTTTCCCTGTGTATGTGTGTGTGTGTGTGTGTGTGTGTGTGTGTGAAAATAGTGAAGAAAAAAGGGAGAATGGATGTTAGATAGCCAACAGTTTCAGCCATAGTCATATTCAAACTACTTGCACCATAAAAGGAGGCATGCCTGAATATAATTTCAAAAGACAAATATAATTAAAATATTTTCATTCAATTTTTCATTTCATGAAGGTACTATCTACAATAGTCCAGTTTAGCAAAGAGGATTAGAATGAATCTAGAGTCCTAAGTTCTAGTTTTGTGTCTGTAACCAGTTTAGTGCTTAGTTTTGCATAAATTACCTAATTATTCTATATATCATTTTTTTCCTCCATGAAGCGTGATGATATTTAACATCACTCTCAGATTTTAAATTCTGTGGTCTTATGATTGTAATATTTATCTTTCTTTAAAATATGTATATATAGCTCTTTCCCTTTCAGGTGTGCCACTGAAGACACCTTCCTGGTATCACCATGGGCTGCCGTCCCGCCCGATGTTAGCATTATTGTAGGAACAAACCATCTCACCTCTGTCGAGATGTCTCTGATGCCAAGATCTGCATCTTTGACCTGGGGTGCAAAAAGGCAAAAGTGGATGAGTTCCCACTCAGTGGTCACATGGTGTCAGATGAATATGAGCACCTCCCTTCCGAAGCTCTGGAGACTGCCCGTAATTGTGCCAAAAAGTACATGGTGAAAAGCTGTGGCAAAGATGGCTTTCACATCGGAGATGGGCTCCACCCCTTCCATGTCATCCACATAAACAAGATGTTGTCCTGTGCTGGGGCTGACAGACTCCAGACAGGTATGCGGTATGCCTTTGGATAGCCCCAGGGCACAGTGGCCAAGGTCCACATTGGTCAAGTCATCATGTCCATCTGCACCAAGCTGTAGAACAAGGAGCATGTGATTGGGGCACTACGCAGGGTCAAGTTCCCCAAAACTTAATAATTTCTTGGGAAAATTAAGCTCAGATTAAGACAACCATCCAAAGATTATTTTTGTTCTTAGCACTATGCTAGGAGTCTGCATATAAGACAAGAAACAAGCTAAAGACATGCTCTTTTACTACCCACTTACAAAAATAGGCATATAGGCTATGGCCATTAGTCACTGTTAGTGAAAAAGTCCTGAAAGGAGATAAGTCAGTATAGCATAAAGAAGTTAGAGATGGCTTCATGCATAATTTGGAATTGGAACTCAGTTCCATCTAAGCAACATTTGAAATAAAATACATAGTAGAATGAAAGAATTTGGGTAGGTTGAGAAGATATGAAAGCATATCTGAAAGGAATGGTAATAGCATTAACAGAGGTACAGATTATAAAGATAAGCTTTCTATTTTGGGGGCCAAGGAAAAAAAAAGCCTGTCCCAGTTATGTGAGAAAGTGAATGTTATGGTAAAAATAAGTTTGACCATAGAGTTTGCAAACTTTCTTTCTGTAATTCTTATTCTTATACAAATGTCCAGCTAGGACCAAGATTCTGCTTCCCTTTCAAGTCTCTCTACCACTTGCACACAATGTACATGTTTAGATCCAGAGCAATTTGAACCTGGAAACAGTTCCTATGATCCAGAAAATACAATATCCTTTTATATTTGTACTATGTATCAGTCTCAGACATAGTCTTCAAACATTTTGATAATACTATATATTGACATAGCTGACCCCTCAATCTTGGATCTTAGACAAACCAAAAAAGTATCCGTATATATTTTTGTTGGATCCCTTATTATAAACTAATCAAGTATAAATTTTGTAAATTGCAACCTAATTCTCCCTAAGCCTTGTCTAACCAGTGCAACCTATGCATTGGTGTGAAAGACAGAAGAAGCATACGAGGTCTGACAATTAAGTTCGTGAACTTGTTGCAATGATGTTGCTAACCTTTTTTGATATCATAGGGATTATTCATTATGAATTTGTACCAACTGAACAAACAGTTAACCAAGTTTGCTGTTTGGAAGTGCTGAAAAGGCTGTGTGAAAAAGTTAGACAACCTGAAGTTTTTGCCAACAGTTCATGGCTCTTACATCATGACAATGCACCAGCTCACACAGCACTGTCTGTGAGGAAGTTTTTAGCCACTAAACAAATAACTTACTAGAAGACCTTCCCTAGTCACCTGATCTGGCCCCCAATGACATCTTTCTCTACCTGAAGACAAAGGAAATATTGAAAGGAAGAAATTTTGATAATATTCAGGACATCAAGGGTAATACAACAGCTCTGATGGCCATTCTAGAAAAAGAGTTCCAAAATTGCTTTGAGGGGGGGACTAGGCAATGGAATCAGTGCATAGCTTCCCAAGGGGAATACTTTGAAGGTGACTGTAGTGATATTCAGCAATGAGGTAAGTAGCACTTTTTCTAGGATGAATTCGCGAACTTAATTGTTAGACCTCATAGTTGACCCATTGAGCAATAAGAAGCCGTTATTGGTGCTTGAAGGAAGAAATGGACTGCTTTGTAGAGTTTTGTCCCTCAGCAGCATTTGAAAGAAAAAAAATAAAGTAATTTAGCCTCGGGAAGATTAGGTAAAGGTGTTATCTAAGAGAAAAATCATAAGGCTCTAGATTAAGGCAGTGGACTTGTGAATGGAGCGGGGGGGGGATGGTAGGATTTGAGGTATATATTGGGAATAAGGAATGAATCAGAATACAGAATGTACCAACTGTGTTTATTTCAGACTTGTGTTTGTGCAATATTTGTGCATTTCCCATCTGAACTATATGACCCAGAAAGCTCTAAAATCAGAGGTTCAATCTGAGAGGGTGAGGGTACAGACCTATGTGATTGAGAAGAAGTCAAGGTCATTCATTTGACATAAATTCATTTGATTGAGGAGAGAGTCTGTGTAGGGCTGAGATGAGCCGTCAGCTTTAGACTGCTTGAAATTTAGACCATGGCAAGAAATTCTAGTCATGATATCCTTTAGGTAGTTACACTTAAAAAAAAATAAGAAAACAAAACTTTAAAAAGTCATCTGCATTTTAATATTCCTGCAGAATTTTAAACTGCTATTATCCTATCTATGGGTTTTATTTCTAGATGTAATCTACCTGATACCTTTATAGCCTCCTGAATTTATAAACTATGCAATTTTTAAAACACCTGATCATATATATTCACATTATGTTGGCATATTGTTAAAGTTTTAGAACTGTAAACTTTAAAATAAAGCTTCTTATTTTTAGAAGTAATGTAATAGAGGAGGAAGAAAGAAAATTATATGAAAGCATTTTCCAATAATGGAGTTACAATTTTAGTTCCAGTTCAATTGTTAACATATATTTAAGGGATTTTTAAAAGAAATACCACATTATAATCAGAGGCTTTTAAGCACTAATTGGGAAGCCTACCTTTTTATAGCCTAAGTCTCCAAAAATGCTTTATTTTTTTCCTTTTTAAGAGACTGCTTGACATGATGTTGTGGCTTCTCTTTGTAGTTAGAATAAGTTTACCTGCAAATCCCCACAGGTTCACAGGCTGCTAACCGAATCAAACTTAATAGTTCCTGGGGAATCATTAAGATTATTGCATCAATTTGCTTGCAATACATGTTGCTTAGTTAATGCTGGAAGTGCCTTTGTTCCTGTTCCACGTGATTTTTCTGTCTTTCTAGTATTTGAAAGACTTAGCTTTCATATTGAAAAAGCAAAGTCCAAATATAGTTTATTTTGACAGTGCTTTTTAATACTTTCGAGTCAGATCTCCCTTGAGAGACTGATGAAACCCAGAGAGCCTCTCCAAGCCTGAGGCATTTGCCTACATGGTTTCGGAGGGATTCGCCAACCTCCCAAACCACTCAATGAAATGTGCATGAACACTCTTCCAAACTTTATGGTTAATTAGGAACTCATCAATGCAAGAATGTTAATTGAAGGAGGGCTTCCAGTTGGAATCAGCATAGATATGTCCACTAGCACTCTGAAGCACATGCCCTGAGGATGACACTGATGTGGTTTCTCCCTGGAGGTGAAAACCACAGCTGTATTGAGCCCCTTTGCTGATGGGAAATGCTGTAACACTCATGCTTGTGGAGGGAACCACTATCTTCTGGTCTGTTGTCATTCTTCCCTGTCTTCCTGGAAGACCACAACCCAGGGCACTTCATGTCATTCACTCTTCTATCTACATGCTCCCATCATCCGTGTGACAAATATTTATTAAGTGTCTAGTACATATCAGACACTTTGGAAAAAACAGACATAACTCTCTGCTCTGTGTGACATACATTCCTGTGGAGAATGACAGAAAGCAGAAAATAAACATGTTAGAGAATGATTAATGCTATGAAAGAAAAAAAAAGTTAGTCGAAAATGCTTTGACACTCCTTCCAGTAAGAAGTGGGGTGCAGGTCCCCTCCCCTTGAAATTGGACAGGTTCTCTCTCTGTTTTGACCAACAGACAATTGTGGAAGTGGCTCTGGGCTGGTTTCCGGTCCCAGACCTGCAGAGCCTGGCTATTTTGTTTCCCAAGCCATTGGGTTAGAAGTCTGAGTAATCCGATGAAGAGTCCATGTAAAAGGTCGCAAGAGTACCTGGAGAGGGAGACAGGTGTGTGAGCTTTACATCCATCCCTGCCAAAGTGCCAGACATGAGAGTGAAGCCTTTTTTGGACCCTCCAGATACCCCCAGGCATCATCTGAATAACCGAGTGACTCTAGTCAGTGCCACGTGGAGCAGAACTACCAGGCATGCTCTGCCCTAATTTGTGACCCAGAGATAACAAACATAATAATAACCATTGATTTAAGCCACTGAATTTGGGGTGGTTTGTTAGCCAGCAGTAGATAGCTGGAACCATGGTCGTTCCACAAAAACTCATGCTATGTTATTTTAGGCAGTACCTCAGTGGTCTGGTCAGCTCCTTACTGCTCACCAACTGCTTCTCGTGTTTCCCACAGCAGCATTCTGGACCTTACCCACTCTAGTCAAACTCTAACCACTTCCCTCGCTCCCCTTACAATCATAACAAGACTTTGCCTTTCCCTAAATGATCATGTAAAAGACAGCCTAATTTGATATTGAATTATCAATATTAAATCTTCTCTACCTTGATTTTTGTCAGAGTTGTATATCTACTGCTCTTTTCTCCTTCTTTTCTTAGCGGAAGACATCTACATTAACTTCCAAAGTCAGTCATTACATGTTGATTGCAGTCTCAGTCCCTTTGGTCTCTTTTGCATATCCCTGGTAATATTTTTATTCCTCCTCTCTACCTTCCTACTTTTTCTATGTCTACAAATTGCCTTTCTCAGTTCTCATCCAATTTCACAGCAGCAACACTCTTCTTGAAATATTTTCTTCCCTGGCTTTTGAATACCCTGAATTTTAAACCATCCTGCACATTTTTGCCATAATTATATTCCTAGAGCACATATTATACTAAGCAATTCTCTTTCCCATGAACCATCAGTAGCTCCCAGTTGCCTTCTAAATAAACACCATAATCTTTTCATGATAGACTTAATTCTCCATGAACGGCCTCAGTCTATTTTTCCTGTCTTATTTTGTAAACCTTTATTCAGTTGAATGTTTCAGACATCTCTGCATTCTTTTATGTTGAATCTTCAACCTAAAAACTTCTTCCTTTCTGAATCCTACCTGTTCTTCAAAGCACTGCTGAAATCCACATCTCCAACCTAAGCTTCACTAATTGCCAGCATGTTATGGACGCCTCCTTCTAGATTTAACACCTGCTTGCATTTCTAAGGTAATATTCGTTTCTTGCTTTGTTATATATTTTGCATCATCACTATTTTTTTCACTATTACTCTACCTAGCAGCATTTTTAAGGGCTATGTTAGTTAGCACAGGGACCTGTGCGAAGGAAACAGAAAATAGAAGTCCTTCATTCTCAAGAAGCACGCCTTATAGTATAAAGATGGTGGCTTGCAATAAGTTTCTTTCAAATCCTGATAGAAATAATGATTCAAAGGGGATTTGGAGAATGACTGTTCAAGCCTATGTAAGAAAATCAGAAAATACTTCTAGAAAGAGGCTGATATTAAGTCTTTAAAAAAATGTGAAGGTATTCAAGTTAAATGAGGGAAAAGCATTCTACTTGTAGATGAAGAGGACAATTGAGATGAAAACTACTGTGGGACATTGAAGAAAGCGTGGGCAGATTGTTGATGTTGGAGTACAGGGTGCCAGGCAGGACAAAGGGGAGGAGGAGGCTGGACTAGACAGACCACGATGATCTTGTTTGCTGAGCAAAGAGCTTGACTTGTCATAGAGGAAAATGAGGATGCAAGGATGACTTTCACCCTCAAGTGAAGATGAGACATGACATGATGAGAAGTCAACTTGGCAATTCTGGCTTCAATGTCTGCCACCCCACAAAAAAAAAAAAATCAAGATTTTGAAGGAGATGATGCTGTGCTTATTCCACATTTTTATCACTCCTAGAAGTGTACACAATATCCCACACAGTGTGGATACTTAATAATGTTTTTATTTTATAAAGAGTTTTAAAGTTATTATATTTAAATAGGCTGTTCACTAGACCTGTTGGTATGATTCTTTTCATCTTGCAGTGAAGGATGGAAAAAAGATGTTCAGTGAAAAGTGACTATGATTACATCTTCTCCCACCGACCTTACACTGAAGATATCTGGTGCTCTGGGATGGCTCTGAGTAGTGATCAAGGCTTTAGTATCCTGACGCAAGCTGTGTTCTCCCACACGGCTTTCAACATGACATGCCTGTTTAGGAAGTAGGGTTTCTGGGCACCTTTCTCTACACCTGCTTAGATGAGGAGAAACTGAATGGGCCTGCAGTGGTAACCACCCTTTTCCTGAACGAGCTGCCTCCAAACCAGATGAGCTCTGAGGATGAAGTATTACAAAGGCATTGGTCTTATTTTTTGTTTCTGTTCTATCTATATGTTAATTGGCTCAACATCTTTGTTACAAACTCTTCAAATGCACTAGCCCAGACCAGGTCTCTTCTTGGATAGGAGCCTTGATCTATTTCCTGTCATAATTAAGATCAGGACCTGAGATGCCTGTTGGGAGGAAACCCAAGCCTTCTTAAATCAGGTCCTCTCAAGTCTGCTGAAAGAGATGAGAAGGTACAGCAGCTGCTCAGAGAACCCACTCATCCTTCACAGAGCTGTTGATAGGGCAGGGACCTCCAAGGGCAATGCTGGAAAATTGTGTTAGGAAATGCACCTTCATGAGGTCTTGCTGAGTGTCAAATTTTTCCTACTTCCTTCTCATCCATTTTCTTTCTCTGTGTAAGTGGTGCTGACAGGAAACACATGATGCTTGGCCATGTAAGGAAAGAGCATTTTCCAAATAAGAAAGATATGACCTTAATATGAGGGCAGGTCACATACATTTCAACAAAATGCGTGAAAATGGGATCAATAATTACACTAAGCACTAGAGGTGCAAAACCTGGAGGATCTCTCTTTAATGCTTTCCAAAAGCTCGGCTAGCCAAAGCCATTGCCAACATTACACAATTTGGCATGCGTGAAGCCGAAAGAATAGCTCTGTAAAGGGCTTGTGTCACAGTACTTTCCTGTTTTCTGTCCCTTCCCGGTAATATCTGTCTGCTTTATGGGCAATCCCTTTACTTCCTCCTGGTAACTCCTGGGAGAAAATTGCTTCTGGGAGAGTTTCAGAATTCAGACAGGGTCCGAAGAGCAAGCTTTGTAGTTTATCTTATGTAACAAAATTGCCAGCAAGAGAGAAATATAAACTTTTCTATAGCTTTCCCATTTGGATTATAAAATCTTTGTTGGGGGGTGATGAATGTGATAGAAAACACACAACTGTTTCAGATGTAAAGAATGCTGACAGCTTCAAAAACATGCCTTTTACCTGATTTTCTTGGCGAATTTGATTTGTCAAGAAGAGCAGGGAATAGAAAATATCCAGATGTCATTTGGGTTGTCACTTTTCTAAGCATAGCCACCTTGATTATACGGTTATATTCACTACGGACCTCTGATCAGCTGTATGTATCACAGGAGCCTCACCTGGAAATAAACTTCTCCAGCTTGTGTCACAATGGTACTAGGAGGTTTCATGAAAGAAGAGACATTTATTTCTTTGCTTACTACTTGTGAGTAAATGTTGCAAGGTGGGAGGAGTTTTACCAGATCCGGTTTCACGCTATGTACTTTTATAGTGGGTCGTTGATACATGACTGAGGTCCTTTGAGCCTTCGTTTCCGTATAAACGAGACGCACAATGATATCTACTTTACGGGAATATTGTGATGCTTAATGACAAAATGTGTGTGAAGCAGTTAGCCCATTACATGGTATTTGGTAATGGGTACTATTACTCCTCTTTCATAAAGTCTTTTCTACACATCACTAAATAACACCAGCATACACTAAAAGTATTATACATATGACGTTCTTTTAGTGAAGCTCAACAGTCTTTGTACAATTAGTCTTATCTCTGTAGGGAGGATCAGGTAAACAGGACTTCCTCGGTGGTTTCTATCAGTCATTATTTTTTTTTTATCTTTTGCCAGCCAAATACATGAATAATTTATCACCAATTTCCTTAGATGTATTTATTTATTCAACAAATATTTACTGAGCACATACCAATAGAACATGTGCTAGTGCCCAGTACTGCCCAAAGCAGTGGGGTCACTGCAGTATGTAAACCAAAGCCCATGCTTCTACAGAGCTTGTAGTCTACTGCATGTGGGTGTGGGGAGAGAGCCGGACAATAAAGGAGCAACACACCAGTGCTATGTCAAATAGTGATAAAAGCCAGGAGATACAAAGAAACAGGACAAGAGACAGAGGGAGCTCAGAAGCAGAGATGTGGCTATTTATAAAGTGTAGTCAGGAGAGACTTCTCTAGCAAGATGTCATTCAAGCAGACACATAAAGCTTGCTTATTATAAGCACATTATAAGCTACACTGGGTGGCTGGAATGAAGGTGACATTTCAACTTGCAATATGGCTTTTGGTGGTAAGAAACTGGTGTTAAAAATAAATCAGTCATTGCTATCCTTTTGTCTGTTTCTCAGGCCCTGACTTCACCATATGCCAACAGCTAGCACCATGTGGCAGTTAGAGGATGAGAAACCTCTGCAACTTTCTATGAGTCATTGTGGATAAAATTCCAAGTGTCTATATTTGTCTAGGGTGAAATAAATCGTCTTTTCTAAATATATGCCTTACCACTTGCCATTAACCAAATTTCCAAACACATATTTCTGCTGGGAAAACAGAACACAAACCATTTGGTCATGGAAAGAGCAGCCAATTTCTCCGTTACTCTCAGGCTTAGAGGTGACATAAAGCTTAGAAAGGAAAACTAACATACTTGGTGACAGAATAAAGATTTAAAAGACCTTGATATACTGGCATTACAACAAAACCAACAAGAGGAAATCAGGGAAGATATTCAAAAAATCCAACATTAAAGTTGTTTTTTGTTGTTTTGTTTCTGTAGCTGAGCCATCCTGCCACCTGTTGGCAGCTCAGCTCAGGCCAGGAATTGAACCTGTGACCCTGTTGCTCAGAGCTCACACTCTTGAGCAAGATCTTAACCAACTGAGCCACTCGGCCAGCCCCAACATTTAAGTTTTTTGAAAATCAACAGCACGGGTCTGAAATAAGCACAGCTCTTTAATTGTCTAAAAACCTAATATATAAGTTACTTGGTGATCATACACATAAAGTGAGGCGAGTCTCTTTATAGACTGCAGTGCTTGCGGCTGCCTCTGCAGTACTGTAGCCACGCTTGTGTAACACTTTGGAGTGTGTCCATTGGACTATGACCACAGAGAAATGAAAGCCTTTAAACCTACATCACGTAAGGCATTATCACATGAAATGGGGTGTTTGTAATCTTGGGGAGAAGGAAGCCTTGAGAAAAATGACAGATGTGTTCAAATACATGAAAATTTTCATATTGAAAAAACAATTAGGTATAACTTCAGGAAAACGAACCAGGGTCAATGGATAAAATTACAGAATGGGCAAAAGATAAAATTACAGGTTTCAGCTCACCATGAATACTCCACAATTGAAATGTTGCGTCAAAAACAATGAGATTCTCATCACTGGGAGTGTTCAGGTTGAATCTGGATCAACATCTTTCCAGGAATAGGAAGATGGAATCAAGGAGTTCTAATATTCTACTCAGCCTTGATCTGTTGATTCTAAGATTATTCAACCTGCCAGCAGTAAGAAATAGCCTTTTGAAACAATTATATCTTAGAGAGAAGCGCTGTCACTTCAGGCCATTATTTTTAGATTTTTTTCCATGTGAATTCTGTTCCCTTGACCTAACTATCATTCTTGCTCAAGGTTTTGATGTTGATTTTAGACAATAGGGTGGTAATCTGTGTGGATTTCTAGGTAGTGTAAGAGACTAATATGTCATCCTGCTCACAATTTCCCAAGGTACTTGGCATCACATGGCAATTCCCAGCATGCCAAGAGACTCAGGGCTCTGGGAACTCATGCTCTATAGAAAAGCTTCTTTGTCACAGATTATAACTTCTAATAAGGAAAACAATGTCCTTTTGGCACTTGTTAGTGTCTTATTGCTCAAGCATAGAATTGCCCATTCATTTATTCAACGAGAATTTCTGTAATAACATTTGTTGAGCCCAAGTGCATGTGTTCTAAAGATATAATTCCAAATAAGAAGTACCTGCCTCCAGGAACTTCCAGTTTAGTGGAGGAAACCGACATAAGGGTAAATCATTACAACGTAGTGTAACATCCTCTGTAATGATGTTTACTTAAGAACCAATGTGAACAAAAAGAAGAGCTCTACCAATTCTGGGTAGATTCATAATTCCCTAGAGAAAACCTTGAAATTACTCTTGAAGGATAAATTAGGTTGTTTTTTGTTTTGTTTTGTTTTTCAGGTAGACAAGGTCATTTCAGCAAAGAGAACAAAAGGTATTATCAAGTATTATCGTAGAATTTGCATTGATTGTACAGAGAACGGTAAGTAGCTTCATGGGCCACTGTAAAGTGTGTATGGTAATCTGAGGAGGTATTGAAGAAGTAAGCAGGGGATGAATCATATGTGGGATTTACTGAAGATAAAAAGTAAGAGACTGGAAAACTACTTTAGAGATCATTATAATTGCCCACATGAGGGAATGACCTAATATGCCAGAAGTGTGGTTTGAAAGAAGCAGAGATAATAGTAAGGAAATTAGTCTAAAAGATAAAATTAACAGGATTTATTGAACACTTACCAGGTGTTGCGCTAGCATTAAACAAGTAAAGGTGAACAAGTAAACAAGTAAACAACCTTTGCTTTCATGAAACTAAGAGATTCTATGTAGAGATAAAAGGCTTCAATATCAGAGTCTTCTATTCAAATCTCTACTTTTCTACTTGGAACCTTGTTTCACTTTCCTAATCTGTTGCTGTGAGAGCCTTTCTTTACTTTTCCCATCTAGAAATTTACATAACACCATCATGGTTGCCTGCCCAGTGAAAATTTCCCCTAAGACCTTCTCCCCTCAAAGGAAAAGTAATGCTTAAAGGATGGTTTAAAATTTAACTGAGGCAGTGGAAGAAATACATATAGTAGAAGTGGCACATAGTAAGTGTTCAATGGAACACACACAGACAATTAATATAGCATCGTTTGTTCTAAAAAAGATAACATTTTAATAGGGGATGAGCATGGATGTTTTTCTGAATACATGAAGATTCATGTTTGCTTCTTTTAATGTTGGTTGCATCAAAATAATTATTGCTTTAAATTTAAGGATATGCCCTGAACACTGATTTTTGGACTTTTCAGTTTACTTATTTTAGACCACTTTATCTGTATTCTCTAGAAGAAAAAAAAAAGAAATAACAAAACTCAGAGAGATAAGCTCTGAGAGGGAGACAACCAAGATGGCACAATAGGTAAACGTTATGTTTACCTTGTCTCACAACCACATCAAAATTACAACTAATGTGCAAAACAACCATTATTGAGAATTGCCTAAAGTCAAGCTGAACTGAAGCCTATCAACTAAGGACTTGCAGAAAAAGCCACCTCCAGACTGGTAAGAAGGTCAGAGATGCAGAACAGGCTGGTCCCATACCCATGTGTGACCATTAAAGATCGGGAGTGCTATTTCAGCTGTGGAGGTCCCCTATCTCCTAAAGGAGCAAGATATACCAGCCCCACCCCAGCCCAGGGTTCCAGTGCCGGGGAGAGAAGTCCTCAGAATTTTTGGTTGTGAAAACCAGAAGATTACACCTGAGACTGATAGCGGCTGCTCTCACAGGTGCTCCTCTTAAAGGGAACGCACACAGACTTACCCACCAATGGAATCACTCTCCCTGAGCTCCAGCGCTGGGGCAGCAGCTGGAAAGGCAGCAGGGACAAATGATGGGAAACTGAGTTGTCTGGCTTGGGACGGGTGTCAGAGAGGCAGCTTTCTCCTGGATGGGAGGGGGAGAAGGTGTGGGGAACTGGTAGAGGCTATTGTTTCTTTGTTGAGCCCTGCCCCTTCCCAGCATGTGAACACAGGTGGCCATCATTTCTAAGTCTCTGCTGTTAGTTCTTCCTGCCCTTATTTGAGACCTGGCCCTGTCCAACTTTCAGGCACACCCAGGCTGATTTCAGTGGCTTTTTTTGTGTAGACTGCCTGCCTTGGCTCAAGCTGCAGACTTTCCTAGGGTCTCTCAAAGGTTCGCAGAACCCAGACAAGCAGCATTTAGCTTGAGCATGTCCCATGCCTCTAGCTGAGGAGCCCTAAACTGGCACTAGTGTCAGCTGGCCATGGTTCACGGCTTGGCCTCTGAAGGTGCTTCTAATCACAGCATGGGGTACAACCATTTGCAGATTTCTTTCTGACTCCTGCTGGGTGGCCCCGGGTAGGGCACGGGCTGTGGCTGAACTTGAACTACAGCAGATCCCCTCCAAGGTGGTCTGGGGCTGGCACCCCCAGTGGCCAGCTTCAAAACGATTGAGCATCACCCAGCCAGCTCCAAGTATGACACACTCAAGGGGTGGATTGGGCAAGCACCAGAGTCCTGCTGAGACAGGACCTGTTCCATAGGACCGGCCCCTGCATAACAAATCTTCCACTGTAATCAAGGCCAGTCTTCACAACCAATGAACCCAAGGGTCAGACTCTCCCACTGATGTGCAGTTATCAACCAAGGCTCAACTACAAGAGGAGGGCATGCACGGTTCACACAAGGGACACACCTGGAGCGCAAGGCTCAGGTGACCAGAAACACTGTGCCACTGAACCCCACAGCACACATACTACATAAGGCCACTCTGCTAAGACCAGAAGACATAGCAGCCCTACCTGATACATAGAAACAAACACAGGGAGGCAGCCAAAATGGGGAGACAAATAAGCATGTCCCAAATAAAAGAACAGAATAAAGCTCCAGAAAAAGAACTAAGCGAAACAAAGGTAAGCAATCTATTAGACACAGAGTTCCAAACACTGGTTATAAGAATGCTCAGTGATCTCAGGGAGAACTTCAACAGACAGACAGGAAGCACAAAAATGGAGATGGAAACCATAAAAAAGAACCAGCCAAAAACAAAGGATACAATCATGGAAACGAAGAATACATTACAGGAAATCAATAGTAGATTAGATGAAGCAAAGGATCCAACCAGCAATGTAGAAGGTAAAGTAGCAGAAAACACCCAACCAGAACAGCAAAAAAAAAAAAAAAAGAGAGAGAGAGAATCCAAAAAATCAAGGAGAGTTTAAGGGGCCTCCGGGACAATATCAAACGTACCAACATTCACATTTTCAGGGTACCAGAAGGCGAAGAGAGAGCTCAAGGAATTGAAAACCTATTTGAAGAAATAATGATGGAAAATTTCCTTAACCTGATGAAGGAAATGGACATACAAGCCGAGGAAGAATAGAGTCCCAAATAAGATAAACCCTAAGAGGCCAGCACCAAGACACATAATTAAAATGCCAAAGGTTAAAGACAAAGAGAGAATTTTAAAAGCAGCAAGAGAAAAGCAGTTAGTTACCTACAAGGGAGCCCCCATAAGACTGTCAGCTGATTTCTCAACAGAAACTTTGCAGGCCAGAAGGGAGTGGCAGGAAATATTCCAAGTGATGAAAAGCAAAGACATACAACCAATATTGCTCTACCCAGAAAAGCTATCATTTAGAATTGAAGGACTGATAAGGAGCTTCCCAGCCAAGAAAAAGCTGAAGGAGTTCATCATCACCAAACCAGTATTACAAGTACTCTTAGAGGGACTTCTTTACAAAGGGAGGGGGGTTAAGGATGGGTGAAAGGGGAAGGGATTAAGAAGTATAAATTGGTTATTACACAGTAGTCATAGGGATGTAGGGTATACATAAGGAATTCAGTTAACAATATTGTAATAACTAGGTATGGTGCCAGATAGGTACTAGATCTATCAGGGTGATAGATGGGAATGGGGTTGGGGGCGGGGTGAAAAAGGTGAAGGCATTGAGAAATACAAATTGAGGGCCAGCCATGTGGCCCGTTGGTTAGGATTTGGCTTGGGATGCCAGCTCTGAGCAGCAGGGCCCTGGTTCAGATCCCACATGAGGGCCAGTGATGCTGCACCCTCTACAGCTAAGATGATGAACAACAGCTCCACCTGGGTTAACGTGAGTTGCTGGCAATGGCGTAGGCTGCAGTGGGGCTGGCTGGTAGTGGGCGTGAGCTTTCATGTGCTACCATGAGCTGCTGTGAGTTGCCATGAGCAGCCGTCCAAAGGCCGGTGAGTGACTGCCTCACTTGGGAAGAGCGCAATGATAATACCAATATGGACCAGTGAAGCAACATCCTCCACAACTAGACTGAAGAACAAAAGGACAGCAACTTGTCTGTTCCCCTTCCCAGATTCCCCAATAAAACCTTAAAAAAAATACAAATTGATAGTTAATACAGTGTGGGGAATATAATCAAGTGTTTAAAGATCATGTAAGTTGCCAGATGGGCACTGGACTGATCAGGGGGATCATGTCATAGACTGTGTAGAAGCCTGACCAATGCGCTATACACCTGAAGAGCTGAAGTAGAATAATATTGAATGTCAATTACAACTAAATATATAGATATATATAGTCACAGGATGTGGAGTACAACATAGGGAAGATGGTCAACGGTATTGTAACATCTATAGATGTCAGAAGGTAAGTAGCTTGGGGGATGGGTTATCACTTTATGAAGGGTTTAAATGTCTAACTATTACATTGCTTTGTACACCTGAAACTAATAAGAATAATAAATTAAAATTAAAAACCCAGAGAGATAAAAGAAGCAAAAATAAATGTTATTAAAATTTGTGCATATTTGATTCCTCAAAGATAAGCTTACTGCATTTATATGTTAATAAATTACAAAGCATTTCTCACATGCATCTCTTCTTATTTTGTATATGCCTTCTCTTCTTTTATTGCCTCAAGTATCTTGTTTCTTCAAATGAGCTTATCAAAATGGCTATATTAATTAGAACAGAATATGCATAAAGTTTTTTCAGACCAATCCCTCAGTCATGGAATTTGCATCTGTTTGAAAGAAGTGTTGGCTAAAACTAATCGTGCAGAAAAATTTTGCTTCATTATATAACTAAAGACAAAGTGATTTGTTATGAGTTTTAAGAACATGAAGCTCATATCACACCAAATATTGTCTATCTTTGGCCAGCACACTCATTCATATATGCTCTTACCATGCTTGTGTCCCAAC
Source organism: Hipposideros armiger (assembly GCF_001890085.2). Taxonomy (NCBI): domain Eukaryota; kingdom Metazoa; phylum Chordata; class Mammalia; order Chiroptera; family Hipposideridae; genus Hipposideros; species Hipposideros armiger. The sequence goes on along the minus strand of NW_017732124.1, from coordinate 455,907 downwards.
ACCACCACACCATCTGATTTAGTATTCATGAATGCAGAGGGGATACAAAAGGAATCAAATTGAGTAGACACACACTGGTCAAACTCTTGGCATTTCGGCATGCTGATTTTGAGCTATTGTATTGGTACAAGGGTCTAAGCACACATCCAAAATACTCATTCATATTAATGGTGAGGAAAATAGATCTACACTATCAATTTTTCATTCTATAATTTAGTCCCAATCAAATGGAGAAATAAATTCTAATTCAGAAAAAAAAATGAGTTTCTCTAGTGCCATGTTTTCTTCAAATGGCAGAGATACTGAAGTTAATTCCCTAACAGAAGTCAGAAGAAGCAGCAAGAGAAATGAAAAAAAAAAAATTGTTGGTTTCAAATGAAAGACCTCAAAATGTTTATTTATGCTGGATAAAATATACCCCAAACATTACCTTCACTAATTAGAAGCTTAAGTCTGTATTTAAAGATCTCTCCAACAGCAAATTTATCCCAGGAGCTAACACAGGGAGATTTTTAAATTTTAATTATTTCTAAAATGATTTTCACCAGATGCTTTATGCCTCTGTTTGATGCCTGCTTCCTGGGAACTGCATATGAAGCCAGGTTAGCTCTGCTTATATACTGCTCTCCAAGGGTTAGGGGCATGTTCCAGCCTCTGCTGAGAGGGAAGTCAGAACATTTACAGCGTATAATCTGACACACGGATGCTCATAGCAGTGACTACTATGCATTAAGAACTAGCCTTAATAAAATCAACTGCCCTTCTCTGATTAGTTTTCTCCTTAGTGAAATCATTTTCTCTACATTGAAATGATACATCCTGGTGATAACTGAACTTGAATGTAATATGAAATTGGCTCTGTCCTTTGCCTAGAGTGTTCTTTAATCCAGAAGGTGAAAATTCTTATTTGTGGTGGTGGGAGGAAAACATGAAGCAGGAGGATGGAAAAAACCTGGACTGGGATATGTCCAGCAGCCTGGTCTGGGGAAGCATAAAAGGTGAGAGTCAGTCCCCAATTCCCAGCATTGTCCAGGCCTAATCTTCCCAGATGGGTCTACAGGCTGATGAACTGAGGTCACCAGGAAACATTGCTACTGCTGTCCTGGGAGTCACGGCCATCAGACCCAGAGATTCCATCTATGTATAAATGCGAGTGGAGAGTCGCCATCAGGTGAAGTCAACTGTAGCCTAGATTGGGATAGATTTGGACTGGAGAGTGGACCATGCCATCAGATGACCCCATATTTTACTTGAATCAGTGAAGTTAAATTCCCTAAGAAAAGTCTGAAGAAGCAACAACAGAAAAAAAAAATCATTATGGTAGCGAGGAAAATAGGGCGGTTACTAGTTTGGCTGAATATATCAGTTGCTTTGATCTTTGGAAACACATCAATAATATATTCCTGGATCATATCATCTGAGCTGCTCCCAAAGGCCCTCTCTTATGATATTTTTTCACCCCTACTAGAATCCTTGATATTATGCCATTAAGTTATAATGAGAAATGTTGTACAATCTTATAAATATTTTAATACATTTATGATATAAATACTCTTGAAAATATTTACCATATCATAGATAGTCCTCTATATAGATGCTTTTCAGATCTTGATGTGAAAAAAATCACCTGGGGTATTTGTTAAAAGTTCACATTCTGATTTAGTATGTCTGGGTGGGACCTAAGATTTTACATATATAGTAAACCAGTAATGTCAATGTTTCTGGACTGTGGATCACAGTTTGAGTAGCAAGTTTCATCATGTGCCTTGCTGAAATTTACTCTCAGAAAAGCTGTGATTGTCATGCATAGAAATGGTTCATTTTCATTATGTAGTATTGTGAATTTCATTGAGTTGGACTGTGTGAAATTACCAATGTTTGACTGTTTTTAAAATATATTGGGCAATTTATCGTGATATAGTATAGTAATGATTTAGGGCACCAATCAGATTTTTTTTCTCCTTGAGACGATAACTAGGAACTTGTAACCAAAATTGTGGCCCAGCTATAGCCAAGTATACAGCACCATTTACATAGCATGCATTTTAGACACTAACTCCCCTTCTTTATAAGTAACGAATGTTTAAGTTTCAAGTGATGTAATTCTAAATTGTCTTAAGAAAAAATAATTATAGACTTACATATTTAAGAATTCTAGGTTTAAATTTTTTCCTTCTGGCATGGATATGGGGACTCAAATAATGACATACGGATTCAGTTTATCTGTTGCATCTCTCAGTTTTGTTTTCTTCTGTTATGATTTCATCCTTAGGCAGCCTCTCTCCACACCTTGATGCCTCCTTCTAGCTCCAGGATTACAGGCTATCTGCCTAGCAACTGCCAACATAAAAAGACTTTCTCCATCCATACATTGAATGTCATTGGGCTTGCTTTGGCTAGAGTAATGGAAAGCTCTGGTTAGCTGACCCTTGCTCTCATGGTGTCCCTGGACCTGGGTCAGCTCTGACAAACTCACATTAGCGGAGCGTTGGCTAGGGGTTGTTTTACCAGAGAAAACTGGGTGGCTGTTACCAGAAAAAGGAAGAATATTCAGAGTCTTTCCTTAGGATGGATGTCTTTCCTCTCAGGAAGGTTATCCATCCCCACTCTTGCTGTCAGCCTTGGCTTGTGGCTTGCTTTGGGAAATGGCAGGTGAGCAGAAACGCTACGTGGTATTTCTAAGCGGAAGTTGTAAGAACCTGGGCGTGCTCTGCCAGGCCCTCTCCTTTCACTGCAATGTCCCAGGTAAGAGCAGCTCCATCCATCTGGATCTTGAAATGAGGATGGCAGAGCGCAGAGCCAGAGCTAACACATATGGCCATGTAACATGAGCAAGAAATAAGCCTTTGTTGTTGTAAGCCACTGAATCCCGGGTTTGTTACCAAAGTAATTCTTAGCCTACACTGACTGACAAAATAGGCAAAAGCAACAGATGTTCACAATAGTCCACTCATCTCATTCCAACAAGTACATCGATTCTTCTTTTCAAACATACAATTTCAAAAATGCCCACACCAAACTTAATGCACATAATAATTATACGTCTAAAACCCACTCACTGCCTCCCCAAGGAAGAGGATTTTAAAATATTGTCCAATCACTGACTCGAGATCCAAGGGCAGGATATTTGGGTGACAGGAATTTCTCCAGGTCACATCCAGATTAGCTGTGACGGGGGAAGCAACTGATGGTTAAATGATATATTGAAATATGTTTAAACAATACATTTAACCATCCCCAATACTGTAATATACAGTGGTGGAGATAAAATAATTACAAGTGAAGCACAGCAAATTCCTCCTCTTCTTTTGAAAAGGAGCCAAAGGAAACAGCAGAATGGTAATGGCTCCATATCAAATAAGAATCAGAGCCTTCCAGCAGTAGGAGCTTCTTGGTTAGCCAACCTGCCGGTTCTAATTCTTCTCTCTGTGAAGATCTTCTCTATTTATTTACCTCCATTGTTACATCTGAGATGGCACTGAATAGGATTCTCCATCTGGGCCTGCCCCACCTTAGCAAATATTAGGCTTATCTGGGCCTCTACCAGAATGTAAAAGCATAAGCCCCAAGGGAGGAGGCCAAAGTCACCTGTCCCTTGCCCTCAGGCTTCATTTTAGTCTTAGCTTTTTATGAGAAAGACCTTTACCAGGAGGTGCTTGGGTGGGCCTGACCTATCGATCTCGCTGAAGTCCCATCGCGTCCTCCATGCTGTTTCTTATTTTACCGCTTGGCAGACACAGACCTAGCTCAGCCCATCCAGCCTAGCTTTCTGTCCTCCAAGACTCCAGGCTCTCAGCTATCACACATTTCCAGCCACAGGCCAGAAAGGGGCTTTTCAAGAAACAAAAGGAAATAAAGCCAAACTAGTTTTACTTTTTCTTTTTGCTTTGCTTCATGCTTTTACACGGTCAAGCTGTAGCTAAAATAAAGCTTGTATCTTTTTATAGAACCTTGGAGAATTAGTCAACACATTCCAAAATCCTATAATTTTTCTACTAATCTCCAGCCTAGAAACTATGTGGACTGATTGCCAAGGCACAACAGATGGAAGTTAACCAACCACTTTGCTTCTATGTCACAGGATTTCCAACTGCCCAGCTGGGGAAAGGGTTCTCAGTGGTGTCTCAGGTTACTTCTTCTCGGCTGGTGACACAACCGAAACACTGTGCTTCGCAATAGTATCTCACTTCAAGGAACCTTTTAAAAGTCAGGTTAGGGTTCTTTGGTTGAAAACCAGAAAAACACACTCAGACTGATTTAAGAAAAAATTTTTTTTAAATGTCTAGATTAGAAATTAAGAAAAAGTCAAACAACCAGACTTTGGATAGGATGAGATCCAGGAAACCCTAAGAAGATAAACAGCAGATACAAATGGTTTTTACTTGTGGGAAAGATTTATTTCATAGGCAAGAAATGTTCAGCACAGCCCTGATGTCTTCATTTCCATTTTATCCTGCTTTATTCTGCATGTTTTTTAAAGCTACCACAAATCCTTTGGGAACAAGATCCAGAATAAAAATAAGTAAATAATACCTGACATGTTTATCTAATGAAGATAGCTGCAGTTCTGTTCTTTCTTGAGATTAGGAAAGCTCATAGTCTCTCATTTGAATTTCAGAGGACATGGATGGGTGTGTCATTTCAAATTCAGTGTATCTCAAGCCTGAAAGTTCAGTGCTTTCCTTACCCTACTACTCGCATTACTGTTATCTCTCTCCTAAACTGCCTTCCACCTGGTTCTCCTTCATCTTCTAATTTGATGTAATGGCACCAGCAATGTTACCAAACACCTTTGGTAGAAATTTGAAAAAATTTTAATTCCTCCCCCATATCAGTATCCACCCCACCCCATCCCACTCCACCTCACCCCACCCTCACCCTTCCCCACTCCACCCTGTAAATCATCCAGTGTTGATTCTACCTCCAAACTATTTTTGAAGACTTTTCTTCCCTTCGTATGGCCCCACTGCCATTGGCCATGTCCAGGCACTGTGAACTTTTTCTTTAGAACATTCCTTATTTATTTTGGAATCTTCCATGATCCCTTCTATAGCCTAACACAAGATACATGCTAATTAAACAGATGAGTAAAGAGAATTTGAAAATTTGTAGGAGCAATAATTATATCTGTCTTGCTGACTGTTATGCCTACAATACCTTACAACGCCTGACAGATAGCATGTCTGGAATAAATATCTGAGAATCATTGAGAAGGGATGAATATGCAAATGTTTACTTTTACAGGTTTTCACAGCATCTTACAAAATCACACTGTGTGTATAGAGCATCTCTCCAGTCTAGATGTGAATTTGGGTAGAGAAAAAGAGGTTATTCGAGCCTCTTATCAAAATGGAAGTATCTTTTAAATTAGCCAAGTGACATTTGTGTACACACATTTAGAAAGAAAGGTAGACTGAGAGGTTGCCTTAAACAAAAAGCAAAGATTGAATGTCTCTTTTGTAGCCATTCTCTTCTCTGTGTTTTACGGAGCTTTCACCTAGACCTCAGGGGGTCTTTCTGTAAGGGGACACCTGCCTAAGACAGGTAGAGGCAGAGGTGAGAACATAGCCGAGGCACGGAGGAGAGCGGTGGTGACAAACACTTCCTGCCCTTGGCTTTTCTTCTGGTGGGGCCTCTATCCCACATACTCCCAGAAATCAGTAGTCCAATAAATCCATCATAAAATTTTAGGGAAGACGTCAGAACATTCAGTACTAACTATATTCAATTGTTATCCTTTAGGCCGAATTTCCTCTGAGTTAATTAAATTCAAATAAGTATCTTTTCGTTTCCTAGAACTTGGGAGGAGGAGTCCAACATACTTGAGAAGTCCCCAAACAGCCATTAGATGCTAATAACTGAGAACTGTTCCAACCTCTGCTGCTTTCAAATGAGAGGACTAGAGGCATAACGCTCCATCCATAAGGCATCACTAACTTCCTGAGGCACTCAGCTGCTGCAAATGAATTCCTCAAATAATAGAGTTTCCTTTCCCCAAATTTAGCTGGATCAGATATTTTTAGTTTAAAGGTCCTAATGAGACTTTGCAGGAACATGCACAGCAAGGGGGATTTCTGCACAATAAATCACTGGAGGTGTGCCACCCTACCGCTGGAAATTTGAATAAATAGTTTTGCTGATTTACAGCAGATGTTTTTTCACTTACTGCCCACCAAAGCACACGTTAGGCAGTAAACTCCATGAGACTCGGAATAATTTCTCTCTTATTCAATGCTATCTAAATAGCACCTAAACAGTGCCTGGCAGAGAGCAGATGCTCAATCATATCTTTTGAGGGGATGAATGAAAGCCCTATCTAAATACAATGCAATCTTCTCTGCTCAGTTTTATCAAAAAGCGGGCAATAAATAGAGTTTCAGTCTTCAGACACAAGGTATAGAAAGAACCTGTTTTGAGGAGAAAATGCTTTTGCTCGGTAAATTTTTTGATGGGGCTAGAAAGAAAAGACTAGAAGCTTGGGGGATGGCATGGTGCTCCTGAATGTCTCATGCATAAAAGATTGCTTCTTGAAGATGGATTGCTTTTCATATACAAGGTGTTTTCACATATATTTCTCAATTATTATTTATATTACATCTGTCTATTCTCAGCCCCTAACCCAGTGCATATAAGTTTGAGCTTTAAAAATATACATTTCATGAATGTTTATTTTGGTCAGATTGACTAAAAATACTAAGAATGTATGCTCAGAATTTTCTTCTAACTTACGAATGTGTTTTTTCCTGAGTCAGACTGTTTTTATCCTTCGTCCTGTTCAGGACCAAACGTTTTATTAAGGAGAAGACTGGATGAGTATAATGGCAAAAATCAATAGATGTGATGTGTGGCAGTTTCCCCATTTCTACAAAGAGTTATAACAGCCCCAATTTATTTTATGGGCTAAATAATTTCATATATGTAAAATAAATAGAACATTCCATGACACTTCACTTTTAACAAGTGTTATGTATTACTATATTTGTTGTTGCAGTTATGTGTCTTAGCCTCAATTTCTCATACCTCTGAAGATCACCATCAGCTAAAAGGAGGTGTTAATCTATACTAACAAGTTACGGTAGAAAATTAAACAGAATGCTTTTTCTGTTTTTATTTGTTTGTTTTTTGCTCTGTAACACATGGCTATTTTTAGAGAATTTGTACAGAATATGTTCCTATCTAAAGCAAAAAATAAACTCTTACACTAATCATTGAAATTTCTGATTGAGCAGAAAGATCCAGAAACACCATGGCAGGTTACTCCAGGCAGATGTTTAGAACCCATGGTGCATTCCTCCTCTGATGAATGTATGAAGGAGAACATGTGCTAAGCCCCTATCCAGAGCCAGTCCAGCTCTCTGCTTTGCTGCCAGGCTCCCCTTCTCTCACCCATCCTTTCCTCCTCTCCATTCAGCTTCTCTCCAGTAAAGCCCCAGTCCATAGCCAAGCTGCTCTCTGGTGAGATCTGACTGAGACAGCGATATAAGTTTCCTCTGTGAGCAAGTCTCCCAAGTATTCATTTTGTGATCTTGGATGTGTTCTCTGGATAATTAATTAACTGGCAAGGCACACAAGTAGAAGTGAATTTTTCGTAATGCATTCGTTCTCAAAAATGGTACAGGGGCCTAGAGTTTCTCTGTAGGATTCTTTTTTTATTTTGTGTTTTAAGTTTGATAAAATATTTTGAAAATTAATATGAGCATTTCCTGAATCATCTAGATGACCACTTTAGGATCGTGCACTGCCATAACATTTCAGTACACACAATAGGTGTTGAATATTATCACTGCAGTGTTAAGTGACCATCTGAAATATCAAAATTAATTTGTTTAAATATTTTTTATTGGGGAATTTGAGGAGGGGAACAGTGTTGGGAAGTTAGGGAAAGGGAAGATTGTGTTTTTCCAGGACCCATCAGCTCCAAGTCAGGTTGTTGTCCTTCAATCTTAGTTGTGGTGGGCGCAAGCTCAGTTCCAAGTCCAGTTGCTGCTTTCAATCTAGTTGCGGGAGGGTGGCGGTGTAGTACACCATCCCATGCAGGAGTCGAATCAGCAACCTTGTTGCACACTGAGCCATCCGGCCACCTGTTGGCAGCTCGCGGCTGCTCAGCTCAAGGTGCCGTGTTCGATCTTAGTTGCAGGTGGGCACAGCCCACCATCCTATGCAGGAGTCGAACTGGCAACCTTGTTTCTAAGAGCACACACCCTCACCAGCTCAGCGGCAGTTCAGCTCAGGAGCAGCTCACTGGCCATGTGGGGAATCAAACTGGCGACTTTGTTGCTCAGAGCTTGCACTCTTAACCAACTGAGCCACTTGGCCAGCCCCCAAAATTAACTTATAATATTTTACTTCTGCAACTGAGATTGCAGATCTCTTGTTATCTTGACACGCTGCAAATATTTAAGGAGCAAAAAAGGTAAAATAACAGGACTGAAGGGAACCAGAGTCCATGTAAAATAAAAACTAAAGGGAATACTTGTTTTCCAATGGAAAGTAGAAAATAGATACAGAGAACTCTCAGGAGTGAAGTTTATGAAAAAGATCTTCATCTTCAACAAATGCCTACTGAGCACTAATTATATACTAAGATTTGTTAAGTTGTCAATACAGACATAAATAAAACAGTCATTGCCCTCAGTGTCCACAACCAAAGGTAAGATAGTCACTGACCAAGCAGGGCCATCTCTGTCAGTGATGGAATGAAGGCTTTTGAAGATTTCCAGTTTTGTTTTAAAATGAAAAGGAGCCGATAACCAATGTAAAAAGCAAGAAAGAGGGCGGGGCAGAGATTGGTCCTTTTGCTGAGATTACAGTGGTTGTATGAGCACAAAAAACAAGCGCAAAAAAAAAAAAACAACGGGAAATGCAAGTAAAAAAATACTACAACACTGTATAAGACGCACCCAGTTTTTAGACCCCAAATTTTTCAAAAAAGGGTGCATCTTATACATGGGGAAATATGGTATGTAAATATAATATATTATAATAGGACTAAATGGGAGTGTCAGTTGAGTAAACCAAAATTATCTTTCAGAAACATCAAAGGAGGCCATGAAGTGTCATTAAACTGCTGTGAAATCTCACTTATTTGAAGTAGGCAAAATTTGTGAGCACTCAAGAAACTTTTTGATAAGCTAGCTATCTGGAATTGTTGAAGCTTGAAGAGTGAAAAAAAGTTAACTGTTTTTCATTCATTATTAAGGAAAGAGAAGGTTGGATAACTTAGTGATAGAAATCATCACATTCACTGCAAAAATATAATGAACTTAAATCTAAAAATTTGTTTAAGTTTAGTTTATGTTCTACCCATTTGTTTAGGGCAAATAACTTAATAGCGGTTACCATTTTATATTTAATACTGTAATGAATAATGATATTTCATAGAAAAAGCTTAACTGAATGCAATACAAGATAAAGTTTCTAAGACCTAGCTATTTTAGCCAAGGGATTTCTATTAGAGTTGGTGGATCCTTATAGTCAAAAATCAAGATTCATACTTGTTGGGTAAATTGTAACCATAGAGTCAAGAAGGAAAACATGAGCTTCCATATATCTAATTCTGAAAATCCAAATTCAACATTGATGGGGATAATCAAAGAGGCAGTGAAAATGTGCTGGAAGAAATAAAACTCTCCGTCTTCTCCATATCTCTATGTATTTCAATAGTTTTGTTTTTCAGAATTCTGAATTGGTTTCCTGTGGAAATACAATTTTGAAGATTATCTGTTAGTCAACAATTATTTTTTATGTCTCTAAAATGCACAAGTGAAAGAGTTTTCCTCTAGTTATATCCACATATTAGGATTCCATTGGCAATGTTGCCTTTTTGTCTCCTTTTACCACTGGGGATCTCCAGCCCTGAAATCTCTGTCATTTCAAACTTTCCCTCATCTAAGTACAAATGTTTTAAGTAAGCTCGTGAGCAATTTTTCTTAGTTGCTTCCAATAACTGAGGAAATTTCTGTGCCAGAAAATACACAGCATCCCATGAATTCAGTTGGCATCTGAAACTGGTGATGGGTCTGACATCAGTGCCAAGAATGGGGTCGCCAAACATTCTCAAGGTGCCAACTCAGGTGATGGTGGTCTCCCTGATGACTGGTGTGCCTCCGTCATTGGAGTCCCAGGGCTCTGAATGTGCTGGATGAAATTGTGCTGCATCCCCTGAAGCCTTCACTGAAGAACTTGGTATTCCTTGATAGACAGAAACGTCTTATGCGCTTTACAGCACAAATAAATGCTATGTGCACCTCAGGTTTATTTGCTTTGCTTTATTTTTTGCTTTTACCTGAAGCCTTACTCTATTTATAGGTTTCACATACACTAATTCAGAGGATAATCTGAAGGTAAACCCTAAAACTACCCTTTATCAAAACACAGTGGTGTTATTTTGAACCGTATTTTTGTTGCCATTATCTCACTCCCCATAGGATGCATTCACTCCCAGACCTGCATGTAGACTTAGACCAGTGTGACTCTTGACCATGATTCCTCGCAAGATACAGCAGTGTTTTTTATGTGCAGAGGAAGAAACACATGCATGAGGCATGAACCGTGTGCTTGGAGAATGTTCAGTCTACTAGAGAAGGTAATACACTTAGCAAATGATTATGGTACAGATTGAAAGTAATGTCGCCACACAAGTAGCCATGAAAAGAAGTGACACAAATACGTACTGGCAAATATTATCACATCTCTGGGGTGTGGACATGGCAGTTAACTTCAGGTGTGCTCAAGGAAGAAAGGCTCAGTGTGATCCAAGACGCAGTGTTCTGAGCAAGTGGTTTTGTGGGGACAAGAACTTCTGCCCGGTTCTTTCTCTCCCAGTCTTTTCTCTTTCACCACTGAGAGAGCACTAGAGTTTTACTGGGATCCATTTCACTAACAGGAGTGGCTGCTTTCCCCTCACGATAAGCTTTAAGGCTTCCCACGCCCTTTCTCTTTCAATTCCTGAGCACTCGTGCTGTGGCCTGATTTTTGCTTCTGTCCTTCAGATGTGTAAGAGAGTTCTGGCCTTGGTCCACTGTGTGAGGGGAGCCCCAACTATCTTCCCATTGCATTGTCCTTTCCTGCATTCACCTGAGCAGGGACCCCCTTCAGTGCAGCCAGCTGAGCCAAGTTGCCCACCCATGCACCTGCATCCATTTAGCACCCATGACAGGGAGTCTGGTCAACACACTCCATGGCTACCAAAATAAAGTTCCCAGGCTGGAAGAGTTGCTTTCTATCCTTGAGAGAGAATAGGAAGCTTAATTTGTGTAAACATATGAACTCTAAAAATAAAAATGTTGAACCAGTTTAGAATCTGTAATGTGATGTTGAGCTCCTCTATAGTTTTGACCCTTTTAAGCTTAGACACTTGTTAATAACTCTGTGAGAAGGAATGCATAAACTCAGAATGCATACATAAGAAAATCTCTTGANGCTGTGTGACATTATACAACTCAGACTGATTGCTCTCTGTAGCCTTGTGCTCCCGCCTGTAAAACAAGGAGTGTGGTCAATGATCTACAGGCACCTATAAGACTAGAAGACTACAGAATCCCGGTCTTGGAGACATCTTTAATTTAATAAGTAGCTAGCTTGTCTTTTAAATATTAATATAGAGTTGTGGAAGAAATACTTGTATTACCTTCATGTCTTAGTCTTTGTAGTATTTTTGATACAGAAGCTAAATACAGCCTTGGATTATTGAGAGGGAGAAACAGAGAGACGGAGAGAGGAAGCTAAACTGAAACTGTTATTAATTCTTAATTTTCAATTTTTTTTTCCAGAAGGTCAATCTTTAAGTACAACTAGGTGTGTTGGTAAAGCATAGTCTTTCATCATACAGCTAAAATGTCACTAAAGGAGAATGGGATTGCTATGACTTTATGAGTTCATAGAAGCTCTCTTTTATAACTCCTAAAAAGATGGTGTTTTGAGACTATGCTACGAGTGTTTTCTAGAGCAGAATCTTTTTAAAAACATTTGTGTGTGTGTGTGCACGCGTGTGTGTTTGTGTGTGTGTGTAGACTACATCTATATTGCTTTCTTAGAAAATTTTTCATAAATATTGAGGAGTTAAGGTCTGGTGCTGCGGCTAGACTATTATTTAGAGAACACTAACTTATGTTTATTTAATAAAGTAAGCCTGTGGCTGTTAGAGTTTGGGTACCCCACAAATTGTTTTGTTTTCTTATAATATTGAATNTAATAGTAGAACACATATCTGATTTAAGTTTTTGTGCCTTAGCTTCTCCCATTCTGAAGAGGAGATAATTCTTTTCACCCATGTTTTCCACAGTCTGGTTTGTTATTCCACATTCTTTTAAATTCTAATACATTACCTTTTTCATTACTTCCTTTCTTCTCACCCTTATATCAGTTTCTAATGGATTTAGCAGGAAGCAGACATTTCTGTTCAACTTGTACAAACTTGCGAAAACATAAAAAGAATGGAAATGGAAATTTCAGACCACCAGATGTCTTTATGCATAAACATAAATAAAGTTGCCATAAAATTGACCCCAGCCTACGTTTTAAGTAGGAAAACACTCTCTTTTAATCCAACATGGGTAATTATGGATGATTCATTTGCTACTAATTTGCTGAAAACTTAATTCAGAAAATGCTAACAATATATATATTAAGCCTTAAGTTAACACATGACATTCAACAGAAATCTGTTCATTTTGACACTTGTCTACTAAGGAAATTCTTAGACTACATTTCCTAATCAGTATAATGAGCTTTTTGGAATTTATGAAATCTAAGGCTCCTTTCAGCTCTAAAGTTTCAGCTCTATGTTTTTACTATTAAGGATTGTTTACTTCTATAAAAACAGATTGAAGAGCTTTTATGGATCTCTTTCCCTATGCCTTTGCTTGTGTCTAACTGAAGTTCTTTCTTTCCCTCTCCATTTCTTTTCCTGTTTCTCGTTTTTTCACTCCATCTTTTATTGTCCCTCACACTCTATTGCTCTCTCACTCATTCCATATTTTTTAAAAAATAAATAAATAAACCAACCTAGGAACATTTACCAACTTTCTAAAAAGTAATTCACAACACGAAAAAGCACTGCTAACATTACAGTTACAAATTTAATAAAATAAGTTCAACCCATATTCCCACTTTTAATCATGGTCTTACACAATGAGATAGATTCACTTGTAATGAACAAATGTTCAATCTTCCTGCTATCAGAAATTAGCTTCCCCAAGTCTTCTAGTAATTTTTAGAAGTTCTCAAAGCTCACAACCTGGCCCGTTGACTGGAGACCCCAAGCCTCCCTCACATTTTACTTGCACGTCTGCTCTTGCTTCCAAGGAAGCCACCTGGGGCAGCTTTACATCTCATCTGCCCTTCCTGAGAAGGTCATTGACCTTGCAAGATGCTGACTCCAGATGCTGGTGAAATCCCATCCTTGTGGTCACAAAGAATCTCGAGAGTCCAAGTAGAGGTAGGAAGAATGGCTTCCTCTCTCTCAACATATCCTGTACTTCATCATCTGGGCAATGAGGTAGTTCTGCTTCCATGCTCATTTAAATTCTTCATGAAAAAGCATTGCCAGGTTCTGGTCCTCTCTGGGGTAATCCAAGGCTCATTCACATTCAAGGCCATGTGTGCAACAGACACCTTCCCATGAGGGAGGGATAGAGCCTCATGTTATCCTCCTAAATTCTATCCCCTCTTAGAACTCCCAATCCTTCCTCCCACATTGTACTCCTATAATCTATCTCCCATGTATTTATCCTCCTAAAATCTGTTCCCAACTTAGGATTTAGAATTCTCCCTTCCTCCCAGCCCCCAA
>NW_017732124.1:437493-441796 GCF_001890085.2 Hipposideros armiger | reverse complement strand
AGATAGAGATAAAATCATAAAATATAGATACATAAAAAGCAAATATTTTCTTCTATTTCCTTTAGTATTTAAGCCCTCCATATGCATTTATAAAATGGTCCCTTTCTCTGGCCTAAGTTATACAAAATCCACGCAAATACATAGACACAGAATCGTAGAAGCATGCTGAAATCTCAGTCCTAATTTTCTTCTGGCATTACATTTACTTAGGCAGGCATTAGCCACCACTAATGCAAAGGACCTTCAACATTTTTCCACTAGTGTTTTATTTTATTGGAAGAGACAAATCTGCAAACCTCTTCTCCCCACCTATTCCTGATTCTACTAGAAAATGAGAAACATATGAATTAGGAAAAGAATGGATAAGAAATATCCATTTAGAAATACTTTGATGAAGTATAATCAGGAAGCTTATTTTTTCTTAATTTCACAAATTAAATATGCATAATAGAAATGTAAACATAAATTACCATAAAACTAATAAAATAAGGGATCAGTTCCTAGAACCCCGAAGACTCTCATGGACCCCTATGAATCCATGAACCATTGCTTTAGAGAAGCTATTGCTAGTAATTTTGTTTCCTATTAATTTATTATTGTTTATGCCTTTGTCTAGGGCCAAATTTCTCAGATCTATTTTTCTATCAAAATGCTTCAAAACATATTTTTAACAAAAAAGCACAAAATAGCAAATTTTATGTTCCATTTAAACACTCAAATTTTAGATATGATTTGAAAAACTAAGAAATTTTTAAAAAAGGCTTCAAGAGAATTGAAAAATACAATCAATTGGCAAATGAATATGTTTTATTTCATTAGTAACCAACATGCAAAATCATACTTCTAATCTACATAGTAATGCCTATAAAAATGGTTGCTTTCATTTTCTATTTTGCAGAGGCTCTTAAATTTCATTTTCTAATATTAATCTCTCCCATCATGTAAATTTACTTTCATTTGACCCTAGGTACCTTATTCTTTGAGGATAAATGGTAGTTTTAGTAAACTATCTGATTCACTCTTAAGCATTCTATATTTTAGATTGAACCTTTGCTAAAAGAGGAGTATGAGATGGGAGGTTCATTTATAATGAGATAGTGGGAGAAGAAATGACCAGTGTTAACTAAGAAATGCCTGGTCATATCAGAGAAATGTCAAAAACAAAGAGAAAAATTAAAGCTTTAAAGTAGGCATATGGGATCTAGTTGAAAGAACTGAAATTACAATATGGTAAGAAAATAGCTGAACTTAAACTTAAGTAGACAAAGAGCTATAATTTCAAATTATGGGTTTTTTTCTTTAAAATAATAAAAAAAGGAGATAGGAATTCTCTGTTGAGAAATGTTTTCAGATACATAGTGAATAGAAGCTGTCATTCTATGAGAGTGTATTATTTAGGAATCTCTTACATGTAATGATAAACGCAAATTGTCTTAAACAATGAAGTGAAATCAGTGTCTCAGAAGATTTGGTCAAGTGGCACGATGATATTACCAAAGACAGATTTCTTCCATCTGTTCTCTCTTTGTCTTCTACAGTATTATTTTAATCCAAAACTGGCTTTAGCTTTAATCTAAACCTCTCCTTCTGGTCAAAAGATGGAGTCCAGCTGCTAGCAGGAGAGACATGCTAACTTAATTATACTCAGTAGAAAGAAAGATTATTTCTCCCAATATACTTCTTGAAAAAAAAAATTCAAAACTTCTTTCCAAGAAGCCTGCAGAAAATGTCTCTATAATTTGCATTTGCCCAAACTGTGTTATGATTCTGATGGGGAAAAGAGGGGTGAGGCGGTCAGCTTCTATAAAGAATCCGTGCTTCGTGGACAAGTGGGTATGCACGAGTGGGATACAGTTAACAAGGTGGAAGGTGAAGGGATTCTGAGCAATCTAATCTGGCAAATATCTACTAGTGGGAGGTTATTCACTTTTGCATTAGGCTATGAGATTCATCCTGACTTTTTCTATCCCTAGGAGCTCACCTAGAACAGTGAAAATTCTATTACTGAGGTCTTTCAGAGCTAGCTCTCTTCACTAAGTTGAGAGACAATGGTGAACTCATCCACTTATGGTGAAGAAGTCCAATGCATTTAAAATTAAGTTCATTTTCTCCTTCGTTATTTCTTTCTCTTCCTCTCTACTCAGCCCTTACTCTCAGCACATACACACCTGCAAATAATAGGAGCACAAATCAAAGCTATAGGAATAACCTGACATGGCTTCTCTGAATCCACCCAACTACTTTGATATTCTTTTCCTTTCTCATCTGCTTTCTCCAGTTTTCTTTAAGATTTTTATTAAAATATAGCTAACATACAATATTATAGTAGTTTCATGTATACACAATAGTTATTCAAAATTTATACACCTAAAGAAGTGATCACCATAAGTGTAGCAACCATCTGACATTATCACATAATCACCACATTATTGACTACATTCCCTTTGCTGTATATTACATACTCATGACTTATTTGTTTTATACCTGGAAATTGGAACCTTTTATTCCCCTTCCCCTTTCCCCCCATTTTTAAAATGTTTAACTACAATTGGCATTCATTATTATTTTATATTAATTTCAGGTATATACTGTAATGGTTAGACATTTATGTAATTTAAGATGTGATCCCCCTGACTAGTCTAATACCCACCTGGCACTATACATAGTTATGACCATATCATTGACTATGTTCCTTATGCTTTACTTAACATCNTCTTATTAATTTTTTTATTCCTCATATTGTTCACTGAGAGTTGTGAACAATATTGTGAATATGTCTTCTTTCTGTCTCTGACTGCAGAATTGCCTTGAGAATAAGATCATGTACCCACCTTACTAACTACTTAGCTACCTACCTTACTAACACAGCTCATATCTCCTCCTCATTCTTCTTCCAATGGCACCCCTTCACACATGTATACACCATCATCTTAATTTGGTGTTTGTTATTCACATAAACATTTTAATTGTATGTCATATACATCTTTGTCTCTCAACAATATATAACACTGTTTTATATGCATATATAAAGTCCTTCATACATATAGTCTTATTTTATTTTCCAGGAAACTTTCTCTCTCTCTCTTTTTTTTTTTTGCAGTTAATGTGGATATGAGTAACTCTATTAATTTTTGCTACTTTGTATTCTATGAATATATATCAAAGTATTTATCTATTCCCCTGTGAAGGGACATTTGTATTGTTTTCAGTTTTTTGCTATCCTGAGGTAGGTTGCTGTGAACATTCTTTTAAGCTGAGAGGCAGGATAGCATAGCAGTTTTGAACATGGATTCCATCGTCAGGTTGCATGAATTTGATACAATATGGCAGTCTACCTAGCAGCTAAGCAACCTTGGCAAAGCTATTTAATTTCTCTGTGCCTCCGTTTTCCATTTTAAAATGGAAATAATATTACCTATTTCATAGGAATATTGAGAGGAGTATTAGCTTGAAGTATACGTAATTGTGATTTTTGTAGATCAAAAATAGTCAAATATGAGCATTTTCATATGGTGCAACCTCATAAATGAGCTAATGCATATGACATATTTATAATCATATCTGTGTGGTGAACACTTAGGAAATGTTAACTGTGATGACAACAATGATGATGATAATGATGAAATCTCTTTGTGTATGTGTGCATCAGAGTTCCTCTGGCCTACATATCGAGGAATAGAATGGTTGGGTAATAAGATTTATATAAATTCAACCTTTATTTCCAAAATGTTCTCAGATGTTTTCTATCCTGGATATGTTTTATCTTTCCACATATTTGGATCTTATTTAATATCTTTCTATAAAGTTTTATAATATTGTTCATGAAGGTTACTAAGTTTTTCTCCTTCCCCTCCCTCCGTCCCTTCCCCCTTCCTCTTTCTCCTCCTCCTCTTCTTCTTTTCCTCTTTTTTTTCTGCTTTTGCTAATGAAATACTGTTAAATTATACATTCTGCATATTAATTGCTTATATATAAGAATTCCATTATTTTTATTTTGTTTCCCATTAATATCCCAGATTCAAAGGCTAGTACCCTCTGATGTCAGGGGTAGATTTTGAGTGTCTATTCAGGCCTCTAACTTTATGTTTCTGGGAGATTGACATGACCTTCCTCTGAGTCATTCAAATGATCAGAAGCAATCTTTGCTTTCATGGGTCAAGAGGCTCTTTGCCAAGCTCTCTTTTAGATTATCACTCAGAGCTCTTATACACTGTTTCTTCTGCTTTCCTTTAACTCATGGAGGGGAATAGCCTGCTCTAACTCTATACCCAGAGGCTCCGGTGAGCCCTTGGCTGTGTTTGCT
>NW_017732124.1:433190-436172 GCF_001890085.2 Hipposideros armiger | reverse complement strand
CTCCTCCTCCTCCTCCTCCTTAATTGCCTTAGCCAGTCTCTGCCTCCCTCTCCAGCCTCACGGTTCAGCACTTTCTTTTTTGTTCTAGACACATGCCTTTTGAGATCATAAAACAGGCTAGACTCTTTTCCATATGCTATTTCCCCTTCCAGGAATGTTTTCCCCTAGTCTTTCACCCAAAATATTACCTACTCAGCTTAAATGCTACTTGCTCTGGAAGCATTCTCTGACCCATTAGCCAAGTTAGGTCAACCTATTAAACACTCTTCTTGCAGGCAATAATTGTGCTTAGATAGATAGATAGATAGATAAATAGATGGATAGATAATAGATGATATACAATATATATCTACTACATATAAATAATATATATAATCTACTATAATTTTGATGAAATAAATATTTATGTGAGAATGTGTTGGAAGTTTATGTCTACAACTAAACCTTAAGCTCCATAAAAATCAGAAACTACAACTTTCTTATATATTGTTATGTTTCAGAATTAGCATATAGTTGGCAGACTAAAACATTTGTTAATTAAAAAATTGGACAAAAAATTCTACCATATAAACAATACAGAAAAGAACATGTGTTATAGAAACTGAAATAATGTTTTTTTACTTAGAAAAAGAGATCAGTGGAAGCTTTCCTTGGATTGAGAGCATCCTTTACTAGTGGGGGATAGGGATTTTGAGTATAATAACATCCTACTAATATTGGTATAATTTGCCTTGTGGGTCATATTGTTGACTTTGTAAAATATTTCAGTATATTGATATATCTAAAAGGGAACTTGCATTCTAAAATTGGCTGTATGGTTTTGTGAGTGTCATCATTCCTGAAGAAATGGTAAGATGCTTTTGCATTCAAATGATTTGATGTTTTGAATAACAAAAAGTTTATTAAGATCAAAGCAAAAGTCAATATATATTTGGTAGAATAATTAATAAAAGCTTTTTATGTGTTATTGCTTCTGGCTAGTTTACTTTCTTTTTTATTGTATGATGGGAAAACCCCACTCTGTTACCACAGGAATCTACAATGACTCAGCTTGAATTCTAGATGCTGTAGCTTGCTGAAGACATGGGGTGTTTCCACCTGGGTTCACAAAAAGCCCCTGAGAGTATTCTTTGGAGAAATATTCAGCTCTGGGAAAAGATTATGTAACCTAATAGTTTTTTTGTTTTTTTTAATTACACTTTATATATAAGAAATTAAAAAAAAATTTTCTTGGGCTGAGCGAGTAGCTCGTTGGTTAAGAGTTGGCTTGGGAGCATGATCTCTGAGCAGCAGGGCAGCCAGTTTGGATCCCACATGGGCCAGTGACACTGCCCTCTACAACTAAGATGGTGAACCTGGAGCTGGGCTGCCATGAGTCACCAGTGATGGTGTAGGACAGTGGAGCTGCAGTGAGCTGCCATAAGCTACCATGAGCGGCTGGCAGCCGGCCTGAGTTGCCGTGAGCTGTGGTGAGCAGCCATCCAATAGCCAGCAACTGATCTGTCTCAGCCAGGAAGAGCACAATGATCACAATACCAACATGGGCCAGTGAAGCGATGTCCTCCCCAACTAGACTGAAGAACAAAAGGACAGCAACTTGCCTGTTCCCCTTCCCCAATTCCCCAATGCTGTTCTCAACCCCAATTCCCTAATAAAATCTTTAAAAAAAAAAGAATTCTTGCATGTAATCATTAGATAAGGATCATAATCCTCATTGACAATATTTAACACTTAATAATAGATGCATATTATCTCTGGTAAAATTGCTTGTACGATGTTAAAATTAATTCTATGGATAATGTAATATGATTTTTAAAACAAATAGGCAATGACAGAAAGATGAGCACAATGAAAATGCAGTATACAATCTTCAAGGAAAAGTTATAAATATGGATTTAAACTACACATATACCGACATTTTTATTCATTTTTGTATCCCTATACCACTAATAAAAATGTCAGCGGCTCCACATCCTAAATTATCATTACTTCTGTTTTTATCTCCTTTTTGCCTGAAAAAGTTGAAAGCCACTATATTTTACTCTGTTTCAAAGCATCTACCTCATGGTAGGTACGCTGTATTAATTGAGGTGGGGGGCGTTTGTAATACGATATGGCTCCTCAGCATTGCACTAAGGATCAGATTGGCGTTTTATAAGCCATAGAAAAGTATTGTCGAGCCAACTTCTTACATAGTTACTCAGCAGCAGAAACATATCCATAAAACGTTAGAATATCAGCCAATTATATCATTCCCCTTCTCTTGTTTTTTTATCCTTTCTTTCCTTCTTATCTCCCTCTATCCTTCCTTTCCTCCTTCCCTCCTTATCTATATCTATATCTGTCTATCATCTATCTATATATCTTTCTATCTAATATATCTGTCATCTGCTCCCTCTATCTCTCCCTCTTTCCTATCTCTCCCTAATATATTATTTCCATTTCTGGTACTCAGCTGTACCTGCATTGTCCAATAGAATTTTCTGAGACACTGACAATGTTCCCTATCTGCACTGTCCAGTTCTATGACCACTAATCATTCTTGAGCTTTTGACTTATTTCAAGCTATTGGGCCCTAGAAATGCAGCTAGTACAACTGGGAAAGTGAATTTTAACAATTTACTTTTAATCAGTTTATATTTAAATAGCCACATATGGCTAGTGACTAAGATACAAATATGAACAAAATGTAACCCCGACCTTTGAGATATCACACTCCAGGGCTCTTGTACTGATAATGTTCTGCACTGGATATTTGGAGATGTCTTGAGTTGTCAAGTATAATGTTGCTCATCACCAATGAATTCGACAAACTAAAAATATATCTGAAATTCAGGATAAAAAAACAAATTTATATATGCATAAATTAATTGATACTCAAGGTAAGAAAAAATGCATTGCCAACAGAGATATGAAACCACAAAATAGAGTAAGTAGGTTTTAGATGAGGACGTTTGTTTTTCCAGTGTTTTAGATACCCCT
>NW_017732124.1:429042-431790 GCF_001890085.2 Hipposideros armiger | reverse complement strand
AAGGTTTACTCATGGCAGATGGAAATGCCAGTAAGATTCTGCATGCAAACCACTTTGAAAGGCAGTTGAAGAATCCTTTATGCCATAGTTAGTTTTCACCTCAATGTTTTTGTAAGTGTATTTCACAATGCAGAGGCTTGTTTCCTTTCTTCCTTAACCTACTGTTAAAGAGTAACTAGTGTTGTAGCAATGCCACAAACTCTACAGAGGATGATACTGGTGCATTAAATAGCAATTCACACACAGCTACACATATGTGATTACATTGCTATTGATAATTTTTGCTTTTATTTTGCCTATAACAATCAATATTGTATTCATAATAATAATTATATACCTAAATAAAACAAAAAATATGACATATTATTTGGAGGGGGGGATGTGAATTTCAGAAGTACCAACAGATCTCTTTGCAAGTCTATTGAACAGTACATCGTTATTGTAATAACATAGATATAACCACATGCAGCTTTCTTAAAGGATTATTTCTTGCCTAGAAATAGGTATCAAAAGTGACCTTTCAATGACTATTCATCTCTAAGTTTGTGGAGAAAAGAAAATTATAATTTGTCTGTTTTTGTCCTTCTCTAATATTGATACAGATTGACCTCTAGTATTGATACAAATATTGCAGATTTGCCCACAAGTCATCTCCTTGAGGAAGTTAATGATCAATATCCTCTAATAACCTAGAATGATTGCAACTTAATATATGACCTTCACTTAACAGCCAATGACAAAATGTTAAGGTGTATGTTTAAGTAATCCATAAATTGATAAATCAGATTACCACTTATTTCTTTGCAAGATAACTGATTACAATAGATTTTCAATTGGATTTAGCCTATGATGATGCTATTTGAACACATTTCTTTTATCATTAGAACAAGTCCCAGAGAAAACATTAAAATACTATCAGTTGTACCCCTTAATGTTAATTTTAATTTTTTTCATAACATCCCTAGGTGTCTTTATTTTAATTGTGTCATTTATTAGTGACATTACCATTTTTAAATTATTAAATAAAATAAGGAAAGTTAAATGGTAACTCACACAAAAGGAATTTCTAGTTGTCACTTATTTTCTGTTATTAGAGCAGAACCAAACCTTGAGTGTAATGGGTTAAGTTAGTATATTGTAAAAATAGATTAAAAAGCAACATTGATTAAAAATAGTACAGCATTTATATGCTTAAGCATTTTAAATTAAGTATATATGCATTAATTAAATAAAAATGTCACTGCATATGGTTGAAAACAAATGGAATACAAACTCATGGAATTCAGGAAACAAAGGACTTTTGACAAGGGTGATGAAGGCTTCTCTGTGGAAAATGACAGACTTTAGTTGGGCACTGAAGGGTGAATAGGTAATTACAAGGAAAAACAATAATGCATTTTTGACACATCCTCAAAGAAGAATTAGAAAACTATAGCAACTTCCTACTAAATATAAACAGTTTCCTGTTCAGAATACGACAGTGTCAGTTCTTGTCTATCAGCCAATTCTCTCAAAAATCAGAAGGGAGGAAAGAGACAAATTGATATTTATATATCATGTCATATATTATCTCGTTTAATCCTAACAATAGTAATTATAGTTTATTTTTTACCCATATAAAGGATCAGAAACGTTAAGTACCTTTCACCTACGTGGTGAAATTTAAACCCAGAAATAAGAATCCAAAATCAAGTCCTTTTTGCTATAATATTTAATGTTGGAAGAAAGAATAGAGTTCAATAATCATTGATAAACTTTGATTTATATTTTCTGAAAAGCTGATTAAAATTATGCTTATCTTTAATAAATAACTTTAAAGTAAGTTAAATAACCATGTGGAATAAATCAGCTAAAATTCTGAAAAAAAATAGAAAATCTAGAGAACTTGTAGATATTAAATTTTAAGTGTAATTATAATTTCAATTACTTTTAAGTTTCTGATTAAAATATAATTATTTTTATTCATATATTTGTTCACTAAGTACATATTAAATATACCCTATGTGCCTCATACTGTTTTAAGAACTGGATATGCAATTATGAATAACACCATTTTTGCCCTTGAGAAGGTCATAACTTAGGACTTCCATATTTTCAAATTTTGGTTAATGGGAAATCTGTTGCCATGGGGATCAGCACGAGACAAATGTGAGCAGAGTTAAGAGCATGGTGTGATTCTAATGTAACAAGGTATTTTCATAAGCCACACAGGAACATTTATCTCATTACTTTATAATCACATTGGGTACCTAACAATTTATTTTAATTTGTTTCTGCTAATAGGCTTTCTTACAAACCCTTCCCTATTTTCACCTCGCTTTGCCTCCTCATTTTCTCATCACTCAAGCTGTACTCTTCATTCACTTTTTTGGGCTCCTGTCTGGCTTTGGGTAACATTTTCAGGTTCCTCCCAAGGTCAGCTCCACTGTCTCTTTCAAACATCAATGCATTCTTTTACAAAGCCTCACCAGCATTAAGAATTCCTCAAGAATGTACATAAAGTTTTACTACTAGCAATAAATATAGAATCAACCAAGATTGTGTGCATATACATGAACAGAAAAGGGCATCTATCATAAACATATTCTAATTAAAAAGTATTTTAACTTGATTGAAAAAGTATTGTTCATTTTTTTAAAAATATGCCACCATATGATGTGTTGCATAATTTTATAACACACCTTGTTATTATTAGTGACATGAACTCCTATCTGTCATGGTTAATCTTTTTATTTTAATTGCAAAATA
>NW_017732124.1:418637-425560 GCF_001890085.2 Hipposideros armiger | reverse complement strand
TTGTTGTGTTCTTTAGATTCCACATATAAGCAAAATCTCATTGCATCTGTCTTTTGCTGTCTGACATACTCCATTCAGCACAATACCCTCCAGGTCCTTCCAGATGTCAAGAACACATTCCCTTCCCTGGCCGAGCAATATTCCTTTGTATATATGTACCACCTCATCTTTATCCACTCTTTCATCGACGGACACCCAGGCTGCCTCCACATTTTGGCCATTGTAAACAATGGTGCAATGAACATATGGATGCATATGTCTCCTCAAAGTAGTGTTTTGGGTTTTTTCAGATAAATACCCAGAAGTGGGATTACTGGGTCTTTGTCTCTTGGTATACCCTTTGTTTTAAAGTCTTCTTTGTGTAGTATAATTATTGCTACTCCAGGTTTTTTGTTCTGTTTTGTTTTCATATTCATGAAATATCTTTTCCCATCTCTTGACTTTCAGTCTGTGTCTGTCCTTTTATCTGAAGTGATTTGTCTTGTAGGCCGCTTATGTAAGGGCCTTGTTTACTTATCCATTCAGACAGCCTATATCTTTTGATGGGAACAGTGAATCTATTTACATTTCAAGTAATTATTGATAGATATGTGGTTATTGCCATTTTATTACATATATATATATTTTTCCTTTCTTTCTTCTTCTTAAAGATGCCCATTTAACATTTCTTCTAATACTGTTTGGTGGTGATGAACTTCTTTAGCTTTTTCTTGTCTGGGAAGCTCTTTATCTGTTCTTCAGTTCTAAATGATAGCTGTGCTGGGTAGAGTAACCTTGGTTGTAGGTCCTTGCTTTTCATCACTTTGACTATTTTGTGCCAATTCCTTCTGACCTGTAAAGTTCCTGTTGAGAAATCAGCTGAGAGTCTTATGGGAGCTCCCTTGTAGGTAACTAATTGCTTTTCTCTTCTTGCTTTTAAGATTTGCTCTTTGTCTTCTTTAAACTTTGGCATTTTAATTATAAGGTGTCTTGTTGTTGGCCTCTTTGGGTTCATCTTTGGGACTGTCTTATTTCCTGGGCTTATATGTCTATTTCCTTTGCCAGGTTAGAAAAGTTTTTCATCATTATTTATTCAAATATTTTTTCAATTCGTTGCTCTCGCTCATCTCATTCTGGAAACTCTATGATGCAAATTTTGGTACACTTGATGTTGTCCCAGAGGCCCCTTAAAATATCCTCGTTATTTTGGATTCTTTTTTTTCTTTTTGCTGTTCTGATTGGGTGCTTTCTGCTACCTTCTCTTCCAAATTTCTTCTTTGATCCTCTGCTTCATCTAATTTACTGTGGATTCTCTCTAATGTATTCTTCATTTCAATTATAGTATTCTTATTCCTGACTGGTTCTTTTCTATGTTTTCTGTCTCCATTTTTATGTTTCCTCTCTCTTTGTTGAAGTTCTCCCTGAGATCACTGAGCATCCTTATAACCAGTGTTTTGAACTCTGCATCTGCTAGATTGATTGTGTCCTTTTTGTTTAATTCCTTTTCTGGAGCTTTGTTCTGTTGTTTCATTTGGGACATGTTTGTCTCCCCATTTTGGCTACTGCCTTGTGTTTGTTTCTACATATTAGGTTGGGCTACTATGTCTCCCCATCTTAGTAGAGTGGCCTTATGAGTAGGTGTCCTGTGGGGCCCAGTGATGCAGTTTCACTGTTCACCAGATCCAAGTGCTCCAAGTGTGTCCCTTGTGTAGGTTGTGTGTACCCTCCTGTTGCATTTAAGCCTTGCTGTTTGCCCATCAATGGGAGGTATTGATCCTTGGGCTGATTGATTGTGAAGACTGGCTGTGACTACAGAGGAGGAGCTACTGTGCAGGGGCTGACCCTACAGAGCAGGATTAGTTTAAGCAGGGCTCTGATACCTTCCCAATCTGCCAATTGGGTGTGTCATCCTTGGAGGTGGCCAGGAGATACTCTGGCTTGATCCAAAGTTAGCCACTGGGTATGCCAGCCCCAGGACATACTGTGAGAGGCCCCACCACAGGTCAAGTTCAGCTTCAGCCTTTGCCCTGCCTGGAGCCACAGAGCAATCAGCAGATGGCCATCACTTGTGCTGAACTTGAAGGTGCTTCAAGAGGTCAAGCTTTGAATAAATGCTAGCTGCCACTAGCGCCAGGCTTACAGCTGCTCAGCCAGAGGTACAGGACACACTGAAGCCAGATGCTGCTTGTTGGGGTTTTCTGAATCTTTGAGAGATTTTAGGAAAGTCTGCAGCATGAGCTAAGTCAGGCTGTTTGTATGGAAAAGCCACTGAAAGCAGTTTTGGTCAGGTCTCAGGCAATCACCAGAGTGACACAAATGAATGATGTTAGATTCAGATATGACAGCCACCTGTGCATGTTGGAAGACACAAGGGCTCAACAAAGAAACAATGGATTCTACCAGTATTTCTGTCTGTCTGAAAGAAAACTGTGCCTCTAGTCCTCACCCTCTAGCCAAACTACTCAGTTCCTCCTCATGTGTCCCTGGTGCCTTTTAAACTGCTGCTCCAGTGTTGGAGCTCAGAGCAAGTGAATTTATCAGTGAGTAAGTCCACACACAGGCCTTTTAAGAGGGACATCTCGGACTCCAACCTCCCTCTGTCTCACCCAGCCACACAATCTCTGCTGGTTTTCACATCCAGAAGTTATGGGGACTTCTTTCTCTGGCACTGAAACCCTGGGGAGCCTGATTTGGGGCTGGGACTCCTCACCTCTCAGTGTGTGTGTGTGTGGCAGGGGGGAGCTCTGAAGCTGAGATATCCCTCCCAATTTTTCATGGTCATACACAGGTGTTGGACCAGCCCATTCCTCATCTCTGTCCCTTGTACCCATCTCGAGGTGGTTTCTTCCATGTGTCCTCAGTTGTATGTCTTCAGTTCAGCTAGACTTCAGGTGATTTTCAATTATGGTTGTTTTCTAGTTTAGTTGCAATTTTGATATTGCAAAATTCATGAGAGGAGGTATGCACACTGGTTACCTACGTCACTATCCGGACTGGAAATTCCTTTCTTTCTTCAGTTTTTTATCATGTCTTTATTCTTCTATACCTTCTACTGGTTTGCAGCATTTTGAAAAATTATGTATTTTATAATTGTTTGAAAGCACTATCTAAACATTTTAAGAAAATTAATGGATAAACATATGCTTTAGTGTGGTATACATTTATTAAGAAAAGTAGTTTGAATTATATGAAATGGATACTTGAAAAATGTTTTATTCATTTGTTAAAGACATTAATATGGTTATTCTATGAGGAACATTTCATACAAAATATGAGAATTTTGCCTTATTAAAAAGTATACATAGGTATAATCTATGGGCTGGTAGATTGTAACAAAATGCCTTTGAGTTTTTTAAATTGTACATTTTACTATATACTATATATGTTTCATTATTTTCTTATGATTAGATAGCAAACAATGCCGAATAGAAACTTCATAGGGACGTTAATTGATTTTGCCTTTCTACAGTTCTACGAGGTCAGACAATTAAGTTCGTGAACTCATCCTAGAAAAAGTGCTACGTAACTCATTGCTGAATATCACTGTGGTCATTTTTTAAGTACTCCCCTTGGGACGCTATGCACTGATGCCAATGCCTAGTCCACCCCTCAAAGCAAATGTTTTGGGAACTCTTTTTCTAGAATGGCCATCAGAGCTGTCATCGTATTACTCTTGATGAGGACTCCTGAATGTCATCAAAATGTCTTCCTTTCAGTATTTCTTTTATCTTTGGGTAAAGAAAGAAGTCACTGGAGGCCAGATCAGGTGAGTAGGGAGGGTGTTCCAATACAGTTATTTCTTTACTGGCTATAAAATTCCTTCACAGACAGTGCAATGTGAGCTGGTGCATTATTGTGATGCAAGAACCATGAATTGTTGGCAAATGTTCAGGTCGTCTAATTTTTTCATGCAGCCTTTTCGGCACTTCCAAATAGTAAACTTGGTTAATGGTTTGTCCAGTTGGTACACATTCATAATGAATACTCCCTCTGATATAAAAAAGGATTAGCAACATCATTGCAACAAGTTTGCAAACTTAATTGTCAGACCTCATATGTTCAAACTGTTTCTTCAATGTCTAGAGGACATTTTTTAATTTTCTAGTACCCAATGTCTCAAGTCTTTCCTTTTTCAAGATACTCCCTGATTATGAGGTTGAAAGAAATAGATACCCCTGTTTTGGGCATTAAGCAGGGCACCTGAACTAGTTTCTGCCAAATGCATGGTTCTGTCCCAGACTGTTGAATCTGAAGTGAATGATTAAAAAAAACTAACATAGCTAATATTCCTATACTACTTATTTGTATGTTTCAGGCCGTGTTTTAAATGCTTTACTCATTTAATCTGTACGACTTTATGAGATAGAGACTCTAATTTTCCACATTTTATAGATGCAAAAACTGAAGCCCAAACATGAAGGTGCAGTTGGTACAGTATTGATGGCAATTGGATTTGAAAATCCAATGACAAGATAGGCATTAGGATCCAAGCATGAGTACACACTCTGCTGCCAGCCATGGTGGAATAACTGTCCCTATGAACAATTCCCAAACTTGACAAAATACATGAGGAAATGGTTTTCAGGCATTGAACAATAGAATGTGATATCTGAGAGAAGGGGGATCCAGGAGATGGGCCCGAAAACCTTCCCCTGCCTTCCCAGCTTTCAACATGGAACAGTTTCTTGACTGCAAACAACGAGCTGGAACCCACACACAAAATGATGGGCCTCCTGATCTTGGAAGTGGGAATCAGAGTTTGAGACTGCTAAAGCACTGGTATCTGTGAAGTACTGGGGAGGTGCAATATTGACAAGATGTTCATTCTCCCCAAAATCTACACATTCAGTGCAATTCTGATCAAAATCCCAGGAGACTTTTTTTTTTTTGAAATTTACAAACTGATCCTAAATTTTATATGAAATCAAAGGATTTAAACAGAAAACGTTTCAAAAATAAAAAATGAAGAACAACAATAATAAAGTTGGAAAATTATCTAATTTCAAAACTTGTTATAGGGCTACAGTAAGCAGGAGAGTTTGGTGTTGGCATAAGATTCAGTGAAATATACTACAGAATCCAAAGTAGCCCCACACTTATGAGAAATTGGTTTTTTATATAGGCCTCAAAGCAATTTAATAAGAGAATAATAGACTGGCTCCAAAAAATAGTGGGAAAACTAGACACCCGAATGGGGGCAGGGTGCCGGAAAACCCTGACTCTACCTCACACCAACATAAAAATTAATTCAAATGAATCATAGATCTAAATGTAAATATAAAAATAACAAAGTTTTAAAAAGGAAACAAGAAAATTTTCATGACCTTGGTACAGGCAAAAATTTCTTTGAGAACCCACAAAAAGCACTAAACATTTTTTATAAAATGATAAAATAGACATTAAATTAATTTTATTATTTTAAAAATCATCATAAAATAAATGAAAAATCTAGCTAGCCTAGGAGAAATATCTACAACCATGTATCTGACAAAGTGCTAGTGTTCAGAATATAAAGAGAATTCTTACAACTCAATAATATAACAAATAACCCCCCCAAAAAGTGTCAAGAGACTTAAACAGATGCACCAATAAAAAGATGGCAAAGGCCAAAAAACATGAACACATAAAACAAACACATGAAAATGTGTTCAATATCATTAGTTATCAGTGAAATGGGAACTAAAACCACAATAATATACAACTTAACACCCACAAGAATGAACAAAATTAAAAAGAGTGACAATATGAAATATTGGTGAAAACTGGAACTGGAACACTGCTAGCAGGACTGTGAAATGATATAATGCCTTTTGAAACCTGTTTATCAGTTTCCTATAAAGTCAAACACATACATACAACATGATGCAGCAATTTCACTTTTATGTACTTACGCAAGATAAATAAAAACATATGTCCATACAAAGGCCTATAAAAGAATGTTGATAGGGGCATTATTCCTAATAGTTTAAAGGTAGAACCAACCCAAAGGCTGGCTCATCAACTGTTGAGTGTATAAGCTAACTGTGATATATTTATACAAGAGAATACTATTCAGCACTAAAAAGGAACAATGAACTATATATACAATAAAATAAATATCAAAATATTATGCTAAGTGAAAATAGCCATACACCAAAGACTGCACAATGTATCCTTCCATTTTTGTGACCCTCTAGAACAGGAAAAATTAATCAAAAGTGATAGAAATAGATCAGTTATGCTTGAGGTGTGGAAATGAGGGTTGACTGAAGGGAAGGTCCTGAAACATGAAAATGTTCTGTGTATTGATCAGGATGGTGATTACAGAGGTGTGCATACATCAACAGTTATTTAGGGCCGACTGAGTGGCTCGTTGGTTAAGATTTGGCTTGGGAGGGCGAGCTCGCAGCAGCAGGGCCACCAGTTCGGATCCCACATGGGCCAGTGATGCTGCACCCTCTACAGCTAAGGTGGTGAACAAAAGCTCGACCTGGAGCTGGGCTGTCGTTAGTCGCTGGTGACGGTGTAGGCTGCAGTAGGGCTGCAGTGGGCTGCTGTGTGCTACCGTGAGAGGCCAGCAGCCAGTGTGAGCTGCTGTGAGCCGCCATGAGCCACTGTGAGCGGCTGTCCAATGGCTGGCAGCTGATCTGCCTCAGCCGGGAAGAGCGCAATGATCACGATACTAACGTGGGCCAGTGGGACCATGTCCTCCACAACTAGACTGAAGAACAGGGAGATAGCAGTTTGTCTGTTCCCCTTCCTTGATTCCCCAGCACTGTTCCCTCCCTTAATACCCCAATAAAAATCTTTGGAAAAAAAGAAAAACAAGAAAGTTATTTAACTGTACATCAAAATTGTGTATATAATTCTATGTAAATTTGACTTTAATAACGTTGACTTTTTTATTTTATTTCATTTTTTTAGGCTATAATTTTTTAAATTATTTTTTATTGTGAAATACACAT
>NW_017732124.1:399546-417918 GCF_001890085.2 Hipposideros armiger | reverse complement strand
AGTGCTGCAATAAACATAGGGGTACATATATTTTTTTGAATTACCATCTTGGGTTTCTCTGGATAGATACCCAAGAGTAGAATTGCTGGGTCATACGGTAGTTCCATTTCCACTTTTTTGAGATACCTCCATACTGATTTCCATAATGGCTGCACCAATCTGCAGAAGTTGACTTGTTTTTAAATTCCACCACTGGCCTTAGAATCTGAGACTACTGGCAAATGTCCTATAGAGCCATCTTAACCACAATGTTCGTAGGATTTGACCTCTGCTAAGTCTACAACTCCTTTTGTTCCTATCTGGATGTACAGCCTGAATTTCCAGACTGTACCTTGATTTTGTGCGCTCTCCAATATCCTTTCATTTTCCTGTTTACTGCTTAATTTAATCAGTTTCTGTTGCCTGCTGAGTAACAGAGCTACCTCTAGATATATGGAGACAATGTGATGCAGGCTCTAAATAACTCATGGGGAATTTAGGGTTTGCTTTTTATAATCCTAGCTCTTTTAGTAACACGCTGTTTGATTTTTAGCCAAGTTTTTTCCTCTACTGTGTGACAGTCCTAATTTGCTAAGCGTACCTAACTTATTATGCAAGTCTTATTAAGTACTGTGTCCTCTACATGCTGGTTGAGTGAGAGCTTAGTTCCATTTGAAAGCCCAACCGGATCTATAATGAGTGACTTGTAAAAAAAAATTTGTTATTTATAGCATTTTATATTCCACTTTACCTTAGTTATAATTCTTTCAAGATATGAAAATAAGCCATAATATAATACCATTCTGAAATAACCTTGTTTTGTTCATAAATGTTAAAGGGAGTCACAACTTCCACTTCGAAAATGTAATGAAAATGCTGATTTCAAACGTAAAATTATGTCAGAAATATTACTGGTTATCTATTTAATGTCAAATTTAACAGATCTAATTAAACAATAGGATTGTTT
Source organism: Hipposideros armiger (assembly GCF_001890085.2). Taxonomy (NCBI): domain Eukaryota; kingdom Metazoa; phylum Chordata; class Mammalia; order Chiroptera; family Hipposideridae; genus Hipposideros; species Hipposideros armiger. The sequence continues at coordinate 416,972 of NW_017732124.1, read as the reverse complement.
GCTAATAGTTTTTATTTTTTTGGAGACAAATGTCCAACCTACTAAATGTTTTTAAAATGTTCATTGTTTTTAAATGATCATTGAAAAATATATAGTTTGTGTGATATTATCATAAAACTTAAGATCATGTCACATCATGAGCATATTATTTCCATATTTCATTTGTGTACATTATAAAGTAAAGACATTCATTCAAGTTAAACCTATAAAGGAGTCCCATAAACTCAGAAAATTGTATTGACTTTATTTTTTCATTTAGTTGTCTAGATAAATTTTATAATAAAAATCAAACAAATTACATGTTTAAAATAAAAGCATTTATACAGTTCTTGACTGCTATTCACTTAGAGCCATGATGTGAACCCTAATAATTTGACAATCTGTCAAAATAAATAAAAATAGCCAATAAAACATTCCCTCTTTTTTAAAACTTAGATTATAACAATTTTAACGTCATGAAATTCATTCAATCCCAGAAAACAATATGCATGTATAATTTCAAATAATATGCCATAGCATGTGGTTTAGTCTAATTAGTGTATAAGTAGTATACAACCATAACTGGATTCACAAGAATAGTTTGAAGTAATTACAGAGATTTCAAAGATCATAAAAATGAAAAACTAAAGGGCATTTTGGAATTAGTACAGCTGCTAGGGATATAGAAAAAAATGGGAAATAGATATCATAAGTGTATCAGGTTTTACACATCAAGTGAGAAGCATAAAACACATTTTTGTTGAGCTGTAGAGCTGTCCATGCTTTTTCAGACCAAAAGTCATTTGATTACAAATGGTGTCTAATATAATAACTATTTAAGACTTCAACTAAAAATCTTATCTTTTTAAATATGGAGGAAGGAATAACAGCAAATGAACACAACGAATGATCTATTTGACTCATCCTAACTTCATTTTAAATAGTGTACACATTACTTTAAACATATTCCTTTTCAACATTGGTTTTAATAAGCTTTTTAATATGTGAATTGAGATTGATAATATTCACAAAGATTAATCATCCCTAACATTGATTCTTGTTGTTTGCATGTGACAGTGATTTTAGCCACTTTAATCAGGCCAGTCATTAGAAGTCATGGCCATTATTTTTTATCTAACATTTGTTAATTGCTATTTATATAATATTAATATATTTATTCACATATTTTATTGGTAATGTAGTTAACCATTTTATTCTTTCAACACAGTATTTGTTGAGTAACAGTAAATCAATGACTAAAACAAGTTTCAGAAGGAATTAGCAAATTCTGCTGAAGTAGGATTGATTGCAAACTAAGAAGAATAAGGGGTATAAAATTGTTATTAAATGCCGTATTGGATCAAAATCATGACATATGTTAAAAACTTATATGCTGGTAGAAATTGTTAGATTAATTTCAGAAAAATTAAGTACACCCTGTAAGTGCATATAATTCTTTGGAACTGTCATTGTCCACATTTCTAAATTGGCATGGCTTTCTCGTGATCATAAAAACTTAAATGCACATTGGCTTGAATGAGCACATAAAATCCTTGCCAAGCTGAAACTTAGGGAACTGTTTCTAAATACATGTTAAACTGAAAAAATAAAAGATAATCCATGGGAGCTCCTAATGATCTCAGTCCAACATCCTCTCCAATAAGGATGGCTAGGGCGGTAGAGGCAGGGAGCTCTAAGAATTCTGGTGTGTTCACAGTGTATCTAGAGTGGTCTACCTTTCTTTGGTGTGCAGAAGTGTCATCTTAATAAGGGTTGGGTGTACTGAGCCTCTCGGTAGGTCAGGATCAGCCTGCCTGGAGTAATTTGGGTCCTTATGCTGTCAGGTAAAGATTATCTGTGGATCTCAGCTATTCCCGTCTGTTCAGAGTAGTAAATCTCTGGGTTGTGTCTGGGTTGTCATTATGTCTTAATTAGGATGCTCATCACATCTTTGTCTTTCCCCCACATCTTCTTCTTGCTGGAATGCATCCAAATAGAGACCACTGTCTAGGTGAAGTCCAAGTGAGAAATGTCTTTGTTTCCACTGTTTCAGAAATGCCCTCTGATTTGTTGATGCTTTAAAGGAACCTTCACTTTGTAGGAAAGGAAATGTCCCGTTTTTTCACAAAGCTTTTGCCCCAGGTCTGTAAATCCTCCCTATGATACCCCATCAGCCAGGAAGATGTTAGATAGAAGGTGTCATAGGAGACACCACCATAGTCCAAGCTCCACAGACATGCCCAGACATTTGTGGAACACCAGGATCGTGAAAGAGAAGCATCACCACAAACAATGAGGTTAACTGATCCTGGGAGAAACAAAAATAGTAATGTGAAAAATAAGGAAAGAACATAAACAATTGCAATTTCTTAAGGGGTTTGAGAACACATATACTCATAAAATAGGAAGAGGTTGCTATGAGAAAGGAGCCATCAGAGAATAAAATATATCAAGAGTTCTTAAAAATTGAAACTCTGAACTGGTGGAAAATGGAGCCAGAGGTCGCTGACGCCTGTTGCTGGGGCCTCGCAGGAGATGGACAGCAGGAATCCTTATGATGACTACCCAGTGGTTTTCCTGCCTGCCTGTGTGAATCCCCCAGTGTGGATTCCTCCTCACGAGAGAATATACCACCCAGACTACAACAATGAGTTCACCCAGGTTCTGCCCCGAATCGTCACACTGAAGAAGCCCCCTGGAGCTCAGCTAGGATTTAATATCGGAGGATGAAAGGCCTCCCAGCTAAGCATCTTCAAGGTGATTCCTGACTGTGATGCACATCGGGCAGGACTTCAGGAAGGGGACGAGGTCTTAGCTGTGAATGATGTGGATTTCCAAGATACTGAGCACAGCAAGGCCTTTGAGATCCTGAAGACAGCCCATGAAATCAGCACGCGTGTCCACTTCTTTCCCTACGATTATCACCGCCAAAAAGAGAGGACTGTGCATTAGAGAGTTGCAACCCATGGACCTCCACAGGGAATCTTCTAGGACAAGCTTGCCAGGCCTCAGGAAAGCCACTTGGGAAACTGTACTCTCAGCCTCACCTGAGCATAGAGACATGGGGAGGATGGGGAGACAGGAAGGCCCACACTGAGCCAGCCAGCCAGCTGCATTACCCAAACTGCTGCTCTTTCAGTTCCCTGCTTTTCTGGTGACCTTCACTCCCTGAAAGGAGAAGGAGGGTGACGCCTGTGTAGAGCCCAGCTTGTGTAGAGCCCAGCTTGAGGAGAACCCTGCCAGAAAAGGCAACTGACATTTATTGAACACCATGTGCTAGGCAATTACACATATATCATATCATTTTCATTAGAGTATAGAAACCAATAGAAAAAAGAACCTTGGAGGGGCTGGCCGAGTGGCTCAGTTAGTTAAGAGCTCGCTCTAGAGTTTGAGCTCTGAGCAACAGCGGTTCGAGTCCCGGCCCGAGCTGAGCAGCCACTGAGCTGCCAACAGGTGGCAGGATGGCTCAGCTAAAAAAAAATAGAAAAAGAAACCTTGGATATCTTGATCTAATCTTTCTGGCTATCTCATCCCACACATCCTTACCGTACCAGTCTCATACACTTCGGAGACCCCAGTGGGACCCTGTTTTTCCTCCCTTCCCTCCTCCTTCTAGTCTCTCCCCTAAAAAGTAAAATGTGATGCTGAAGAGAAAAAAAAAATAAAACTAAGGTTTTCAGGTAACGATCCACTGATCATATTAATCAGCTGGAGGGGGGGGGCAGGGGAAGCACAGGAAATTTCCCAGAATATAGAATAAAAAGATAAGAGATAATAAAAAAGAAAAAGCAAGAGAAATGAGGGCTAGATCCAAATAGCCCAATAAATATCTGATAGAAGGACTGAAGAAACTTTTGAAAGAGAGGTCTATGACAATTAAAAGTGGCTCTTTTCCAATAGTTAAAACAAAAGACCTAGAATTGAGCCTTACTGGGCTGACTTGAATTCTAAGTCTATCCTTGAAGCAATTACTGTATCAGGTAAATGGAGAAAAAGCAAAAGCTGTATATTTATTTTCAAATGTTAAAAGTGGCTTAGAAAAAGATTTAATACATTTACAGACCTGAATACAAATATTATTAGATTTGCCCATATAAAGGTACAGTTGACAGAAGATGAGAGAAAGATTTGGGGAAGAGTCATACAAGGAAAAATAGATGCTTTAAAAACTGGTGCATCGGGAGATGTTTGAAGTTGCTGGGGGAAAAAACATTTATGCACGTTATTTAAAAGTACAATGATATCAAAGAAGAACTAAAATAATAACTTTTTATTAATTTAAGAAAAAAGGGGGGAGAAGAAGTTAATGTTAAGGAAGCTAAACCCCTCCTCTTGTATAGAAGAAAGTAATTTCTAAAATTGATAAATTGTAAAGAAGCATGTTATTTGGAATTATGATAGTAACCACTGACAGAATTTTAAAAAAAAATGGTTCAAGTATCTCTAGGGAGTGGGATTGGGTTTGGAAAGAGATTGAAGTGAGTCTTCTAGCTTTCTTTTTATACTTTTTTCAATTAAAAAATAATTTTCATGTATTATTTTATGATACAAATGTGTATATAAATACATGAAAATAAAATTTAAAAGTTACAAATTTAGAAAACTTAATTTATATTGTCTTATAGCAACTGCATGTATTTGTATTATATTGTTATGTATATATGTAAAATATTTATTGTATGAACTTAAAGAACATACATATATTTACACTTGTAAGAACTCTGATGAGTTGAATAATTATATCTCTATCTCAATGGTTGATAATCTTTTTCTTTAAAGGACCAGATTGTAAATATCTTAGGCTTTGTGGACCAAGAGGGAAGATCAAGTACATCATATATGTACATATGTACAAGAGAGAAAACAAATTTTCACAAATTTATATTGTTGAAATTAAGAGTATAATAAAAATTGAGTATGCTTTTCTTGGTAATATAAATCTACTAATGAGAAGAATGAAATTCTTTTTCCTTTTTGGAGGGTGATAAAATCTTGCTTAGTTAGGATTCAAAGTTTCAAAGTTAGTATCCTCTCTCATCAAATCCATCGCAAACATTTAGCTATAAAGATAGATTTGTTTGTGGCCAATTAAAAAAATACCAGGTGATGGACTGGATCAGGATCACAGGTTATAGTTTCCTGACCCTGATCTACCCAGTCGACTTCTATTTAGCTGAAATCCAAACTTAGGTGTCTCAGCTATCTATGGTAAAGAATCAGTTTGTTTTGTTTTGTTTTGTTTTGTTTCCTCCAGTTTGTTGCAGAATCAATACTTTGTTAAATAAAATAAAAATTGAACTACTTGAAAAATAAAGAGATAAAGGCATACAAAATACAACCCCTATTTTTTTAAATTAGAATCAATAAACATATATTATTCTGTTAAATTTCTGCAAAAATTTCTTCACACTTACTTTGAATTTCTATATTTATATAGTGGCAAAAAAATGGTACTAAAGAGTTTGTGGGCTGGTATTAATTAGTTAATTCACTATTCTGGATTTTAAAAAATGTTCCAAATGGATTGTTATAAAATCACTAACATACATGGCATAGGAAAAAAATTGGAATATGCTTTTCTATGTCGTCAGTGCCTTTCTCATGCCTCCAAATGGGCCACATGTGTTTTTGTTTTTGTTTTTTGCAAGCCTAATTGTCAAGAATTTTCCAGATATCCTAGAGGGAGTGAAGAAAAAGTAGGTAAATCAACTGATTATTCTCTTCAGGCAACTTTGGGGTGTCTCATTTGTGAATTGTTTCATTTGGCGGATCTACTTGGAATAAGCACTAAGAACAAAATTGAGCCCATCAACTCTTTTCATAGAGACAAACCACAATTTCTGAATTCATTACCCAATATTTTGTAATAATTGTCCTATAGCATTTTGTTGTTGTAAAATTCATTTATTATTGATGATGTATACTTACAAATTGTACTTTATTTTGTTTTTATCACAATTCTCCATTTTATATTTAACTAACTCAGAGTCCAGTAGAATAGAAATATTATGCTTCATACTCTATCTAAAAGACTCAATTATTGTCCACAGACGTTTCCACAAATGCTACAAGTCCTAACAAAATATTTATTTAAATTCACATTCTCCAGCTATGTTCATCTGCCTATGTGAGTTTAAAATTCAATAGTTAAAATTTTCATTTTGCAATATCCCATTTCCAAATGTATTATGTTAATTTCTTTGAAGAAGCACCTGTTACATTTTTTAACACACTTTTCATCATTTTCTTCCTTTGTAAGAATATAAAACACTTGAGTAGATCCAAGATGACAGAGTAGATAAACACTGTACCTGCTTCCTTCTGTGAACATATTAAAATTACAATTATATTGTTGAACAATTAACCTGCAGAACCACCTGAAGTCTAGCTGAACAGAAGGTTTATAACTGATGATATAAAAAAGCCACATCAAGACTGGTAAGAGGGACTGAGAAGCAAACTAGGCTGACCCCAAACCTCTTTGTGGCTGAAAACTTTCCTAATCTGGTAAAGGAAATATACATACAAGTCTAGGTAGCACAGAGCGTCTCATACAAGATGAACCCAAACAAGCCCACACCAAGACAATTATAATTAAAATGGCAACGGTTAAAGACAAAGAGAAAATCCTAAAGGCAGCAAGAGAAAGGCAACTAGGAATGTATAAGGGAGCTCCCATAAGATTGTCAGCTGATTTCTCCAAAGAAACTTTGCAGGCCAGAAGGGATTGGCACAAAATATTCAACATGATGAAAAACAAGGACCTACAACCAGAATTACTCTATTGAAGGACAGATAAAGAGCTTCCCAGACAAAAAAAAAAAAAAAAAAAGCTAAAGGAGTTCATCATCACCAAACCAGTATTACAAGGAATGTTAGAGGGACTTCTTTAAGTGGGGGTTGGGGTGAGGGTGGGAGTGTAGAGGTGGAGATCAAAATTATGAGTAATAAAATGGCAATAGCTTCATATCTACCAACAGTTATTTTCAATGTAAATGGATTAAATGCAATCAAAAGACATAGGAGGGCTGGATGAATAAGAAAACAAAACCCTTACATATGCTGCATACAAGAGACTCATTTTGTATTATAAGACTCATACAGACTGAAAATAAAGGGGTGGGAAAAGATATTTCATGAAAATGGAAACAAAAAAAATTTTAAAAGCTGAATTACTTACACCAGACAAAATAGACTTCAGAATAAAGACTGTAACAAGAAGACAAAGAAGGATTCAGTAATCTGAATTCTGGGTATTTATCCAAAGAAACCCAAAACACTACTTCGAGGGGATATATGCATCCATATGTTCATGGCAGCATTGTTCACAATGGCCAAGATGTGGAGGCAGCCTGGTTGTCCATCAATGGATGAATGGATAAAGAGGAGGTGGTAAATATATAAGATGGAATATTGTTCAGCCAGGGAAGGGAACGGCTTCTTGCCATCTGGATGGACCTGGAGGGTGTTGTACTGAGTCAAGTATGTCAGGCAGAGAAAGATGGAGGCAATGTGATTTCAACTATGTGGAATCTAAAGAACAAAATAGACAAACAAAACAGAAACAAACTCAGAGATACAGAAAACATTTCGATGGTCACCAGATGGGAGTAGAGTTGTGTGTGGGTGAAAAAAGAGGAAGGGATTAAGAAGTACAAATTGGTTGCTACAAAGTAGTTACCGAAACGCAAGGTACAGCGTAAGGAATATACTCAATAATATTGTAATAACTGTATGGTGTCAGGTGGTTACTAGATTTATTGGGGTGATAGATGGGAGGGGTTTGGAGGGCAGGGTGAAAAGGTGAAGGGGTTAAAAAAGTACAAATTGATAGTTACAAAATAGTCATGTAGATGTAAAGTAAAGCACAGGGAATATAGTCAATAATATGGTAATAACTATGTATAATGCCAGGTGTGTGCTGGACTAGTCAGGGGATCATTTCTTAAATTATATAAATGTCTAACCACTGTGCTGCACACCTGAAATTAATGTAAAATAATACTGAATATCAACTTTATTTGAAAAATTTTTTAAATGGGGGGATGTGAAGGGGAATAACAGGTCCAAATTTCCAGGTATAAAACAAATAGGTTATGGGGATGTAATGTCAGCATGGAGAATACAGTCAATAATATTGTGATAGTGTGGTATGGTGTCAGATGGTTTTCTGGACTTATCATGGTGATCACTTCTTTAGGTATATAAATGTTGAATAAGTGTGGTGTACACCTGAAACTAATATAATATTGTATGTTAGCTATATTTTCAATAAAAATCTTTTAAAAGATGTATTGTCAAAAAAAATATATATATATATATATATATATATATATATATATATATATATATATAACACTTTAAAGATACATCGGAGTCTTAACTACTTAAGAAAAAACCTTGCTCCCTATCTCTGTCTTTGTTAGACTGCAGGAAGATTACATTCTTGAGTTGGAAATCAAAGATTTACAAGGTATTCAAGGGTACAATTTTTAATGAGATGCACATTACTTTTGTGATTTAAGTCTAGCCTCAGGGGTCTGGAAGCAAAAAGAGAAGCATTCTGTTTGCATCTTTAGCAAGCCCTCACCTGGTAAGTTCTCATGGAGTGCTTTTCAGTTTAAGAATTCTTTTATCTTCTTTTATTGTTTTCATCATTAAACGTACCTCACATGGCATATTTGATTTGTTCATACCCACCGATGAAATTACTAAGGCAAGTTCATGGCAACTGTTTCCCTAAGAATCTGGAATGTTTTCTCCAAATTATTTGTAAACTTCTATTCTTTTTTTAATAAAATATAAGTTAATTATAATATGGTATCTGGGTCATAACTTCTAAGATCCTAATTTCTCTCATATTGCTACTAATACCTGACATAAAATGAAATATATTTCATATGCTGATATTTACTCCAGTCATATTAGATGTAGCCTGTCTAAAAGTCATCTTTGAATACTATTTGAATAGAGCTCAATAGTAGCTGTGTGTTTTCCTGTCGCTGTAAGGAAAATCAAAAAGATTATTTTAAGATCAAAGAAAAGTACAAACCCAGTCATGGTTTGAAAACATAGTTTTAGAATTGTAAATTCTGATCTTAAAAGCTCAATGAAAGACAGAGTTTGTGTATTAGATTCTGCCACACACTAGTTATATATTTTTATGTGCATAAATAAGTATATATTTTTTCTGTGAGATGCTGACTATAATCATATTAGCCCTCATGAATGAACATCGGGTTGTGGCAAAAATATAGCATCTCTCTCTGGTTAACTGCCTTGTAATGCTGTTTTCAATCTTCTCTCAGAGAGAAATGTATCCAATGTCAGCAAAGTTGATGTTTCTACAACTAATGTAATTTCGAACTATGTAACTTAACATAGCACAACCTTGAGGTTTTAAGACATTTTTCTTATAGAATATCAGGACTCAAATAAATTTCTGAACCTGCTTTGTAATATTTTCAGTCCTTACCAACACTGACACTAAGAGATCCCAGGTACCAATATTATATATAAACAGGTAAGAAAAACCTCATATTCTCAGTAATAACAGGATTCTGTGGAGTTTACGCTTCACAGGATTTTGAAAAATAGACATTTGTGGCTCCACAGCCTTCATTTTAAGCATTTTCCAAATGTGTGCCATTTCTGCAATCAGGGAGGTGGTGGCTGGCCAGTAATCTGAGGCTGCTGATAGAGGTGTTCAGGGATGAATGCAATCACACCAGTTACAGGCAGGGGCCTCTTTGGTTCCAGCGAATTCCACACTGAATGGAGATTATGGAGTAATTAGAATTTTTAGCAGTGGTCATTGGCACTGAATACTTGTAAACATTCTGTAATAAGTAACGCTGCAGCAATATCATCTAAAATATTTATTTTTAAATCTTTAATAATAATAATAACTAATATAGATTGAGTGCTTAGTATGTGCAGTTCACCATTCTACATGTATTTACACATCTTAATTCATTTGATTCTCACAGCAATTTTATAACATATGTATACTATTCCATCTTATGGTGGGTAATGCAAGCACAGAAATATCAGTAGTTTGCTCAGGGTCACACATTATGTCAATTGTGTAACCAGGATTTCAATCCTGGAAGTTTAGCCTAGAGCTGAGGCTCTTACCCACTATGTGTTATGCAAACAAACATGTGAAAGAATTAGTACTGTGTAAAACTACAAAAATCAATCTTCACATCATCACCACTACCATCATTTAAATATTGGGTAGACTTGGGTTTAAATCATAGTTATGCTACTTAGAAACTCTGTCACTAATCATCAGATTTCTTGACCTCTTTGAGGTTTATAATCTTGTAATCTGTAAAATGATACAATACCTATTTTGTAGGGTTATTGTGATATTTTTAATTATATATAGATGACATATATAAACCACCAACACAGCTTCCTGGCATTTGGTGATACTCAACAAAGGAAATCTTTATTTTAAGGATAATAATGAGAACAATAAATGCATGCTATTGCACATTAAATTAAACGTTTACCAAATGATTAAGTACATACACATCTAACCACAAATAAATGATGTAATTCCCAAAGTAGCAAATATCTCAACAAAATATGTCAAACAAATTGCCAGGTCATAAAAAAGAGCGTCTTAGACAAAATGGTTTGCTGTTGTAGAGCACGTGGGGCTAAGTAAGTAAAGGCTGAGGTCCTGAGGGGAGGCCTGGAAACTAACATCATTCCTTGCTCTGAAAATAGGAAGTTCAAGAAGGATGTTCTGTATGTGCTTGGTGCTGACATTTGTGCTGAGCTACACTGACGAGTCTGGCTGGAAAATATCAGTAGGCAAGCAGCAGAGGTGTGCAGCAACTCAAAATTATGTCTATGGAGAGTCCAAGTAACCTGTGCAACACAGACTTTGTGATAGAATTTCAAAATTTCCAAATTAGGCCACTCCCCCATAAGCAAGGGTTCTCAATCTGCCAGTCCCAAATAATCCCCAAAGGTCCATCATCCTACAATTGTATCAAACACTATTTTCAAACTAATCACACGCTACTCTTCTGATTAATGGACTACACATGAACTTAAATGGATTGCTATGGTCATAGCAGCTTGTGGGTGTGCTTATGTGTGTGCATGTGTGTTAGATACATAAGTTTTTATCTCCCTGGGATACATGCCCAAGAATGTGATTGTTGGATCATATTGTAAGTATATTTTTAATGATTTAATATTTCAATAGATTTTATTTTTTTTGGAACAATTTTAGGTTCACAGCAAGTGCAGCGAGTTCCCATGTATCCTCGGCCTCCACACACGCACAGCCTCCCTGCACCAGCATTATAGTTGGTGAACTTAGGTTGACACATCAGTGTCAACCAAACTCCATAGTTTACATTAGGGTGCACTCTTGATGTTGTGCATTCTATGGTTTTGGACAGATGTGTAATGACACATATCCATCATTATAATACCAAACAGAATAGTCTCATTGCCCTAAAAGTTCTCTGTGCTCTGTCTATTCATCTCTCCTGCCTTCCTAACCCCAGGCAACCACTGATATTTTTAGTTTTATCCTTTTCAGAATACAATATTGATGGACTCATAGAGTATGTAGCCTTTTCAGATTGGCTTCTCTCATTGAGTAACATGTTTTTTAAGTTTCATTTCTTAAGTTCATTTCTTTTTACTGCTGAATAATATTACAGTGTCCGGACGCACAACAGATATTTATCCATTCACCTACTGAAGGACATCTTGGTTGCTATTAAGCTTTAGCAATTATGAATAAGGCTACTATAAACATTGTGTGCAGGTTTTTGTATGAATGTAAGTTTTGAACTCACTTGAGTAAATACAAAGAGTGCAATTACTTGATCATATGGCAATAACCTGTTTAATTTTGTAAGAAACTGCCAAACTGTCTTCAAAAGTGACTATACCACTTTGCACTCCCACCAGAAATGAATGAGAGTTCCTGTTGCTCCACATTCTTGCTGGCACTTCATGTTATCAGTGTTCTGGATTTTAGCCATTCAAATAGGTATATAGTTGCATCTCATTGCTTTCTGATAGTAGCTTTTTATCACTATATAACTATATGGTTATATATATATATATATATATATATATATATATATAATGTATTTCTCAATACATAGAGAAAAAAAGTGTAATAATTTAATCATGTGGGAAACTCAAAATTTTGATATGAAAGAGGAACACTTAAATTCACAAAAGTTGGGAACAACTGAACAAGAGGATTCCAATGAGAAAATTGTTAAGTTTTAAAGTTTGTGTGTAAAAATGACCCTTTTTTTCTTCTGGCCACTGCCTGTTCTTTTAACTGAAACTCAAGTGCAGCCCAAGAGGCCAGGCTGGGTCTCCTGTTTCCTCCTTGGTCCACATTCTCCATCAGCACATAATGGAAAATCAGAGACATCTTTCCCAAGATAAGTTTTCTAAAATGGCTCCACAAGACACTGCTGTACTGCAAGATATTACTAAGGGTTCTATGAAAAAATGATTTCATATGTCTGGCCAAAATACATTATTATAGCCTCACTCCCCACACCCACACAAATGTACACAATTCAATAGCCCATGAAATGGTTTGAAAAGTTTTAGAATAAAAAAGAAGTTAATAAACTAGCATTCTAAATGTTTTACATGGAATATCTATTAACATGCAGGGGCCCTATAAGTGAGTTGGGGAAGGAGACATACTTATCCAAATTTGGCATCGTGGTCCTCTGGAAAGCATATCTTGATAGAAAAAAGTTGCATATCAGGGAACCTGTTCTTTCTGAATCAAGGGAGCCATTTCTACTACTTTAAAGATTACATAAGGTGAGTGAGAACAGTGGGGAGACGAGTAAAGAAGTCAGAAGACTGCAGGGGACATGGCCCTTCTCTGACCCTTTCAAACCTTCAGTAAAAATCTATAAAGTCAGGAAAGTAATGAAGATAGTGGATTTCCTATAGATGACAGTGAAGGACAGACCAGCACCCAAGTGGTTACAGAGAAAATGTGCACAGACAAGACACAAAAGAACCTGTAGGCTGCCGAATTCCCTAAGTTCTCTGAGGGACAGAAGAAGCAAGAATTGTGCTGACATGCAGTAAATCCAAGGAGCTCAACTCCAGAAATCTTAAACGGCTTTAGAATGTGATGTCAGGAGATGTAAACAAGATGATCTAGCTTATTTTTTATGGCTCCAAATAAAATGCATTCAATTCATCAGCTGTGTTAATTTAAAACCTGGCCGAGCCACATGGAATCTTAGATCTTGAAGCATATTTTTCTCCAGATGGAGATTGAGAAATGATTTTCTGGTAGTTAGAACTGAAGTTGTATTCCTTACTTTAATATCCTCTTACTTTTATATCCTTATAAAAAGCTATTTCAGGAAAAAAAGACATCCTGATTAATCAGAATTCTTTAAAAATTGGCTTTCTTGATATTGACTGTTTGGTCTGCTTGTAATAGATGATGACTGGCACAAAGTCATCTCATCTGGGTTTTTGCACAATCTGCAATTTAATGGTGTGCTATGAAATAAAACTGCTAAATAAGCAACTAAACCATTTGGTCCACAAAGATGGGTCCCCAGCATATCTGCCACAAATTCAACGTAGGTAGTCTCCTAACCTACTGGTTCCTAAAACCACCCTGAGTCTTTTAAACCTGAGTACCAGGGTCAAGGCCAAAGAATCTGAATGTGAGGCCAAGGAATCTGAATATGATCACCTTCCCCTCACCCTGTGCTTCTTGCTCATAATGTGTCAGAAGAATCCCTGGGCTGCATTTTCATAGATAGCAAATCTGAGCACAACAGTTACTCAGAATGCGATGAGGATACATGAGAATGAAGAAAAACTAGTTGGAATTATGGAATTTTATAGCCGAAAGGGTTTTAAAAGAGCATCTAGTTCAACCTTATGCCTTTATATAACAGAAAAATATGTTATTTAACCAAGTAGTCAGCGAATACATTTCAAAGGAAAAATCTAATCTTTCAAGACGCACTTAAATTGAACCTCTGATCTTTTGAAAAGATTTTTAACCCTTAGTTAGCAAGCAAGTTTTTTTAAATATCGGCATTGCTTTAGAAGACAACCTCAATATATATATATATATAGTAATCGGAATCATGAATATATAGTCTCTTTGACCAGAAAATTGCAGAACAAGTAATCATTTTCTAATTTCAAGGATCTTATTCTTTTAGTCATTTAGAATTCAGACTTCAAGCCAATCTATGAATGCCAGGTTTCTGTTCATTACAAACAATTCATCTTAATTAGCCTGAAAAACTGTTCTAACAAGAAATAAATTATTGAGCACAGAAAGCAAGTTTTGTGAAATGTTTAATGTTTGTTTAAAACCCCTTTCAAAACAAATGGTAGTTAAGAACGTGGAAGGTTAGAAAGAGAACTCTTGTTGCTGGATTGATTTCAAATCACTCTCTGGTTGCATGCAGGTGTAGCAATGTTTACTTAAAAAATGTATTGTAATAGATCACATCATTATAATCATGATGGTAATCAATGTTCATTAAGGGTACGACAAAAATTCTGTGATTAAAGGCCATTTGTTCAATCTCAATAGAATCATTTATTTATTACTGGGCAAATTGTTACAAATTGCTCTTTTGGGGGTTGGTAGGAGGACAGAATATGTGAATCTGAAGATTGAGGCCAAAAACTCTTTCAGTGGGTGAAATTCCAGCAATTCAAGGAGAAGGTTGAATGCAGCACATGTAAGAACGGTAGGATGAAACCATCCTACCTCACAGAGTCCTACGCTGTGATCTGATGGTACTAGTCCTGCACATTATTCCACCGAAATCTACTCAGTTCTTCATTTTTCTGAATTAGACAATTCTGAACATGTCAAGGTGTCTCTGACCTCTATTATAAACTGTTCCAAACAGCATGGACACTGCACTGTTCTCTTTCTGTAATTCTGTAAAGCACTCTTAGCTCCTGGACTATGTAATAGAAAGATAATCGGAGAAATTATCATGGCTTTGCCTTTTAGTTTGTTTTTGTTTTCAAACCAAAACAAAAGATCAAATCTATTCTGAAGCTGAGACTAAGAGAGTCACACAGAGATTGAAAGTGTGGACATTTCGAAAAAAAAAAAATCACTTCTTTCCCTGAATTGATATTCCCTTTTTAACCATCTAATTGAAATAAACACTGTCACACTTCACAGCCACCAGCTGGAGCCTCCTACTCTTCATTCAAATTCTAAACAGTCAGTACAAACAAATATTTTTTTGAGACAAATTCAACTGCTCTAGTGTAAAACTGTTTTGGGCTTATGTCCAGGCCAAACTCATTGGCTCAGGGAATTCTCTTTGCTGTCAGACAAAGGCTGTTACTGTGATTCTCAGAGTTGTTCTTAAGGATTGCCTAAACTGATCAGACAGGATGAGTCAGATGATTTTAAGGAAAGAGAAAGGAAATACCACCCACCCACTCCTTGAAAGTCCCATTTGAAAGGTCCCATACTAGCCAGCTCTCACTAGCCTTTGAATCAACGTAGGATCTATAGTAGTACTTTCCCTTTACAGTTTACTTGCAGGAAATATTACCCCTTCTTCCTTGTGTACAGACTACATGTTTCTAACCAATCTCCTGTTTGGAAGAAGGAAAGTTGTCCAGGAATACCAAATATGGCCAGTGACTCCTGTCCCCAGGAAACCTAACCCTGTGACCCCTGAGAGCAGGCAAGAATGAGATTGCGGTTCAGAGTGGGAGTAGAAAAGTAACTCTAGTCAAGGGAAACCATGCCAAAAACTTTTGCTTCCTGACTTCCGATCCCACGCATCTGACCTCATGTTGCCAAAAGCTCCGACTACCGGAGAAAAATGCAGCCAGACATACGAAAATCCTGTTTATGCAAAACCAGAATCTAAAAGGAACACATTTCTTTCTCTTTCAGACACTCAGGCTGAGAAGTCTCAAGTTTATCGTCCAACCCTCAGTTCCAGTTTTTAGGTGAACAAATGAATTGGCTAATAGGTTATGCTCCAGTGGGAATTGGTCAGGATTGGGATTTCACTCAACGGTGTAGTACTCATCCATCGCCTTACTTATCCTTACACAACACAATCACCTCTCCAAGCCACAGTTTCCTACTCAATAAAATGAAGGTCAGAGTAGTATCTGTGCTGTGAAATAATAATAAAATTAAATAGTAGAATGTATGGAAGTCCCCTTTATAGCACATGATGAACAACCAATCAATGTTAATTACTCCTAAGAAAAGAAAATGAAGGATTTATTTTTAATTAAAAGTTTAATGAATAATTTCATTGTTGTTTTCCTTGATGTAACATAATCATACACAGAAGTTGGGAAATAGAAAAGAGAATGTGTCCTTAATTGTAGGACTCTAATTCTGTTAGTGTTTTGGTATAATTTTTCCAGGATTTCGTCCTCAATGTCTTTTTAAAAATAAATAAATTTATTAAAATATATGTAATATTTTGTATCAATTTTATGGACAGCTTTATCATGAGCATTTGCCTGTGTGCTACATAATTGTAATCAACATTCTCTATGGTTCTCTTACATGCCACAAAGTGGGCCATTTGGTACATACATAATTACCCCGTGTTGTTGTCTAAATAGTTTTTTTCTAGTGTCTAAAAATAAAAGAGCCTATGACTAATGTATTTCTGCAGATAGCTTTTCCGCTATTATTTGCATATTTCTTACACTTATATTTATATTCTTAGGGTAAGTTTCAAGAAAAGGCTTGTGATGGTTGCTGTCAAGTTGTATCCCAAGTAAGTGCTGAAACAGTGCATGAAAATATCAGTTATGCACTGTCTTTCCACTACTGCGTTCATTCTAGCTTTAATCAGAATGTATGTCAATGTCATAATCAATCAACATCTTTGCTGTAATTATTTATCCGCCTTTGTTTATCTGCCATCCTTCAAAGTCAATTAGAGAAAGAAAATTATTAAGTATTTACCAAGTTAAAAAACTGCTTAATATAAAAAGTAAATATTGGAGAAGCTATTAGGATCAAAGCCTAATCTTAAATGGCATGAAAAAAAACAAAAACGCTGACTTTATCTAGATACTATTTTGTTTCACTTAATACAATACACACAGGTGGGGTTGTACCTTCTCTTCCCTCTCAAGATAAGCTTGCTCTACTTTAAGTTCCACATCATAGGATGGTTCATCTTTAACTTAAGTTTTTCTATGAGACTAAGTTCATGTGACTGCATGCAATAAAAGTACCTCCAGAGATTAAGTCTGGCCATGGGGGGAAATTCATAATAGCTGACTTAAAGCTCAGGGGTGAGGCTACTTTCTATAATGGATTTAGAGCAGCGGTTCTCAACCTGTAGGTCGCGACCCCTTTGGGGGTCGAACGACCCTTTCACAGGGGTCGCCTAAGACCATCGGAAAACAAAAAGATATTTACATTA
>NW_017732124.1:390875-398827 GCF_001890085.2 Hipposideros armiger | reverse complement strand
ATATATATATATATATATATATATATATATATATATACACACACACATATATATATATATGTATATATATATATATATATTTCAACATAACCATGGCTCACATATAAAATATACTTAGGTAAAAGTAATAACAGCAGATATTGACTTCATCATCTCCATCAAGATAACAGGACCACCGCAGTCACTTTGAAAAAAAAATTGGCATTTTCTCAAAATGTTAAATATAAAACCATCATATTACCCAACAATTCCACTCCTAAGTATCTATCCAAGAGAAATGAAGCATATGCCCACACAACGACCTGCATGTAAATGCAGGTCACAGCAACATTATTCACAATAGCTAAAACCTGAAAACAATGTAAATATTTATCAATTGATGAACTGATAAAAAATGTGGTATATCCATATGATGGAATACTACTGGGTAATGAAAAAAGAATAAACTACGGACACATGCTACGTCACACATGCACCTCAAAAACATTATGTTATGTGAAAGAAGCCAGACATAAGAGACCATAGACTTATGATTCCATTTATACCAAATGTCCAGAAAGGGCAAATTTACAAAGACAGATTAGTGGTTGCCTGAGGCTGAGTGTGGGAAAAAGGATTGTTTGTAAATAGGCAATAATAAATAGAATCTTAGGCGGGGCATGAAAATGTTCTAAAACTGACCTATGGTGATGTAAGCCCCACTTGTCAAAGTGACCAAAATATCACTGAATCATATACCTAAAATAGGTGAACTTTATCATATGCAAAATAAACCACAATAAAGTTCTTAAAAAAATAAAATAACAGAACCAAGGCCAATGTATGCCAATTTTCTCATTGCCTCTTTTACATTGTTAGAGAACCTGTTTACTGTAACTGCATTTACTCAATTAAAGGTAAGGATTTAAAAAATTGTATTAGCCAGTTGGTTACCTCAACTTAACCATTATGCATAATTTGGCTTAAGGTGGTTTTTAGATTCTGAATACTATATTCATTTGTTAACTGTGTTTTAGATCACAGCTTCATTCTACACATAAATGTGGTGGTGTTCATGACCGGTAGCACCAGCTATCCAGTTTGTCTTCAAACACACAAAAACACAGATAAAACACCACCAGTGCCAGAAATATTGGGTGTAACTTTTTCTTGCTCACATAACGTCTCCTCCACGTGGTTTCCCTGCCCTATAACAGAGCCTGCCCAAGCCAAGCACCACAGATCTGGTGCCCCACAAGCCCTGCTCAGTGTTTGTGGCTCTTTCTCACATCCACCTTTGTTTCCCAGCTGTTCTCCTTCCAATCCTCTCAGTTCTCACTCTGATCTTCCCAGCTCTGAACTTCCAACTCTGTGACCCCAATCTTGAGTCCTGACCCTGTGCTTACAGTTTAGAATCGATCTCTCTCATTTTGGATAGCTTGTCTCCTGTGTGTTTGTCTCTGGTAGAAATCCACAGCTCGGGCCACTTCACATCCAATTCTGACCCAGGTCTTCTGGCTCTTTCCCCCACTCCTCCCTCACCATCTCTCAGCCCCTTGAAAGAGGAGATTGCATTTTATCAGTACATCTACTATTAAACTTAGTACTTTCTACCATGTATTATATATATAGTTACTTATGTGGCTGTCATAACCCCAACTATGTCCTCTTTACTAGAGGTTCCCCCACACTATCCAAGGCAGAGCTTTGCTCATAAAAAGGATATTTTCAGATGATTGATTAAAATATTTCTTGTGATTATATGAATGGACTAGCTCTGCAATAGTTCATTTCAATGATCAGCATGGTATTCACAGATATTTGGCTCACTACCAAGATATAT
The DNA here is from genome assembly GCF_001890085.2 of Hipposideros armiger. Taxonomy (NCBI): domain Eukaryota; kingdom Metazoa; phylum Chordata; class Mammalia; order Chiroptera; family Hipposideridae; genus Hipposideros; species Hipposideros armiger. Next base: position 397,005 of record NW_017732124.1, on the reverse strand, counting down.
TACTTTTTTTTTTTTGTCTTCTTATGGCATTTCAGAAGGTGTGTCAAAAGACTGAATTTGTCCTGAGTTATAAACAAACCAGAGAAATGTTAAAGCATTTGAATGGCTTACTAGTGTTAACCTTTTTGTATTCACATATTTTTTAGACTGTGAGAAAATGGAACTTCGGGGTCTTTGCAAAAGTACTACCTGGCTACAAAAAGGATTGGAAAGTCAAGCTTCTGTAGCAGTTTGTGGAGATACAGAACTCTAAGCCCAGAGCAAAAACATCCCAGCATCCCCCTCCATCTCCATTGTGTTACTTCTTAATGCTGCACTTGGCACGACAAAGGGAGTCTGATGTTTCAGAGGTGAGTTGCAAAGTGGCCAAACCACTCTTCAGGGCACTATCACTTGACATAACATTTGCTGCCAGCTTTTTGTTTAAAAATGCCATCAGTTTTACATTCACTGAATAAGTAATTATTCTCCAGTTTCACTGAGCTATTAAGAAAAAAACAAAAAGAAAAAAACTTCATTGAAACTCCAGGAGATGAAATACTGTGCTTTCGGGACCTGTTGGAAGCTTTTCAATATTCAGACGAGCAAAACATAAATTTACTTTTTAAGGAGATTTAGGAACTTGACTGAACGGAAAGTGAGAAAATTAATCTAAGTTGCAGGAAAGATAGTTTGGATCAACAAAATTCTGCAAACCCTGATTCAATCAGACTCTTTTCATTATTCTAGAAACTTGATGCCATTTATTGCTACAGAATCCTCGGTTTAGGGACGTGCACACATGCACTTCAGTCCTGAGTATTAAATCAAAGAAACATCAAATTAGTTTGAATTATGAAATGCTATAAATTACACTAATGACTAAACAATCCTGTATATTCAATCACCAAATGTTAAGGAGCAAATGACGAGCCTGGAGAAGTTAAGGGCTCTTTACCTGCAATCACCTTCCCAGTTTAGCTGTAAAGACAGAACATAACATCCTAATAACAATTGAGGGCAAACTTGCCAATGTATGTAGTGTAAATTGAGTTTATATAAATTTGAGAAAAATGATAAAGAGTGGAGAGATTTTGCAAGATTATGGAGATTGCAAACTGTTTTTAGAGATACGAAGTTTAAAAATAAAAATGTGGGGATGGGCTTTGCATTTTATTTGCTAAGGTGACTTTGAACAAGTCTTCTCTCTGAAAAACAGCTAAATAGAACTGGAAGTGCTTTGGAAACTGTAAAATGCTGTTCAAATGTTAGTTATTATTCAGAGATGACTTCTTGCAGCTTTAAGCAGAAATGACTGTATTTTGAGTGAATTACAAATATATAAGTATATTTTTAATGCTAATGTTTTCTTGACATTTTTCTGAAACATTTTAATTCACCTGTTTCACTATGTGTGTTACTCAATAACTTTAAAATGTAGAATCAAAAAAATAAAAAAGAAAAGGAAAAAATAACCAGAGAAATTATGCTAAATAAACTGAAAAAAATGCTACCGCCTCATGAAAAAAATAACCTTAACACTCATTCCCAGATGCTTGAAAACTAATGAAATATAAAACTGTTTGGCTATCACAGAAGATAATATTTTCATCTATTGAAAATTATTACAGTACAGAATTTTTAATTTAAAAGTCTAGAAAGCAGTAGTGAGCATCAAAATAGTTATTTTATTTATTTGCACAGTTTCAGATTCCATTTGTTGAAAAAATGAAGAAAATAAAGTATAGAACATAAAGGAAAATCTATTTCATAAGATGATTTATCCTACAATGTTTTATTGGCACAATTAGAGCAGAGTTTGTGAGTAAGGGAACTAGAGCACACTTATGGCTTTGCAGTTAGACTTCTTTTTAACAACTGCTATTTATTCTGGGATTATATGACGTAACAGATCTAAATTTTACAAAGGCAAAAAAGCACTTACATATCGTATGTGTTACAATGTAAGTATGGGGAAAAATGTAAATGAAAATGCAGTTCTTTTGTGAACCTCCATTCCTTTGCCATATCTTTGTTCTTTCATTCAATCAATCCTATTAAAGAAAAACATTTCTTGGTCGCCTTCTAATCCAAAAATCTTTATTTCTTTTTTTTTATATTCTTTCCTAGAAAATGGAGGGAAAGGTAGGGATGGCCATAAAAGAAATTTTTATTTAGATAGCATTGTTTTCATACTTTCTTTTTACAGCAGGATTGGTAGAGAGAAAGATGTAATAAGTTATAATAATAAAGCTAGTACAATGCATGGATCAGTGATACGATGGCAAAATGCAATGCACAAATAGCATCCGCAATGCCATGTTTACTGCACTGCTATCCAATGCAGTGACCAGTCCACTTATGGGGCATGGCACTGTTTTCCAAAGGCTACATGAAAATAATAGCTAAAAAGCAAAGACATTCCCACTGAAGGCCTTGAATGTTGGGATTTAGTTACAGAGATCTGAGAAGTAAATCCTTAGTATCAATGGACTATTCATGGTTGACATACTCTTAAGTGTGTCTTACAGGTCTTTCCATTTGTAGCATAAACTAGAGAGATTTCATTAATTACTTCAATTATTCATCCTTCCTGTATCCACCATCTTTGCCCTGTGACTTTGCATTTCCTTCCACAATACATGACTCTGAGTTCAGCAATATGACCTGCTCTACCCACTAGAATGAGATGGGATTGACAATGTATCTGGGCTTTGAGAAGCTTTGAATGTTTCTGCTTGCTCCTTTGTGCTTCTGCTCCAGCTAGTCCTTGGATCCCAGGAAGAAGATAAAACACAAATAAAACAGAGACTCACCCAGGGACTCCAAAGTAGCCCAGATAGCCAAAGCTTGCCTGGCTGCATATATGTGAGTTGGACTAGAGCTTCCTTTCCTTGTTTTGTCTAGATCCATCAACGGTGCAAACTTGTGATGTAACAATAAATGATTGTTATTTGAAACCATTGAGTTTGGGTGTTTTTTACACAGCATTATATTTCAACACATCAACGGCTTCTGATTTCTGTAAATTGAATCATATTTTAACTGACAAAAGTAGCTAATCTCAAAATTGTAGTATTACCTACTTCTAGGGCCTCTTTAGAAAATTTTGTGCTTTTAGCATGTATAAGATTACATGCTGGACTTTCAGTTTCAAAAAAAATGTATACGAGTCATGCTCAATCTCAAGATATAGTATAAGTGTAACTGAATGAATTAATTAATCAAACACAGAATAGACAACATTTTAGTTTTCTGTTTCACAGTAATAAAAATATAGCCTCTACAATTTCAATATTCCCTATAACAATATAATTGTTGTTATGATTTTACAAGTGATACATTTACTTACATTTATTCTGCTCATTGAATTATTTCCTATAAGAAACTATATTTGAAATCAAATACATTTCTTCATTCAATATCTTCAGCACTTTTTCATGCATGTAAACAAACACATAATTTCTTTTTCATATTTGAAATATCATCCACAACCATCTGAAAATTATCAAGAGCTTGAAGAGTATCAATGATTTTTTTATTTTCTCTTAAGAAAACAATGTAAATCTGTGTTTTGTTTGATGGGTGAGATAAAAGAGCAAGCTATGTTTTTCTCTTTCATTTCTGTCTCTTTCAATGGCCTTTCCTTTCTTCTCATCTTGGTATCTCTTTAACCAAATTTGTGGGCCAAGGTTGACAAGAGCACTTAGTATTTTTTTAAGATGTCACTGAACATGTTAGCTCTCTGAGGAGGTATCAAAAGGATAAACTAAATTTGCTATGATGATCTATATTATTCTGATTTAATTATTTAAACCCCAAATCAGAAAGCTGAAAATAAAGTAAGATTATTTTTCAGTCACTTTGGTAATCACTTTGTTATCTATCTGTCATCTATCTATCTATGTATCTATCTATCTATGTATCTATCATCTATTTATCTATTATTTATCTATCTATCTATTATCTATCTATCACCTATCTATCTATCTATCTATCTATCTATCTATCTATCTATCATCTGTCATCTATCTATCCTCATCATCTATCTGTAACTTTTTCTCTATCTCTTATCCCCCCATATCTATTTTTTTTTGCCTTGGCTGCTATTTTTCAAATATGCTAGCATATAAACCCTAATGTTCATATGTAGGTATGAGCCTTTAGAGTATGAAGGTATCTTTCATACATTTAACATGAATGTAATTTTTAATAAGTGCTTGTTCTACTATGAATGAATGACATCTTGGTATGACAATTGGTCTAGGATTCATTTTGAAAAGTCTTTGCATTACCAAGGTTAATCTTTTTCTATTCACAAACTTTTTGAAAACATGATAAATAATGTCAAATACTGTAAGAAAATTTGAGATGTTGCATCTGAAACTTTAGTCAGTTCACTATGCAAATATAGTATTTCTTAATGTCTTAGTGAAATTTCAGAATGAAACATGCCAAGATTAATAGAGATACTATTGCCTTTTATAAAGGAATCACATTGAATGGATATGCATCCCTCAACTTTATAAGAGCTGCAGAAGAATTACACAAGAATTCTAACAAAAATTTCTGGTTTTCTTTTTTCATATCAGCCAAACAATTGGTAATTTTGATGTTTTTCTTTATTTCTCTTGGTTTTTGGTCTTAAGCTCTTCTGGAAAACATAAAAACTCTCTACACCTGTGACAGGGTGCTAGATGGAAGTCAAAATTGTATTATGTAGTATACACAGTACGCTGAGACTTGAAATTAATCAGACCTATCTACCAAAGAACACCTATATATTGTACCTACATTGCCATGGGAACATCAAAATCCTTCAAAAACCTAGTAGATCTAGTGTTGACATCTTAGTATCATACAAGAACTATGGGAATCCCAAGGTTATAATATAATTGAAGAAGCACTTCCATGAATAGAGTTGAAATGGTCAAGTGACCAGAATTCTTTGAGGAGGTGAGAGTAAATTACCTAAAGGGTACTTAAGTTGCTCCAATTTTTACCTATGTTTCTTCTAGTTTTGCTTCCCAAATTGGAATTAGAAACATGTATATGCTTTTTATAATTTTACATTTAAATTATGGAATAATCAAGAAGTAACCAATTTTTTAAATTAAACCTAGGAAGGTGTACTCTAGCAAATAGAATACACTTGTTGCTGAGATATTGCTTGTAGAATTATAAAAGTCTTAAAAGATTTTGTTGTTATTTATTAACTGTAAACTTTATTTATTTATTTGTTTGTTTGTTCTTGGTGGTTGCTCTAAGATTTACAACATGCATTTTTAGCTTCTCACAGCCTAATTTCAAATAATATTGGGTTGTTGGAAAAGTCATGATGCATTTTTAAACGACAACCCAACATTATAGAACTTTGTATACAATGCAAAAACCTGGCCACATTATACTTCCAGCCACCCCTGCCACCTCACCCCACCATTAAGGCTGTTTTTATACCTTTTGTTTTACTGTCTATGTATTTATAAATGCATACAAATGTTATTATTGTTTTGCTTTAAGAATCCATTATTATAAAGAAACTTCAGATACAAGATTATTTCATATTTGCCCACACATATGTATCATTTTTTTATTCTTCATTTCTTTGTAAAAATTCAAGTTTTTATCTATAATAGCATAATTTTTCTTCAGCATGAAGAACTTCCTTTAACATTTCTTGTATGCTGTCAGATGGTAGCTGATTCTCTGAGCTCTTTCTAGAAAAGGTCTCTGTTTCACCTTTAATTTTGAAGGCTATTTTTACTGGATGTAGAATTCTAGGTTGAGAGGTACTTTGCTCTTGTTTCTCAGCACTTTAAAGGTGCCTTGTTGTCTTGCTTTTATTATTTCTGATACAATGTCAGTAGCATCTCTCATCTTTGTTTTTCTTTGATCTAATGCAACTTTCAAGAATTTCTCTTTCTAATTAGTTTTCAACAGCCTGATTATAATGCACATTGATGTGTTTTTCTTAGTGTTTCTCTTGCTTGGGGTTTGTAGAGTTACTTGGATCTATAGATTATTTTTCATCATAAAAGGGGACCATGAGGCATTGAGATATTAGCAATAGTGGGAAGCTATAGAGACAGTGGAGTGAGTTAGTATTTTGAGAAATAGAATCATGGTGGGTCTTTCAGGCAGGTACAGCACT
>NW_017732124.1:389459-390441 GCF_001890085.2 Hipposideros armiger | reverse complement strand
TTTTTTTTTTCCCTAAATCTTTGTTAGGTGGATTTTTCAAGTTTCAGTTTCTCTCCAAGCTTTCTGGACAATTTTTATTGCTCGGAGGTTTTATATAACAACTCTATTTTAAAAGTACAGAGCATTCCAAAAAGGTGGCTGTTTTTCATTTTGGTAACAGAGTCAGCACAGTGTGAAAGAAAGTGCATGGCTTTTGATATCAGATTGGACTACATTCTGACCCAGGATTTGCAACTTAATAGCTATTTGACTTTAGACAAAACATTTAACTTCTCTGGGCCTTGGTTCCTTCTGTAAATTGCGGATAATTATATCTCCTCTAATCACTTCAGAGAGCTGTGAGAGCGAAATTCGATGATGCATGTGGTATGCAAATACATGCATTACTATTTCTTAGCTGTGAGTAACCCTTTCTCCATATCAGCATTTATTGTTAAGGACAAAGTTCAGTTCCATGGTTGTGACAGCTGGGAGTGGCTGCAGACAGAAGTATAAGTTGGAATGTAAGAAGCCATTACAATAAAGACTTAATTGTCAAATGAAAGCTACTAAAAATAGTAACACTAATAGCAGATAAAGGTGCTGCTGCAAAAGGTTTATAGGAAGCGGTAAGATAGCACCTGAGATAAATTTGTTCACGTCTTGTATTTCCCAAGCTAATCGTCATTTTTATTAATGAGGGCAATCAAGTAATCTTAACTGGAGACTGGCATTGCAGGGAAAGAGAAACATTTCAATACTTCCAATGTCCATCCTTGGCCCCATTAAAGCCACATGCTTTTTAAATACAGTGTTATTGAGATATAAATAATATGCCGCACAATTCACACATTTACGTGCACAGTTCAGTGGCTGGTTTTAGTAAATGCAGAGTTGTGCATTTATCACTACAATCAATTTTAGAACATTTTCATTACCCCCAAAAGAAACCCTGCATCCTTGAACCATTACTCCCTAGTCCCCCCAGCCTGATGCCCCCAGC
>NW_017732124.1:385621-386499 GCF_001890085.2 Hipposideros armiger | reverse complement strand
TATTACTTATAATGACACCTTTTATGAGCACTTCATGTTTGTTGTAATGCCCCAATAGCTCTGTTTTCCATCCCAAATCCCTCCATTTCTATTCTAAATTAGAGGAAACAGCATGATGTCTTAAATCAAAGAGAATTTAGATCACCATTTGGTTTGAGAATGATCTCTGTCTTGGGGTACTTACAACTCAACCTAAATATTTAGTTCTTTTTTTAGTTTTCTATAGACGTGTGACTCAAATCAATATGTGGGTAGAGTGTAGGGTGGTTTTTCTAGACATTATTTCCTCCCCACATACACCCCTACATATATATGCCTATATATGTGTAAATGCGTATATCTAGCTGTATTTATATCAACTTTTCTACTCTTGGGCCAACAAAACAAAGAAAACATAGAGGTTTCATTTCATTCTTCTACTCTCCTGGGTGGCAGGGGAAAGGGAGAACCCTCTTATTACAAATGGAAGCTGTTTTCAATATCTGCTCTTTATTTCTCCCTCATTAATAAAACTCAGAATTTCAGATGAGCATGTGGCTACTCAGAATAAAGATTACGTCTATTTTTTCCCCTTGAAGTCAATAGCAGTAATGTGCACAATGCCAGAACCTGTTTTGTTGTTGTTGTTGTTGTTATTGTTGTTGTTGTTGTTGTTGTTTCAAGGAGCATGCTCCCTCTTCCTCTTTTCCTTTCCTGCTGGTGGGATTGCACATGCAATGACAGAGATGGGGCAGCTCCCTCCCTGTACTACAAGGTGGAAGCAATGTGTCTCCAGCAGTGACATGTCCCTGATAACTTTGGAGCTCCCATACCTACCCACATTGGACTAACTAGAGTTGTGTGGTAAACAAGTACTCTCCCTTCACAGCTAACTATTT
>NW_017732124.1:379228-384426 GCF_001890085.2 Hipposideros armiger | reverse complement strand
GAAGATCTCAGAATTGCTCTATCTCTGGTTCCTTCCTTCTATTGTCTTCTACATACTGCCTCCAATTTTCCCAATTAAAAGACAGAAATACTAAGATCAAAAGACAGATTAGAAGTATGCAAAGGGACTCTAAATAAAACATAATGGAAACAGTCTTTGCGTCGAGGTTATGTTCAGTTATTGCTGGCCTGTGTGCCATTTCTAACTCCATACTAGCATCACACCTGAAATAGTGTTTTAGAAACTCAACACAACTTGGGATTACTATGACCAGCCACTAAGAATGAATGTAGGACATGAGAGCAAATAATATTTTTCAGCACCCAAAAAGACTTCCTGCAGAAAGTCATCCCTGACTAACAGTCACTTATAAAAGCATTCTCTTACTCTATGATGAGTCATCGTGTTTACTCAGTTATTACCTTTGTCTGTTCACATGGATAGACTTTGTCTATTTTACCTACCTGAAAAATTCTATGCTTTTCCATAACAACCCACAATGTATATTAAAGAAAATACTAAATAAATATGCTTAATTGAATTAACTATCTTGTAATTGATGGGGAATTAAATTTTTGTTTCTGAAGAGAAACCCCCTGGGTAGAGATATAACTCATGAATCCAATACAGTGATAGGGGGAGATAACTTAGGATTTGGTTCTTACACCTTCACTTTGTCTACCAGATCCAAAAAGTAACTCAGAAGTGAAATAAATGATTTCATTAACTTGACTTGACTTACAGGCTAGATCACATAGAAACATTTTATAATTACAAATGAGAAATAATCATAGTTCTTCCTAAAACTTAAGGGAAGCAAAATCAGATGAAGCAAAATGGTTGCTTCAGAGTGAATAGAGACAAAAGTACTGCCTCATTGAAATAAAATACATTTGTATTAAAACATATAATTTACAATGAAACAATTTTTTATTTAGAAAAGCTGTGCATTTCATAATGCTTGTCTAGTTATTGTAACTATGTTTTAAAACACTGTTGAACCATCAAGACAGTTTCTTACCAAGTTCTATCTTTATAATCCATTGTCTGCAAATACTTTTATTATTTAGCTAGTTGGTGGCCTTTTATTCTGTGAGGTATTTAACATTTAAGTCTTATCAACTTGCTTTTAATATGCCACAATGGTATGACTGCCTAATACCTCTGAACTATGACAATCGTGTCCTTTTTGAAAAGACCAAGCTATCATTAGAAATGGGTCATGAAGCAAAAGTCATTAACTCATTTTAAAAAGGGCAGAGCCCAACAAAGCATTACCGACAAACCTCCTTCCTTGTGTCCATTTGTCTTTATTAAATATCATACTTAATATCTATCTCCATGCATGAGATAGCCTTCTAAAGCATCTCCCCATGAAAAAATTAAAACCATCAGAAATGAAATTTACTTTCAGGTTTTTACTTTGAAAGAGCAACCTAACTCTCTTATGTAATTTTAAATAGTAAACTAAGTATTGACAATTCTCGGAAATAAAAATAATGAGTCCAGTGTTGCCGGTTTGAAAACATTCATGGACTCTTAAAAGAGGAAAGTTCAATTAATAGAGTCAAAGATAAAAAACTCGCAGATCAAGACAGGGTCCTTTATTTTTTTATTGATATTGGTTGCAAAACACTATGTGAGATAGATATTTGGTTCTTTTCCACATACCAAATGAAAGGTTTATTAAAAATAATAAAAAATGATAAGGAATGATACCTTTAATCCTATGTGGGTAAACTTCCTGTACCAACCTTTCAAGTTTCATTGCAGAGCATGCTTCTGCCTTCAACATTCAAATAGTAGATATTCTGTAGCAGATTATCTCAGAGCAGTCCAGAGCCCCACATACTTCACAATAATCACTGTACAAATGGATCTCACTATTTACTTCTCAAAAGTGCTCTATCAACTCCACCTGGTTCCTACCAGTGGGAGATTTGTCAAGTCTATTGGCTCTCACATAAATGGCAATCTTCCCTTGTTGATGTTCCTTGGGCCTCAATGTATCTCCTTTGGTTGTGGCTAAAGTGTTTCCTACCTCTACTGTGTCTGATTCTTGATCTAACTGGGTTTTCGTGTTGATTTCTGTCTGTTAGCCTGTGTGACTGGGGTAAAAAATGCNCAGACGTGAACCACCGTGAAACTAGAAAAGAAGAGGACCCGATGGAGGTGGCTGATGAGAAAATGCTCAGTGGGCTCACCAAAGACCTGAGGAGAGCCTGCCTCGCACGGCTCAGAGCCTCTCTATACCCCTGGGCTGTGCCTGTCTCCTACATGTAGCCACTGAAAAGAATCTAAGGTTGGAAGGGGCAGACGATCTTTCTGATGTTCCTCATCAAGGGGATTGAGTTCACTGGGGAAAAGTCAGCAGCATGGGGCTCATCACTATGCAGTGACCGGGTGTCTCTAATGCAGGTGTCCCCGACTCTGGGTGCCACATGCTGTAGCACGTAGCAAGGCTGGAGCCAACTACCCAAGAGCCTATTTGTCTGTTGCTCATTCCCTCTCTCCTTCACAGCCTGGAAAACAGCACCCTGAAGGCCTGTCCTTAATTAAACTTTTCTGCCCCATGCTGACCACCTAGAAGGGAGTAGAGGATGAGGATACCATTCTTGGTTATGAAAACTTACGTCCATTCTTTGTATCCATGTATAGTTTTAGTTTCCTGCATTGATCTGTATTTTCCACATTTTACTCCTGCAGAAAATAATTTTCCTGTAAGCACTTGTCCTGAAACAGCTACCTAACCCATGTACATAAAATACATTATATACACACTTACAAATGTATATCCAATGCTCAGAAAGAAAATCTTTCTGAATAATAAAAAAAAATAGATTTACCTATTCTAAACATTTCACATAAATAAAATTGTACAATAATGTAGTATTTTGCATTTGGCTTCCTTCACTTAGCAAAATGTTTTTCACGTTCCCCATGTTGTAGTATGTATCAGTAATTCATTTCTTTTTATGGCTAAATTTGCTATATTTTTTTAAGTATTCCACCACACTGCTATTTGAACTCCCACTGGATTTACCTGTTGTAACATCTGAATATTTAAGTTGAAAAGAGTCCTTGGAGATCTTTAATTCAAACACTTTTTTTAAAAAAAATATTACAGATAGGGGAAGCCTAGACTGCTTGAATGTTTCGTGTTACATTTTTAACTGTGTACAAGCAGGCAAGGTTCGGCCTCTGCCCTCTTGCTCTACAAGGCTGCCTCCCTTTAACATCTACCGCTAAAGTGGTAGTAACTCACTTTCAATAGCACTTGGTTTGTAAAATGCTTTCATCTACATGAACTCACAATCTGCATATAAAACTGGCTCTGGGAAATAGGTAAGAGAGGCCTAAATACATACTTGAAACATGAAATATAATTTCTGACCAAAATTTTCAGATAAAAATTAGACATGTCCTAAAAGAACTCCCACAAATAACCTTTAGAAATGACAACTATAAAATGCCTGCTCAGTCTCATTGGCTACTTAGTAAATTCCAAATGTTGTGCTTTTCTGTTCTTACAATCCTTAAAAACATCATCTATAAAAACCTACCACAGTCTTGACGACAATAAAGAAGCATTGCTGTGCAGACAAAGTGGTTCTGCTTTCGCGCAGTTAGATGTGGATCACTAAGCCAAAGAGTGTCTTCTCCTTTTCTCCTCGAACATGTCATAAATTTTCTGAGGCCTTTTGTGCCTAAGTGACGCAGAACACATATTTATATGAACTTTCTGAAGTTTAAAAGTCAGTACTTTAATATCAGTACTCCGGGAATATAAGCTGCAGAATCGAATGCTATTTGTCCTGCTTTTAGTCTNACAAGATTATTTCATATTTGCCCACACATATGTATCATTTTTTTATTCTTCATTTCTTTGTAAAAATTCAAGTTTTTATCTATAATAGCATAATTTTTCTTCAGCATGAAGAACTTCCTTTAACATTTCTTGTATGCTGTCAGATGGTAGCTGATTCTCTGAGCTCTTTCTAGAAAAGGTCTCTGTTTCACCTTTAATTTTGAAGGCTATTTTTACTGGATGTAGAATTCTAGGTTGAGAGGTACTTTGCTCTTGTTTCTCAGCACTTTAAAGGTGCCTTGTTGTCTTGCTTTTATTATTTCTGATACAATGTCAGTAGCATCTCTCATCTTTGTTTTTCTTTGATCTAATGCAACTTTCAAGAATTTCTCTTTCTAATTAGTTTTCAACAGCCTGATTATAATGCACATTGATGTGTTTTTCTTAGTGTTTCTCTTGCTTGGGGTTTGTAGAGTTACTTGGATCTATAGATTATTTTTCATCATAAAAGGGGACCATGAGGCATTGAGATATTAGCAATAGTGGGAAGCTATAGAGACAGTGGAGTGAGTTAGTATTTTGAGAAATAGAATCATGGTGGGTCTTTCAGGCAGGTACAGCACTCACTAAAGGAGGGTAAACGTGGAAGAAATACTTTTTTTTTCCCCCACACCTCCTATTCCTAATCTAATTGCCAGTATTATCTATGGGTTGAACTTACCCAGAAGTCATAGAGCAAAAGAGCCTAAGGAAAAATCCATTCCTGACACAAACAGCAAAGAATGAGAAGGCTGGAAGTGGAGCTGAGAGCAAATCAGCAGTTGACCCTCACAGCAAGGTTGTGTTCTGTCTTCACTATGGAATTGTTATCACTTAGAAGAACACCTGGACATATATTTCATGTGTAAATGAATGACTGATTGATTGAATGGATGAATGAATGAATGAAAGATCATTTCTAAACTCATGTTTTATTATTGAGGAAACTGAAAATCTTGTGGGCTTCACAATTTATTCAAGTAATTAGTGGAAGAGCTAGAAATTAAGTTTACGTTCTTGGTTTATAGTTCAAGACATCAATGGCTTTTGATTTCTGTAAGTTGAGTCATATTTTAAATGCATACAAGAACTCCCTGTCTAAAAACACTCTGTAATGAATCTTTTTATAAAACTAAAAGTTCTTTAATTGGATAGGTGCTCTTTTTTTTTTCCCTAAATCTTTGTTAGGTGGATTTTTCAAGTTTCAGTTTCTCTCCAAGCTTTCTGGACAATTTTTATTGCTCGGAGGTTTTATATAACAACTCTATTTTAAAAGTACAGAGCATTCCAAAAAGGTGGCTGTTTTTCATTTTGGTAACAGAGTCAGCACAGTGTGAAAGAAAGTGCATGG
>NW_017732124.1:363400-375115 GCF_001890085.2 Hipposideros armiger | reverse complement strand
TTTCAACAATATTTAAAGCATAGATTGGAGCCAGATTATACAGAATAGAAATTTTGCACTTTTCTCCATAAACCAATAGTTCTCAGCCCTGGCTGAGTACCAGAATCAATTTTATAGCTCTTTTGAAATGCCCATGCCCTGGCAACACTCCCAGAGATTCTGCTCATTAGCTCTTAGGGACATGGACATCTGCATATTTTAAAACTCCTCTATTGATTCCATTGTATTGGCCCAGTAGAGAATCAGTGCCATGGTGATTGAAGTGTGGTTCACTCAATGTGTGGTTTGCGGATTGTGCTAGTCTTCAAACTGTTACCATGTGTGATGATAAATGGAGAGTGAGAGTATAAAAACTGTATAGCAATTTGATAGAGTAATTTTTTATTGAAATATAGTTGACATACAATATTATATTAGTTTCAGGTTTACAACATAGTGATTCAATATTTATAACATGAAATCATCATCACAGAATGTGGTAATTATTTGTCAACATACAAGGTTATTGCAATATATTGACTATATTATCTATGCTTTACATTATATCCCTGTGAGTTATTTATTTTATAACTGGAAGTTTGTACTCTTAGTCCCCTTTAGCTACTCCATGCATACCCTCACCCACCTCCCCTCTGGCAATCATCAGTTTATTCTCTGTGTTTATGAGTCTGTTTTGTTTGTTTGTTTGTCTCATTTTTAAAATTCCATATACAAATGAAATCATATGATACTTGTCTCTCTCTTTCTGACTTTCTTTATTCCATATAATACCCTCTAGGTACATCCATGTTGTTGCTCATGGCAAGATTTCATTGATGGAGTAATTTTTATCTGTTGAAACACATAACTTAAAAGGTTGTGCTGTATTTTGTATCTCTTTTTATTCTTGTATAATTCATTTTATTGTATTTTACAAAGGGACTGTTTCCTGTGAATTGGAAATTATAAACAAAGACAAAACTGAGCCTTCAACACAGATAATTTAAGAAGTATTGCTCTAAGCTACAATGGCTTTTGTGAATAGGAAATGATGTTGTGAAAGTGGTGCTGTTTTAATATTAATATGGCTCTGACACATTGGATAGATAAAAGTGAGGACCGGTTAGAAATTTGCATGTTATGACATGTTTGGATTCAGTTATGCCAGTGGTAATAGAAAGAAAAGGGAAAGGAATCAGAAAAATATACAAAGAAAAAAATTAGAAATTGTCAATAGAATTGAAAATAAAAGAAAGAAGAAAATCTAAATTTTTTTCTGATATTTTATGCCTGAGGGACTGAGAAAAACTAATTCCTATTATTAACAGATATGTAGGTATCAGTAAGAAAATTTGGGGACAGAAGTGAGGTATGAGTTGGGGGTAGTGATAATGATTTTAGCTTTAGGCATGTTGAGTTTAAGACACTCAAAGTAAATCAAATGTAAATGTTCCCAAGGCAGTTGAAAATATTGGGCTGGAACTTGTTAGAGAGTAAAAGTTGGGGATAATAATTAGGGTGGTTATTAAAAATATTTAACAACCAGTAGAGAGACGTGCTGACAAGCCTGAATGCACAGTGGCCATTAAAACTTGGTACTGCCAATCCAGTGGTTGCCAGCTGACTATCAGCCCTGGATTCAGGTATGACAGCCACAGATGGTCAGGCAATTGGGTCTCTGAGGGAATGGTGACAGAGAATTGAATGAGAGTGAGAAAAAACTTCTAGAAATCATCCACACCTTACAGATTTGAAGTGAAGAGGAGAAAAGAGAATATTGAAAAATAGCAAAAGTCAAGAAAAGGAGAAATTTTAAGAGGAAAGAGAAAGATAATAAATATTGTTGAATTTTACAGAGAAATTATGGAGATGAGAAGCAACATAAATCATCTGGATTTAGTGAACAGAAATAAACAGGATAACTTGAAGAAATCAGCTTTGGTATGACAGGAAAAATTTAGGATATAGAGCAATAAATAGTAATATTTGGTGAAAACAAATGGAGCCAGCAAATATAAATTATTATTTAATAAATGTTACCAAAGGAATGGAAGGAAAAGACAGTATTACAGTTTAAGAAAATGGAAGCAGAAAAAAACAATATTTGAAAAATGAATTGTTGAGAATTTTCCAGAATTGATGAAAGACATCAATTTATAGATACTAGAATCCCAAGAAAATCCCAAACAAAATAATAAATCTATATCTCAATGCATTTTACTGAAACTGTAGAACACCAAGTATATAAAAAGAAAAATGTTAAAAGCAGCCAGAGATAATAGATAAATCACATGTAAAGTGCTGCATAAACTAAAAACAGATTTCTCAATAGAAACAATGGAAGGTGGAAAATAGTAGAATCATATTCTCAAAGTACTAAGAGAAAACTCAGAAATCTATATCCAGCAAAAATCCTTCAGTGAGAATGAAGGCAAAATAAAAACTTTTCAGATAAACAGAACAGACAGCTTGCCACTAAAGAAAATTTTCCCAGTAAAGAAAAGTGACCCCAGTTGGAAAGCTGTAATACAGAAAGTTGTAAAACAAAACAAGAGTGACAAGTACGTAGAGGGGTAAATACCCATTAACTATATAAACTATAATTGTGTCTTGTCAACTTTAAACTATATGGAGAAAAGTTTAAGTAAGTGACAGAAGCATGTAAGTCATGAAGGGATAAAGGCAGTGAAAATATCTTATGGTCCTTGCAACAAAGGAGGGTATGGAGAGGCCAGGGCTTGCTGATTTTCTAGATTGGCCAACATTACGATGGTTGAGTCAAGGGGCAGGGAAAGCAGGTAGGAAACAAATTCCTGAAAGAAGGAAATATCAATGTCACCTTGAAAGTGAACTGTTGTTATTAAAAAAAGAAAAAAAGTTAGGAAGAATGTATTGATCTTTTAGCATGATGAAAGGGGTTTACATATATTAACTTATTTAGTTCTGGCTATTATTAAGCTTTTATTATTATCTCCATGTTACCAGTGATGAAGCTGACTGTGTGGGGTGTTCTAACCTGTCTTGAATCAGAGTAAGTTGTAAAGTAGGAATGGGTGCCCCATTGCCTCATCCTCCCCTCTAGAAAGAGGCTGTATTGGGTATGAAGGACAAAGGCCCATGTTTGCCATCTTATATGTATCAGGGGCCCCAGGTGTGCCTGCTCCTGTTTCTGCTGGGTCCCGAGGAAAGTAAAGCCAAATGAGTAAGGACAAAACACAGCTGAGACTTGGATAAGTTCAGGAAGCCCCGTTTTCTGTAATCCATTGATCATTTCGATGAAGAACTTCTCCTCCCAGACAAAATTTATTTCTGTCAACTGCTCTTTTATAGACTGCATTGCCCAGTTAGTTTCCCCTTCATTTGATTTCATAAGTGTGTCTGTAATCTGACTTGCTCCCCTCCTTTGTCCTTTTCTCTTGGAATCTAAGTATCTTTGGGTTTTTATTATCTTATTTATAGTCACTTGCTTCACATTTATTCTCTGTTTTTCCCCTTTCTCTTTCTTCTCTCCCCAAGCAGGTAAGCCTTTGCTACTATTTGTAAGAATTGATATTTAACCTAAGCCTAGGACATTACTTTATAACATCTACAAGTTCCCAGGAATGTACTAGGAATATGCCTGCAATTAAATGACCCTTTACTTCTTGACACAAGAAGGGACTCCCATCAACCAAGCTTGAGCTGGCAGACCCAGGCAGGAGTTTTAAAAGACTACTGCAAGCCTCTCTGATAGATGTAGTTCACACAGTATACCAAGCACATAAACATCCATTTCTTATTATAATAATAGCCCATCAATGATTGATTCACACTGTTCTTTCATAAGGAAGAAAAAAAGTAAAACTCATATGAGTATGTTCATTAAAAGAGGTAAGACATGGCGATAAAGCTACAAAAATATGTTCAGAGTGTAAGTTTGAGGGAATATGGTTAATTACCCAATGTTTTAATTACACTGAGGTTGGACCTTCAAACCAAAACTCATAATATAATTAAAGAAGTCCATCATATAGACAGAGCGTAAAGCAATATGCAATTAACATTTCCTAAAAATGAAACCAATGCAAGAACATTTTGACTTTCTCTAGTTAGACTGGTAATCCTGTACCTCACGCAGCAATGCTTTTGGACTAAAAAAAACAAATGTTCTTTAAAGGTCTTTCTCCAAATTGTAATAGGCTTATATTCCTACCATTGTAGCTGCTTGCAATGTACATAAAAGTGAGAATTATAAAGAATTCTCAATCCATGGGTGTTATAAAATAGAGATGACAGAAACCTGGCTTTGAATGTGCCCACCAGAACAGTTTGCAACAATCATACTGCAAAGAGTTTTAAGGATAGCACTTTGATCATTCTGCTTTATTCATCTCTATGTACTTGAAAGAAATGCCTTGGAAAGGGCTAAGAGCCAATGTTCCTTAATTCCCAAATATAGGCTTGCTCTTGGCACCCAATAGTGCACCTACTACAGTGCCATGAGCCTGCTAACCCTTAAGGAAGCATTGTTTCTAAGTATGGTGGTGAGTACTTTTCCTAATGGTACATACTATAGCCTACAAGTAATCATTCTTTAAGTTGATGGATTGCATGTAACCCCTGGTGTTCAAAGCTTCTAAAAGTGAAAATTAAAAATGAATAAAGTAGAAGGGAACTTGAAGGAACCCCTAATGCAATCGTTTTTGTTTTATGGATGAGGAATCTAACATGTAGAGAGGTAAATGGCTGAGCCCATTCCTATACCAAGTCCTACACAAAGTGGGAACAAAATCAGCTCTATTGACTCCTAGACCTTTGGATTCAGAAAGACCTGGTTTTAAATCAAACATGTCCCCACATAGTAAGTTGTTTTGTTTTCTTTAATGGCTGCATTGTATTCAAATTAAGTAATAATTACTTAGCCACTTCTCTATTGTTGAATATTAGAGTTCTTCTGCTTTATGATTATAATAAACAATGTAATTTGTACAGGATTTTGAAAGGGGACTACTTTAGACTCGATTTCCCTGAAGTCCCAAAAGAATAGATATCATACACCAAAATGAAGATCAAAAAACTATGAAGGGCTTGAAAGCAAAATGGCCAAAGGGTTTGGGAGACTAGGGGAAGATAAACAGATATTTGGAAAGAGCTAGCATGAGCTATGACATCTCCCACTCTCAATGGACAAGGATGAGCATGTTCTCACTTCACTTCAAGCCATGAGAAGGGATCAAAGAGCTTGTCATGACTTTTCTGGACCTTGAGATTCAGCAGCCTGGTCTGACTCAGACATGAATAATGGGAAATACAAGAGTCTATGGACTGGCAAGGAGAGGCTACTGCATTGTTGGGTAAAAGATGCATGAAGATTATCTTAAATGAATTGTAGAAAGAGAAAGACTGCCAGATGTCTCAGAGATTAGCAAAATTACCCCCAACCTGTCATTAAAGATACTTCACCAAAATCCAGTAAAGAGGGTCTTGGGTCAGTTTGAACACCTGCCGAGCCCAAGGCGTGCTCATGTCTTTTCACAACAATATCAGTCAAGTAAGATGTGCATGCCTCTTATGAAATGAAAGGTGGTGTGTGCAGGATGGAGAGGAAAGATAGGTGTGCAAAGGAGAGAAGACATCTACCATGTTTCCCCTTTTCTATTGCAGAACTGAGATTGGGAACAAGAGCAATACAATTTTGGATAAATATGGAATTGTAATTACTAGAATAAATGAGTTAATTTCTAAAGTATAATTTATAAATCATTTGTATGTGTTTTTGTAAAGTATTGGCAGGACTTTTCATTATCTAAGAACGACTGGAGAATCATGGGACCTGAGTAATTGACATCCAAGATGTTGGGGAGAATTAGTCCCACGGAATTTCTTTAACAAAGAGTAGACGTTAAGTTGATACCTGACTATATCCCATGAGTCTTTCCTCTCCAGCACAGCAGTTAGACTATAATAAAGATTATTTTGCAGTTAGATTTGCATTGTTCTAGTGTATCTCCTTTGGGTACATTCTAACAAGTAAGATTGCTGAAGATTTTATGTAGATGCGATAATTTACTTAATTAAACCCTTTAATGAGCACTCTGGTTTTTTCTTCATTTCTTTATCGTGATCAATGATACTGAAATTAATGTAATTTTATATAATAGATTTTTTATATTTTGAGTTATTTACTTAAAATAAATACCCACAAGTGAGATTTAAGAGCCAATTTGGTGTGCATTATTTTTGCTCTTAACATGTACAGGCATACCTTGTTTTATGGTGCTTTGCTTAATTTGCACTTCACAGATAATAAGGGTTTTTCGTTTTGTTTTGTTTTTACAAATTGGAGGTTTGTGGCAAACCTGAGCTGAGCAAGTCCATCAGCACCATTTTTTTCCAAAAGCATTTGGTCACTTTGTGTCCTTGTGTCACATTTTGGTAAGGTATGGATATTCCTTTTTTAGACGTAACGCTATTCCACACTTAATAGACTACAGAATAGTGTAAACATAACTTTTATGTGCACTGAGAAACCAAAAAGTTCGTGCGACTAACTTTATTGCAATATTCACTTTACTGAGGTAATCTAAAACTGAACCCGAAATATCTTTGAGGTAGGCCTGTATTACCAAATAGCCCTGAAGAGATTGTACCACCTTTGTTACTATAATATCAGTGGGATATGAGCATTTCTATTTTACTAGAATTAGATATTATTAGTTTATATGCAAAATTCATAGATATAAAATAATACTTATTTTTTGAAGTTAAATCTCTAATTACTACAAAATATTCTCCCATGTATTTACCATTTATAATCTCTCCTCTGTGGACTGATTTAACTTTTTGCCAACTCATCTTAATGGTATTTTATGTTCATGAGTCACACCAGGCTCTCCAGTTGCATTTATATCAGAAGGAATGAAAGGACTATTGTAGGGGGTAAGATAGTCATAAATGTTTATAAAATCACCACTATCGAGTTTCCCTTTTTCCCAAGGCATTAGTACGTAATACTTAGTAAAAGACAATGAAATTCTTAGGAAGAATTTCCACTTGGGCAAGAACTAATTCCCTTTCTTTTATAAAATATATAGTATTTATGGATATAATTTAGATAAAAAATGGTGGGGAAAAGGGGGAATTTTTTACCTTTCTTGTAACATGCCTCTGATACATTTTAGCAATCTTAGGCTTATTGGCTTCTTTTCACAATAAGACATTGAATAGCTTCTTACCCAATCTAAAGGGAAGGTTTACTGTAAAAGAACACTAAAGCCAAACAAGAAAATTTATTTATAGTTATTAGAAAGTCTGCTTTCTTAAGGATAGCTTTGGATCTGATTATTAAACATAACCTTGTATTTTCCTAAAAGTGAAGATATATTTTGTATCTAAACAAGAGGCATTTTTAGGAAAACATTCACATATTGAAACATCACAAATATTAAAAATAGGAGTCTCACAGAAAAAAATTTAAAAATTGCAGAGAGGATATATAATGATAGCCACACACACACACACAAAAAAGGTTACAAAGCTATTTCACCACAACACCCACTGGCATAGATATTTAGTGTAGAAATCATAAAGCAGAAAATATATTATCAAAATCAGTGACATTTACTAAACATTTGGATGTTAGATAATAATATATTTCTACCCAAATGAAGCCTGCAATCATGTCCATATGACAGCTGCCAAATTGGCCTGGAAGGAAATTTCGCTGATGTGATTTACAGCAGTTCATCTATTTAGTTTAAGCAAATAGCAAGAACAGGAAATATCAGATTCAATACATACGATTGCAAAGAGCAATTTAGATTGATCGATGTTTTCTTCTGCTCAAAGCTGCTCATGGTTCTATAACTTTGTAGGCTAAGATACAATCATGGAGTCTTTGACTTTAACTGGTATGGAGTTTGGGTTGTAAGATGCCAGTCCTCTTACAGACAGCATTAGCCATTTTTCTCAGGTGTAACCAAAGAAAGGTCAGAAATAAAAGACAGTTTTTTTCTCCTTGGTTGTTTTTTGGTTCCTATGAGCTTCTCCATGGTCTCTAGTATTCCTGATGCTGGCTTGCCTCTTTACCTAATCTCTTGGAAACTCACTTCACACTCTGACCTAGCATAATCAGACTATTTAAGAAAATCTGCTCTCTTGAACCCTTGTATACTGTTAGTGGAAATGTAAATGGATGCAGCCACTATAGAAAAAAGTATGGGGTTTTCTCAAAACATTAAAAAAAATAGACCTACAATATGATCCAGAAATTCCACTTCTGAGTATATATCCAAAGGAAACAAAATCACAATCTTGAAAAGATTTCTGCACCCCCATGTTAATTGCAGCATTATTTACAATAGCCAAAAAAATAGAAATAAACTGAGTGTCAATTGACAGATAAATGGCTAAAGAAAATGTGAGATATAAAGATAGATACAGATAATAGAATATCATTCAGCCATAGAAAAGAAGGAAATTCTTCAACTTAAGACAATATGAATGGACCGTGAGGGCATTATACTGAGTGAAACAATTCAGACAGAAAGACAAATACTCTATGATCTCACTTACATGTGGAATATAAAAAACAGAACAAAACAAAAATTCTAACTCATAGATACAGAGAAAAGATTGATGGCTACCAGAGGCAGGGGCTGGAGGGCCAGAGAAATAGGTGAAGGTGGTTAAAAGATACAAACTCCCAGTTACAGGATACAAAAGTCCTGGGGATGTAATGTACAGCATGGTGACTATAGTTAACAATACTGTATTATATATTTGAAAATTGCTAAGAGTAGATCTTAAAAGTTCTCTCAAGAAAAAATATTGTAACTATATGAAGTGATGGATGCTAACTAAACTTATTGTGGTAATCATTTTGCAGTATATACACATATCAAATCATTATGCTATACATTTTAAATTAATACAATGTTATATGCCAATTCTACCACAATAAAACTGGGTTGTAGGGATTCACTCTGTTTCCTGAATACAAATAAAAATAAACAAACAAACCAGCAAACAAATAAAACAACTACTTAGCAAACAAAATGTAAAAGACAACTTCTTGACAAAGGGTAGGTACAGTAATATTTAATCTGCATCATACTTGGCAGAAAACATTAGAAGCACTCATATTAAATAGTTCAGCAATAAGACATAAATACTACTTATCACCAGTGCCACTATTCAACACTGTATTGGAAGTCCAGCCAAATAAAATACAAGATAAACACACAAATGATAGAATTATTGGGAAAGAAAAAAGAAACTCTATCTAGAAAAGACAAGAAAATCAATTGACAAACTGATAAGTGACTTCAGCCAGCTCACTATATAAAATAAAAGCAGACAAAAATTTTTTAAAAAATCAGCCTGACTACACATTTCTCCAAAGAGGACATACAAATGGCCAATAGACTTATGAAAAAATGCTCAACATCACTAATAATCAGAGAAATGCAAATAAAAACCACAGTGAGCTATTACCTCACACCAGTTAGAATTGTTATCATCAACAAGAAAAATAATAGCAAGTGTTGGAGAGGCTGTGGAGAAAAAGGAACCCTCATACACTGTTGGTGGGAATGCAGATTGGTGCAGCCGCTATGGAAGGCAGTGAGCAGGTTTCTCAAAAAATTAAGAACAGAATTACCATATGATCCAGCAATCTCCCTCCTGGGTATCTACCCAAAAAATCTGAAAACTTTTATCTGTTAAGATATATGTGCTCTGATGTTCATTGCAGCTTTATTTATAATGGCCAAGATATGGAAACAACCAAAGTGTTCTTCAATAGATGATTGGATAAAGAAGATGTGGTATACATACACAATGGAATTCTATTCTGTCATCAGAAAAGATAAAATAGTGCCATTTGTGACAACATGGATGAGATTATTCTGCTAAGCGATATAAGTCAGACAGAAAAAGTTGAGAACCATATGATTTCACTGATATTTGGTGTATCAAACTGAAAACAACAAAGGAAAAAGACAAACAAGTGAAGAAACAAAAACTCATAGACACAAACAATAGTTTAGTGGTTTCCAGAGTATAAGGGGGCAAGAGGGTGGTAGATGAGGGTAAAGAGGGTCAACTATATGGTGATGGAAGGAGAACTGACTCTGGGTGGTGAACACACAGTGTGATATATAGATGATGTATTACAGAATTGTACACCTGAAACCTATGTAATTTTACTAACCATTGTCATCCTAATAAACTTTAATTAAAAAAACAAAAACGAAAAGCATCAGCAATAGCCAATTTGAAAATGTAAGTAAAAATGCCCAGTTACACTAGTAACACATGTATTAAATTAGTTAGGAAAAAACTTTATGAGAAAAGTGTGAGTCTTATATAGAGAAAACCACAAAATTGTATTTAAAAGGATAAAGGAAGGTGTACCAAATGAATCCACACCATATGTAAATGAGTTCAATGCAATAGAGATGTCCCTTCTCCATAACGTAAACAATTCAATCCAATTAAAACAAAAATTTAGCATGTTTCCCAAGAAACTTGACAGATTCTAAGCTTCACCTGGAAGAATAAGTTTAGAAAACATAGACAAAGGAATACAAACAAATATATACATTATATATTAGACAAATTCAGAGTAGTTTTTGAGGAAGGACAGAACTGGAGGATAAAGGTAAGGAACTGGCTCTTAAAAATATAAAAAAACATACTGTAAGTTGTGGCAGTGATTCAATTAATAATTAATTGCAGTTTTAAGTGCGATTTTGTCACAAGAAAGGGAAGAAACCATCAGTACAACAGAATAGAAAATGCAGGAACAGCTCTATGTTTACAAACCCACTCGGAGGAGGATAAGGGTAATATTTCAAAATAGTAGGAAAAGGATGAATGGGAAAACTCAATAAGTAGGGTTTAAAAACTTGGTTATTATCTTGTGGGGTAAAAATAAATCTGTAGATCATATAGTCCAAATTAAATAAAAATAACATTATCAAATAAAAAATACAGAATGAATTTATAGAATGTGCAAAGCCTTATAAGCAATATAAGGAGAAAATAGTAAGAAAACAACTGACAAACTTGGCTACATAAAATATAAATTTCTGTATATATATTTTTAAAGTACCATAAGCAGAAATAGTATCCAGCCTGGGAGGAAAAAAAAAACACAAAAAGCATTCATTATATGAAATGTACATATTAGATGTCTTATTTAATATTGTACCTCGGTTAAGAAAGTTTCTCTGGGTTTGTCTAATTATCCGAGTTTGTACCTAGCTTTGCCACCTTCTGTGACTTTGGGCAAGTTCTTCCAGTTCTCTGGGTCTTAGGTCCCTCATCTGTAAAATGGAGACATACCTGCCAGTCTCACTGTACAGAAAGGATTTAGATGAGTTAATTCATATAAAGTGGTTAGAACAATGCCTGGACTCAATAACCAATAGTTATTATTATTATTATGTACGATAAAAATGTAACATCCAGAATATTTGAATATTTAAAGAAATAAATTAATTTTAAAAAGTACAAAAAATACAACTTCTAAGTGAGTAACATATAGATACAGACAATTCATAGAAGAAGGGATATGAATGACCTATAAATTCTGGGGAACAGACATATGGGTGGTGGGGTTGTAGAAGAGAATTTATCACGGTTGAATTTTATTTTATGTGTATTGACTGAATCATTTACAATGAGAATGTATTCACTTATTGATTGTGAAATTTTTAAATGTAATAAAAATAATGAGACTTGGCATATAGG
>NW_017732124.1:358476-361740 GCF_001890085.2 Hipposideros armiger | reverse complement strand
CCAGTGACAAAACCATGATTCCAAAAGTTTAACAAGCTAAAATGATGAGATTAAAACAATGAAATGAAATGTAGAAAAGATAAAGAAAAATCTTGCCTAGAAGTAAACAAGAAAAAAAAGAAAACTTTTAGCTAGACAATAGTCCCTATGAATACGACATAGTACTTGATTAACAGGTTCAGTATGAATCAGTAGTGTACCTGGCTACTCTTCCCCCTTTTTCAAAACTACTGCAATTTAAACTAAGCTACTAGTGTTCAAAACACACAGGATCTAGAGCCAATTGTTTAGTTAGTCTACATTTGGATATCTATTGTATGTTGAGTTCCGGTTACCGTATTTAAAAAATAATGGTTATCTTTTTAGTCCAGGTTATCATATTTTAAAACATATTAGAGACATATTGTAGACAAAAGGTAATTTTAAACATGGTAACTCGATGCGGAACTGTGTCACATGAAGAAAATTTCAACATTTTTTAACCTAGAAATGTGTTTGCATTTATGTTTGTGTTCATAAATTTTGAGAGAAAGTAAAGGGATGCCATGACTATACAAATATTTGTAGGACTATCTCTTGGAAAACATTTTTTTTTTACTTTTACTTTTGCTTTCAAATAAATATTTAACCAATAAATATTATAATTATTCTTTGCAACTACCATTTTTATAATCAGGAAAAGACAGAAGTGGCAAGAAGAGATATATAAACTTAATCAAAACAAAACAAAGCAAAACATTCCAATAGCGTTCATATTTCCCTAGGCTTATTCATCTTAGTTTATTCAGTGTCAAGTTTATTGGCAGGTAGACAGTAGTTATTCAATACATACTGGTTAAATGAATGAATAATGAGAGAATGAATAAGTAATTATGGAGTGAATGACTTGTGAGCTCCCAGCCACCAGAAATACCCCAGTCAAGGCTGGATGACTATATATCAGGAACCTCATAGAAAGGATTTCTAAAAGAAGTTGATGGACCTAAATGACCTTACGATGCCTTTGAAATGTAAAAAATATTTAAAAGTTCAAGAAAATAATTATTTCCTACAGTTCTGATTATTATTATAATTTAAGCATTAGAACTTGTTCAACAAGCTTGGAAAACAAACTGTCTTGTCTATCAAGGGGAGAGAGAATATTAAAAAATGTAAAGAAGGTTAAGATTTCTGGTAAGTAAGATTTTTGGGAAAGAATTTCTGCATATGTAAGTAGATTACAGCAATTCAATTTTATTTACAAAATTAGTATGCCCTTCAGGAAAGAAATATTTAATTTGAACAGCAATATACTATTCCGCTTTTGTCATGAGCTACTAAATCCTTTCTACAGTTTTGGCAATATACATAGCAATTGAATAATAACATTTAAAACAGTATTTGTGTATTTCATTTGGGATCCTAACTTACCTATGTAAGTTTAATACATTTTAAAATGGAATTAAGTTTTGTTTTTTATTCTAGAGAAGTGACTGCTGTGAAAAGCAGTTACTGATATTTCATACTGCTTAATTCTGTTCATTATAAATATTTTAATGCTATTTTATATTCTATTAGTTTAATCTTTTCTTAATAGAGAGAAATTTTTGTTAAAGTATTCAAAATAAACAATATTACATAATAAAATAAGTAATATTTTAGACCATTAGATAAACAGAAATGATATACTTAGATAAACAAAGGCATTTGTTGAGTACATTATTGAGATGTTATATGGGTTTAGATACACAAGGGATAAAACTTTATGTTAATAATAAAAAATTACATTGCCTGAGAAGTTTTATAAGAGCATAATTATGTAAAAAAAAGATTGAAATAACACACACATACATTTTAATGGTATCTGACTTCTTTATAACCAAAGCAGCGCTATAAAAGACATTTTAACTAATCATCTATGGCTTAACATTCATATCAGGGATATATAGGCATAAATGTCTAATAGTTTAACTTCCATGAATGTACAATATTTTTATCCATATTTTATATTGTCATTGCTTCAGTACTTTATTGATGCAGAGTAAAATTTCTCAATTAAAAAAAAAAAGCAACCTACAGCTCTAGAACTAATATATATATATAGTGAGGGCTATTCAAGCAGAATTCTGGTTAGTGATTTTCTATTAAAAAACAACAACAAATTCAAAACAAAATGAATAATATATGCTTCTTTGTTGACGATGATATGTGGCATCAACATTAAAGATAATGTAAATGTATAAGTATCTTAATCAACATTACAGCTAAATAACAAGAAAACTTATTCTGCATTTATAGCAATTAGTAGCAGGCAGTTCTTTAAAGGCAGGTAGCAATAAAAAACAAATTGTGCTAAGAAAAAAGTGTCTTTTATTATGAAAGTATCATGCAATTTCTGATGTCTATGTAAGAAATAATAAAGGCATCATTCTTTGGAAAGAAGAAGGTTGCTTAATTTTCAGCATTTCTCTTTGTTCAAAATTTAGCTAATTTGAATAAGTGGACCATGACATAAAACTATCATTTCAAGGACTCAGCCGTAGTTCTTCAGCTCTCAAACTCGGATTCCTAAAACCGTTTCACACCATGAGCTAGCTTTAATGCCTTGAACTTGTCCTATTATTATGAGAACAGGAAATGGAATGAAAGGAGGAGAATATTATCTAACTTAATAGAAAGTGTAATATGGAAAGTAACATAATGATCACCTAACCAAGGTTATAAACACTATTAAACACAGAAATATTTGAATATACCAGCTACTGAAAGAAATTCTAAATTATTTGTGTATATGCCACTGTCATTTGACAGAACTGAAAACTGAAAGCAAATGATGATTTCATTTGGCTAATATTGGGGAATGAATCAAGGTTTAATACAGTTCAGTCAAACTTGAATCATACCTCCTTTTTCTTTCATAGACTTGATGAGCCTTCATTTAAAACCACTAATAATCAGAAAGAGGAAAAAATAAATCACTCCTCTTCACTGGTTTGTTTGGCAAATGACAGATTGCTTGGGGTTTTCTTGTGAGATCAAAGAAGAGGAAATAATGTCACACCAAAAGGATTTATAATGAGTAATGTTAGTATAATGAGCACCAAAGGAAGTGGTAATAATTCGCTGCTTGTAAAGTGTTGCCCAGTTTTCCAGTGCGAACACATCACTCTTTGCTTCTGACGAGGAGGGATTTCTGACAACAGAGGGAAAGGGCTGTGGGGATATTGTTTCTCTTTTCCTGAGAATGCTATGCACCTGTGTTGAACGCAGCCTAAGAGTCAAGCC
>NW_017732124.1:354697-356721 GCF_001890085.2 Hipposideros armiger | reverse complement strand
TGTGTGTGTGTGTGTGTGTGTGTGTGTGTATCTGCCATCTGATATTCAAATCAACCAGTCTGATATTTAAAGAATAATTTTCTGGATTTTAATTTGTGTGAAGAAATAAAGCCAGTTTTCATAGCTCCTAAAATATTTCTTAGATTCTAGCTACTTATTGTGTAGCAAAAACAACAAAAACTACAGCCATCTATTTTGGAATCTTCCCTTCAAAATTATAGGAGTTTCTAAATTTAGTTACTACTCATTTTATTAATCTACATCACACATAAATATTTTCAGTGTTCTTAGTCCTAGTCTCTATTCACTTTTCATTTGTGGAATGCAAATTAACTTATTCTAGAAAACAAATGACCCTTCATTTATCTTTTATGTTATTTTGTGCATATTTTAATATCACTTTGCCAACTGACCCAAATAATTTCCTTCCTACTTTGTTATGATTTTATAGTATGTACTTTCATTATTCTTTACTATAAAGTATATAACAATAATTTAGGTCATTATAATTAATTCAAGGTCATTATACCAAAGTATTTTCTCTTTGCTTCAAAAATATTTTTCCCAACAAAAGAGAAAAACAAAGTTAAAACAGTTTTCCTAAAAATATATGGCTTCTGTACCATAATGTTACACACACAACACATAACACACTCATATAACTTACTTTCTATATAAACATGGCTTTACTATTCAGATGTCTTTATCAACATGATTATACTTTACCAAGAAACACTTAACCTAAAAAGGGCAAACATTGTATTGCTCACTTGGGAAATTTCCCCCAAAGCCATTTAAAGACTATTAGACTATTTAACTTTCATTAAATAGTCTCATAAGACTGTTCATTTTCCAAGAGTGGTGACTATGCCCACCATCCTAAATTATTATATCATGAACTCTACTGAGCCCTAATAAAGCCTCTGCTTTGAAAAATGTACTTTAAACTAATCTTTTCAAAATCCTTATAAATAGCTTATTTTTGCTATCCTCCTTGTAAGCAGTAACTAAGATTCTGTCAAATTACTGACAGTCTTTATTGCCATAAGCAGTAAACTTAGCTTTGCTTGAGCAACAGGTTATTTTGGTGACATTTTCAAGCAGCATAATAGATGATACATGAGATGATAGGTAGATAGATAGATAGATAGATAGATAGATAGATAGATAGATAGATTACAGATAGATATGCAGATATATACTCAATGCATATAGCTAGCATTATGATGAAACACCAGGCATTATTGGAAAAGAGAATATAGAACATATCTACTCTAGAGCAGGAGTTGGCAAAGTAGGCCCAGGGGCCGCATCCAGCCACACCCAGTTGCATACATATTGTCCAAAGTTGCTTTGGCACAGAAGCAGCAGAATTGACAAGCTGGCCCTTTACTGAAAAAGTTTTCAATTTTGTTTTATAGGAAGTAATTTAACCATTTTCAACTCAGTGAAAAATGATAGTAACTAACACTTTTATCACTTGGTCTAATAGTCTTTATCACTTGGTTCATAGTCTCTAGAAATGTTCATATTTCAATGTACCCAACAATGAAATCATCAGTGTTTTTCTAATCTTGTATCAGGATGGAGGGTGTGCCACATAGAACGGTATTTAAAGAGTTAATACAGTACCCATCTGACACCATATATACTTTTTACATTATCGACTCTATTCCCCATACTGGATTTTACATCTCTGTGACTATTTTGTGACTACTAATTTGTACTGGACTTATCGAGGGGATGGCTTCATAAATTATGTAAATGCCTAACCACTGCATTGTATACTTGAAACTAATATAAAAATAATATTGAGGGGCAGCCAGTTAGCTCAAATGGTTAGAGTGCAGTGCTCATAACACCAAGGTTGCCAGTTCAATCCCCACATGGGCCACTGAGATGCGCCCTCCACAACTAGATTGAAACAAATACTTGACCTGGAGCTGATGGGTCCTGGAAAAACACACACTGTTCCCCAATAAAAATAAAAAAATAATAATAATATTGAATGTCAACTATAAATT
>NW_017732124.1:347105-354407 GCF_001890085.2 Hipposideros armiger | reverse complement strand
ATTAGGAAGGTTGAGAACCGCTGGCATAGGGGATATAGCCAATGGTATTGTAATAGCTATATTCAGTGTCAGATGGGTAGCAGACTAGCTGGGGTCATCACTTTGTGAGGTGTATAAATGTCTAATCATTATGTTGTTCTGTGCACCTGAAACTAATAATAAAGTTAATTAATTAATTAATTAAAAAATTTTAAAGGAGTTAATACATAAATCATGAGAAGTGCCATTCTTGTTTCTCTGTGATACATTATATACAGAATAGATTTAAAGTAATCCTTTAATCCTTTTTGTTTTATGATTAAATTTTTTACTGGCCTCATCAATAGTAATATAACTTTATTTTAAAGCAACCATGAATATCAAGAAGTTTTATTACAGGGCTCTAATCTATTAACCTGATCTCCAAAAATCTATGAATGGCGGGTATATATTCCCACTCTATTTATGTAATTTGCAAATCATGTATAAAAGAATGTGCTTTTATTTTGTATAAGGTAAGATAGAACTAATAAGAGCAGTAGATTCAATATAGTGACAGAACATAACACTTTTACAAATCAAGTTGAAGTATGATGCTTCCTGGGTAATCAGGGGAAAGTTCTATAAGAGAACCTGGAAGTGAAATTTCTAGAATTGTGTTATTAAACTGATGAACATCCATTCACCCACCCCCAAAGTTGTTTTTTACTACCTGGGTATGAAATAATCTGAAAAAACCTTTATAGATTTTGAGTAAAAAATAATAATTAATAATAATAATAATAATAATTCAATTAATGTTTCTATGTCTTTAGTGATCAACCACTATAGTGTTTTGTAAGCCAAGGCCAAAAGAGAGGAAGCTGGTTCATCTCTCCTTTGCTAAGAGTTTCTGCTGTTTATAGTATTTCTTCCTATGACGTTCTGCCTAGTAAACAGTTCTGCTGCGTATACTGCCTTTTCTAGGAACTTACTAACCGAGTGGTTTCTGCCTGACTTGGGAGTCCAGTGTAAACCGCCATCTCACCCCTGCCCTGATGCAGAAATGGACGCTCCTTTGTAATGTCTTTTTTTGAGGCTGGAACTCAAATATGTAACTGAACATTTAAAATGAAATACTATTTTTTTTAGGGTTACTTTAGTTGTGACTTTATCCAAAATGTCTGCCTGAATATGGTTTATTTTCTATAATTGCAAATTACTAAAGAATAGGATCAAACTATTTTTAAACTGTTTTTACACCATAGAGTTTAATGTCCTGAATACCAACTTTTTTTCTTTAATTGAATAGGCAGTCTAATTTTGGGTAAGAGGTGCACATTTACTTTAATAAATGTGTACTGTGTATCTCTTCAATGCAAAACACTCTTTTCCCTCTGTGCATCCGCAGTAAAATTAGTGGATCGAATCAGTGACTGAAAAATCTCCGAAGTTCTTATTCTTTCTGGGATGGTCTGCCCTTGTAATTCCCAGGCTAATCTCCATACAGGGTTTGTCCTAATCCGAACTGCAGTTCGAGATAAATACCATTAGGTGGCAGTGCTGTTCACATGACCAGCCTGTTGCGCAGACTTCTTTCCCATGGAGGTATGCCATTGATTATAGACACCTCTGGAACATGTCGGGACAAAACTCTTGTTTGTCAACACAAGGACATAGATCAATCAAGTAAACTTAAGTGAAGAAAACTATACTTGGAAACCAAAAGAACAGTATTAAAAAAGAAAAATCCTTTTTTTAAAGTTATGCTTTCTGTCCTTCTCATATTGTTTATGAGTTTAAATTACCATTTCATTTTATGGATTCTGCATTTGCCATACAGCCCCAAGTTTAGACTTGGTGGAGGCCTACAGTAGACAACTAAGGTTTTGCAGTGTTCAGAAACTGGAACATAATTTCTTAAAATTGTTCATAAAACCACTGAATTTATGGTTCTTATTGAAGGGAGGTTTTATTAAAGGTGAGGTAAATTTGGATTTAGAGTCTCATCACAGAGGCTCAACAATCGCTACCCCTTTCCTGTGTAGTCTCCCTCTTACCTCACAAGCTCTGGAGCAGACAGCCCCCACTTTCCTTCCCTTCTCCCCACCCCAGGATCTGAACAATAAACAGAGAAGCAAATGGTTCTCAGCCTTTCCAGGTGGCCCCAGAAGCCCATTCCCTGGCAAGGTAACCTGCTGCCACTCTACTTTGGTGACATTCTTTTTCTCTGATGTGGTCAAGCTGATAAAAAGATCCCAGATGATTCAGAAATATTTGCTCTTCCATTAAGTAGCTTTATGAATTTACTCCAACATGAAACAACGTGGATTATATAATCTTTATCTTTTTACAAATATAGCCCTAAAATGCCTCTTGTCTCTCTATCTGTAACTTCTATGCTTATTATGAGCCTGTGGCAGCAGACACTTCTTAGTCAAGGGCCACTTAACTAAGACTACATCAGGGTCCTTGCTCCTGGAGCATGGGCTTTCAGTCAAACACTATTTCTGTACTAAACAAGTTTGCCTTACTTAAGAAACTCACCACTTTTCTTTCCTATTTGAACACATTTTAATATTTTAAATGAACATAAAATATGTTAAATGATTAAATAGTGACTGCCCCAAAGAGTGAGGGGAAAATTATTCAAGTTAAAAACCCTATAGAAATTTCATTAAATGGATATTAGTTCTAAATTAAAAGACAGAAATCACTGCTATAAGTTATGTGTTCCAAGGGTTATGCATTAAGATAGATCTTAAAGAGTTTCGGTTGTATTAAATACTCAACTCTCTCTGTCTCTCTCTGTATGTG
Source organism: Hipposideros armiger (assembly GCF_001890085.2). NCBI lineage: Eukaryota > Metazoa > Chordata > Mammalia > Chiroptera > Hipposideridae > Hipposideros > Hipposideros armiger. Next base: position 351,632 of record NW_017732124.1, on the reverse strand, counting down.
TGTTTGGTGGGGCCTCTAATAGCACATGTTTGAAGTTTATATTTTATAGTATCCCATTTTTCAGTTGAAGAACCTTAGGGAGGATGTTTAAATATCTTACCCAAGGACACTGAGTTAGTCCTTTGGCAAAGCCAGAAAAATAGCTGACAAAACTGGTTTTCTGCAGTGTGTTAACCTGAATCATGCTTTCTTGGAAGTTTAATTTAGTATGGTAACATTTCTACTCTAACAGCTCACAGTGGGGAAAAAAAATCTGATACACAGATCTTGGAATTCTTTAAAGTAAATGAAATGTTTATAATGATTCAGAGTGAGCTTAAATGAAGGGAAAATATTTTGTTAGCAGTTGGCATGTATTTACAGTAAATTAGTTGACACCAGGATAGCCAATGACCACACAGGAGGATAAACATTAACTTAGAGTTGGATGAATTTTCACCTGGGCTAATATCAAGAAGCACCTGGTGCAGAAGAAAGTGGGAATGACAGATGAAAGAGTGGGTGAGTGGCTCTTGCTTTTGGTTTTAACACTTCTATTGGCTGCAGTACTCACTTCTGCTATAAAGGCAGCTACTCACCTTCCTTCTTGGCTGGGAAGAGGCTTATACAAATGATTGCAGGTGTAAGAGGGGCAAGTTTCAAAGTTAGAGACTAGGCAGTAGATATCATCTGGAAAACAAAAAGGTAAAGAAAGTTTCTCTGGCAAATAAATATGTGACTATATGTGCTTTTCAGATGTGTATATATTTTAATTTTGTCTTAAATAAATTTCTCTCTTTACAAACCTATTTGATAAATACTGTATTTTCTACATTTAGGGCCTCTTACTTGTCTTTTAAATTCTCCTGAGAATTTAATTTGTTTTTCTGAGGTTTTCATATTTTACTCAAACATTCCTTCAAACATTTGAATATAAAACGTTAGCCTTCCTCAATTAGAAAATTATTTTAACATGCCATTTAAAATTACCAAATCATATATGCAATGATGACCATATTAAATTTTAGAATAAAATATTTAAAAACTGAACACTATATACAGTTTTTGTTGCAAATTCATAATAGATTAAAATTCCTTAAAATTTAGATTTCTAATTTCTTTGCTTCTTACATTTGCAAAATCATGTAAAAATGCACCCTGCATTTTATTTTAAGTTTGCTTTATAACAGCTTTTTGCCCTGATTTTATATTAGGAGATTAGCAAAAACAAATGTGATACATATTTCAGCAGGAAAAAGGGATTATTTTTGTGAGCTGAAAACTCAGTGATAGTTATATCACTAGAATACTTTATATCTATTGTTTTAGGTGGGAAGATAAGTTATTTTTCTTAAAATTTCTAGTTTTGCTTGTTATAAAAGACAGAGGGGGAGGAGGAGGAGGAGGTTGCTGTATGGGCAATGGTTGAATTGTTTTCTCATGTTTCTATTGACTATAACCCTGGGGAAGAATTTCTAAAGGGTTGCAGAAGGGAGTTGTTCTAACAAAGTCCTTGTATTCGTAACCGGGAAATCTGTTAAAACTGCTGTCAAATCTTAATTGATGTGAAAATTTGATTGAGTCCTGGGGTGGGAGAAGATGGGTGCTTTTCCCTCTGAGCTCTCTTAAAGATATTCTTAAGTAAAGAATAGTGAAAAATCAGAAGTTGGAGAGAAGTATGTAGAAATAATTAGGTTGTATCTTTGATGCAGAGCATATCAAGTAGCTAAGAATTTTATTGATAAAAGAGAAACAGCACAGGCAGATAGAAAGAAAAAAAATCTACTGAAAATATATTCTATGTTTTAAAGTATTTAAACTTAATCAACAACATGTAATTGTGTATAAATTCCCAAGAAAAAGTAATGAGGCAAAATTGTAGCTGAGGTGATCTTGTCTTCCAGATTTCCTGACTGTATTGCTGTGCAACATGAGTGGGTGACTGCTGCTAATTCTCTATCAGAAAATTTTGTCTTCCTTTCTCCATGGTTCATTTTTCGCATTCATTGTCCAGAGCCCTGATCTGCTTCAGGCATTGTGGGTCCAGATCCTCTCTATTTACATTTTCTCAACTAATCCTGAGACAATGAACTAAGACATAGTTTTGGTAATCTCACAAGGCACTTCAACTCTGTAAATTGGTTTAATTTATTTCCCTATATAAGAACATTAACATTCTAGATTATAGGGGAAAGGGTCATTTGAAAGTGTGTGAATAAATATAAGATGTAGAGCAGCAGGAAAAAAAGAATTATTTTGTGAAAATAGAAGAGGCTATTTTGAGCAGATAATTTTTTTTTCAAAAGAAATACATGGGCTGATTACTATAGCAGATTCACAAACAAGGTAATGTGATTTAAAACTAGTTTACAAAATGTGTCATGGAAAAATAGAGTGATATAACTCCAGAGATCAAGCCCACACTTTGCATGCTTTCAAAACTCATAGATCTTCTATTTGTGGGCTTCCTGTCTCCTATGTAAGATATCAGAGGAGAGTGGCAGTAATATTGTCATTGAGGAAATTTAGTTACGGTGACAGGACAGATAAATGGACTGTATTGGGGGTTTATTCATCTTTGTAACCATGGTGCTAAAGAAGGATTCAGTACCAGCAGTTGACTTATTTATGTCCTACCAGAAAAGGTGCTTTGGCTGCAGGTTTCACATTCAGAAGAAACATGGTCCCTTAGAAAATTTGCCACCAATTACTTAGTCTCCTGTTTCAATCTATCAATTGAATTATCTGTCCATACTTGTAATAACATACTGCTACTCTTGTCAGCACTTGGCAGTTTTGCAATCTTGTGTTCTTTTTAAATCCTGAAAATAAAGTTGCAACATTCTTGCTTCATTAGCTTTTAAATTCCTAAATTTCTATCCATCAAATTTTTCTGGCTAATAAATATTTAACAAAAGAGATATTGTCATGATAAATTAACATTTGGTTTTCTTTTCCTTTTTAATATTGTATTTCATTTTCTTTAAAGTATATATACAGAGGTTACAAAAAAAAAAACATGTATGCAAGTGGACACTTTGGTCAACGTTGCTCAAGCAGTAGTTCTCTGTAATCAGAAGTGTCTGGACACTGATAGTAACCACTTTGAGCACCTCTTNTTTCTCTAGACTTGAGCACTTGACTGCCAATCCTGCGACTGCATTCCTGGGGTGTCCTGCTTCTACCTGCTGCCCTTTGGGCTAAATAACTTTTCTGCTCTTTGGTCACAGAGCAGTTCCTTCCACAAAATTAACATGCCAGCCAACCATGCCTGGGGCTGCTGGTGTGCTCCTAGCTAAACTTTGTAAAATATTTGAGGATGAAAAGGGAGACTTTGAAGCTCTTGATGTTAATGCTCAGCACTGAACATTTATTTTGGCAAAACAACCATTTGAAATTTGTCTACTCTCCAATTTAGGAGCGACTCTGATGATATATGATTTTAATGAGTTACAAGTTCAAAGACAGAAAATAGCTTGTTTTTCCTAGACAATTCTGGTGAAAAGGAGCATAAGCTCTTCCTGATTCTTCTTCTCAAATGAGTGAGATTTGAATTGTTCTTGCTTCATCTGATGTAAATGTCTAAAAATGACAACAAAGGCAATCGTTTATTTCCAGCATTTGCAAAACCCACAAACTTCTTTGCTAAAAGGTGGGTTCCCACAGGAATTCATATAATTCTGTGGTACACCATTGACTTTAAATGGCAGCCCCCAAATACTTTCTTAAAATGTTCTGATGTGATCTCTATATGTGATAACCTTCTACCTAAAGTTCTGGCACAGTGAGAAATATATACTTAATAATAACTTGCTAACTTGAGAATGAGTGCTTTACATATATGATACTGGATATATCAAGGAGCTCTCTTGCCTGAGCACAAAACATTTTTAAAAGTAAAAGGGATCAAATATATGGTGATGGAAAGAGAACTGACTCTTGGTGGTGAACACACAACGTGATATATAGATGATGTATTACAGAACTGTACATGTAACTTTACTAACCATTGTCACCCCAATAAACTTTAATTTAAAAAACAGTGAATGCATTATTTCAGGTAGGTAGATAACATCAGTTTTTAGTAGTATAAATTTCAGCTTACAGACACAGAATAAATCACACAGCATTCAGAGTTTTGCAGTTTATTATTTGGGCAACAGAGAAAATGTTTTGCTTGTAGGATCAAAATGTATCTAAGGGGCATAGTGTAAGACAGCTCTGCCAGGAAATGATTTCAGTAGCCTTTAGAAATGACATTGCACAAGTGATTCATAAAATATGGAAGTCTATAGCAAGTACAACTGCTCATTCTGTATAAGTTTTCTGTAGTTCAAAATCCCAGAGCCTGTTATTTTTAAGTTATTTCTTATAATATAACATTGTAAAATTTCCCCACAGGGTTAATTTTCAACATATATGATGCATGGTCTCGTTCTTATAGACCATATAGTGTACAATTTAAGGTCTTTGGTTAAAGATATTGGTATGGCTGCCATGTTGCTTTCAAGAGATAAAAGCACCCACAACCATCAAAGAAAGTTTTCG
>NW_017732124.1:304461-337395 GCF_001890085.2 Hipposideros armiger | reverse complement strand
TCATATATATTATATATTTATATACATATATATGCATGTACAAGGATGTGGGCCTTTGGGCTATGCTAAGTGAGATGAGGAAATCCTCTAAAATAAACAACTAGAAGGCTAAATAAAATTGACAAAAATATGTATTTCCATTCTAAAAATTGACCAAAGTCTTACAAAAATGTGACAGGCGTAGATGATTTAAAAACTGCTCAACTTCTGGTAAGAACAGTAGAAACCTATGTCATTTGGGCCCGTACCTGCCCCCATTTCACCCAGGGTATGGCGAGGTGTGTGGGCTGGCGGTATTTCTACTGTGGTTAAAAGGGTTCCTTTGATTTGGAGCACGGAGTGACACTCACAGCCAACCGTGTTGTTGACAGATTTGGGAGGACCGACGGCTCTGATTTGGGGATAGGCAGTCTTTGTCTGAAAGAGCCAGATAGTAAATATTTTGTGTTTTGTGGGCCACCGGCAACGTTTGTTTCTCTTCCTCCTCCTCTTCCTCTTCGTCTCATCACTTTAAAAATGTAAGAACAGTTTTTAGTACACAGGTTATAGAGAAACAAGCCAAGGGTGAGATTTGGATCATGGACTAGAGTTTGCCTCTGCTTCTCTATTAGCCTGAGGTTGGATCAAGCAGTGCGTGGCGCTGCCTGCAGGCACAATGGGCACTACAGAGGAGCCAAGCTAGCCAAATACTTCCTGCTGATTCTGAAGCTGAAACAGCAGGACATAAGAAATTTGAAAAGGTATAAAAAAACAGTGAAAGCCAGCGTGGACTTGAAAAGGACTTGAACTCTGAAAGTGCTCCTTTACCCACACACAGATACAATGGCAGAGGAGGAAAGTGTTCCTAAAACTAAAACAAATATAATGTGATATTATGAACAAATGTATTTAAACAACTTAGACAACTTAGATGTAATGAACAAATACCTAAATAGATACAAATTACCAAAAGCAGGTCAAGAAGAAATAGAAAATCTGAATAAAATTATGAGAAATACAGAAATTGAATTAGGAATTAGGTATCTTCCCACAAAGAAAAGTCTAGGCCCAGTGGCCTTAATGGTGAATTCTATCAAATATTACACAGAAAAATAACACCAATTCATCACTTAGTATGACATTTCAGAATATAGCAGAGGAAGGAACAAGTCCCATTTACTGAGGCTAGTATTATCCTAATAGCAAAGCCAAAGACATCACAAGAGAAAAACAAAAACAAACAAAAAAACCCCACAAACCAATATTCTTGATTAACACAGTGTAAAAACTCCTAATAAAATATTAATAAAGTGAACCCAGCAAAATATGAAAAAGGTTTTACACCATGACCAAGTAGGGTTTATCCTAGAAATGCAATGTTAGTCTGACATCCAAAAGCTATTTTAATACAATATATTAATAATATTAAAGTAATAAAGGACAAAAACACCTAAATGATCCCCTCAATAGATGCAGGAAAATAATTTGAAAAAACATGACTTATTCATGATTAAAAAAAGAAAAAACTCTCAAAAAGCTAGAAATAGAAGAGAATTTCAAGTTGACAAAGGTAATTTATGAGAACACTACAGATGACATCATACATACATAATGACAAAAGACTGAAACTTTTCTCCTAACATTAGTGGCAAGGTAAGGATGTCATGTTCACTTTCTTCTATTCACAATTATATTGGCTTTTCTAGCAAGTTCAAGACGGAAAAAAAAAATCAAACCACCAAGCAACCAACTAATCAATCAATTAATTAACTAAATTCATCTATACTGGAAATAAATAAGTAAAATTATCTTTATTTAAAGAGTAAATGATACTATATAGAGAGAATTCTGAGGAACCCGTAAAAAAAAATCTAAAGCTAATTAGTAAATTTAAGAAGGTCTTGGAATGCAAGATCAATGTATAAAAATCAATTGTATACCTATATCTAGAAATGAAAAATATAAAAATTAAATTAAGAAAACAATTCCACTCATGCTTGTATAAAAATATAAAAGGACTTTTCAGATGTGATTAAGGGTAGAGACTTTGAGATTGGGAGATTATTTAAGATTATCTTGGTGGGCTCAATCTAATTACATGAGTCCTCAAAAAGTGGAAGAAGACAGAATAGTGTGTCAGAAAGATGCAACATGAAAAGAATTTGATCCTCCATTTCGGGCTTTGAAGATGAAGGGGAGGGGCCCTCAAGCCACAGACTGTGACAGCCTCTAAAAACTAGGAATGGCTCTCAGCTGACAGTCAGCCTTATTCCTACAACCAAAATGAATTCAATTCTGCCAAGAAACTGAATGAGATTGTATCCTAGAGACTCCAGAAAGGAAGAGAGCATGGGGACATTTTCATTTTTGCTTACAGAGATCCATACCAGGCCCTTCACCTACAAAACTGTAAGATAATAAATTTGTGTAATTTTAGGCTTCTGAGTTTGTGGCAACTTTGTTTAGGATTTATATGAATTTATTAAGGAAAATTATTTAAAACTAGGAAAAAAAGGTGAAAAGATGAATAACACCCAGTTTTAAACAAGGATTATTTAATTTTCTAGAAGAGTGTACCTGTTTTGATTTTGCTAATTTTATTTAATTAAGATTCCAGGTTCTGTGAAGTAACATGTTACTTTGGTATATTTGTTTGTTGGTAGAAAAGATATCTCCAAAGGCTGTAGCTCCATCGCTCTGTAACCAGTTTTGTACTAACCTTGGAAACTTACTGCAAGAGACTTTATTTTATAATTTATATATACCGTTTCAAATGCTCTTAGAAACTCTTTATATTTCACTGGTTTCCTCATTCTTGACTTAGTAAATCTTTGACATGTATTAATTTTATATTTGAAGGAGTCATATTTTTAAGTTTTTAAAGCATTGTAACTGGACAATCATAAAGCATTCTTTTTAAGGATGTTGGATAGATGGGGGGCCAACTTAGATTTACTAGTCAAAACATATTAGAATTACAAGTATATTTATATTTTTAAAATTAATTCAACATCTAGATAGATAGATGCAAAATAAACAAAAATTATACAAAGGTTGACAGAAAACGGCCTTGACAATTTTGGGAGGTTATCTGATATAGGAATCAACTTTTGCTAGCATTTTCAACATCTTTATTGCTACCCATTTATGAGAAATTTTACTAGCATAAATATAATATATGATAAAAATTCAAGGGGAAATGGTATTGTTTTAAGTGAAGTTGGGAAATTTAATAGAAAGATAAAAATTTTCTTACATGTTTTCCATCTGAGGACATACTTGTAAACACTTACAGTTAAAATAAGACATATGGTGGCATCTAAATCTAAATGCCAATTTTGACAGACTTTGTGTGGAAATTGATTAGTAAATTTGTTCTAAATGTCCTAGAGACCTCAAGTTAGTTGATCATTTGAACTATGGAATTATTTATTATTTTATTTCTATGGTTACTTCTATTTTCAAAGATCACCGAGGTAGAATTTTGAAGTTTGATATCTCTCTAGAGCCAAAACCTCATATTTTCCCCAGACTAGTTCCTTGTGCCTATTACACTAGCTCTGGTAGAATACCATATGTATTTTATTAATTATATATCATTATAATATATCCCTTAAGTGATGGACAATGAATTTTCATGTTAAATTTAAAAATTGCCTCAATTCTCTAGTTGAAACCGGAAGTATTGTGTGTATGTGTGTATAATTATATATATATATACAATTATATATATATATATATATATACATATCACAATTATAACTGAAAGAAATATAATAGAGCACAATCTTGAGAGTGCAAATATTGCCTCATTCTTTTTACTACTTTAGAATAGTTTTTGGCCACTCTTAGTCCAAAAATCATACCCCGTTGTCTATTATTCCTAACTCAGTTTCCTGTTTTGTTCTGTATTCTCTGACAAAAATTATTCAGGCTAAATCAATGTCATGGAAACAAGGATTATAAAATGAATTGTAATTTTAGTTACTTAATATGCTTATCTGTCAAATAAAGCCGGAAAATAGCCAGCCTTAATTAATGGTTTTAAATTAAATAGCTAATTTCTTTTCCTTTAATCAAGTTTACATCAAACCTATGTGTAGTCATAGCTACCAGTTTGAAGCATGTGACATGCATTGGGCTCCGTGTTACACATTTTATGTACATTTCTAATTCTTGCATTGCATTTAAAATATAGGAACTACAATGTTCATATTTTGTCACTAATGAGGAAAATTTGGAACAGAGGAGTTAGGAAGCTTTGTGACCTGGAATCAATCATTCCACTTCTCTAGCCTTTTGTTTCTTCCACAATAAGACAACATGGTCAGATGAGGTCATGCCAAACATCTCTTCTGTTTGAAATGCAGATTTGATGCATATTGCTGCCTTGTTTACAATGTATGTACTTCGTGCTCATCACTGGATCTTTGGAGGAAAAAGAAAGAAAATTTGGGGTGCAAACCCCCTCTCAACATTTTGTCCTGGGCAGATTTATTTCCTCTTTAGAAAGTATATGTCACACAGCCTCTTTCTCCACACTGTTATATTAAAATGATATTAGGATTGTACCACTGACCCCCATAGATATACATTTGGAATAATCACATTTTGTTGTATAAATAGATAGTGTTAGACAAAACATTGTGAATAAAATAAATGGTGTTAATAATTGCTTTCAAATCCATATCCATGAAACATCAATAAGTCGTTCAAAAGAAATAAAATCCACTTTCAAAATATTTTCTCTTTTGAGAGTTGATGTGTTTAATACACTGTAATGAAGAATAATTCTTATTTCCTTAAGAATTGTTCATGAAAACATGTTAAGTAAGTAGTAACTCCAATCTGAAATTAAAGCACTAAAAAAATAGATAGTGATGAAAATAAAAAATTCATCCTGAGGTGGTGAAACAGTTAAGATTAGACTGAAAATAAGTTATATGTACCCACGTGGAGCCGAGTTTAACAAAATATGATTTATGTGCAAAGCATTTTTGCTACATAATTTATGAAACTAAAAAGTGGAATATAGTCAGCATATGGTGACTTGGATTGGAAAAGAGGACCTCAGCATAATAATTCAGCCCCCAGTTTATGCCATGTTTGAATAAAATATGTCTTCCCTCTGCCCCCTCTCATCCTCAGCACTCCTTCCACTACACAGACACATTTACTCTCACATCTTATACATTTTCTGTATTGCTTTCATTATGCATTGTTTCTGACTGCAGAAAAGTAAAATGGCTTCTTATTATGCAGTTTTCTTTCATATAACTCAAGTGGTGTGCAGTACGCTTCACCTAACGCGAATAACTAGCAGAGCTCATTTGTTTTTATTTATTTATTTTTAAATCTCAGCTTTCTTGGGGTCCTTTGTGAAGTAAAGAGAAAGACTAGAGAAAGCAGACTCTGGCAACTTGACTTCATTATTTCAGACATGCATGGCCTCCTATACAATTTACTTATTGAGCTCAGTAATGAAGACCAGAAAATTACATCCTCTCCTGTCTGCAAAGCTATGAATCACAGATTGCCCAACCACTGTCAGATTAAACAACTTGCCTGTGACTGATAAAGAACTCATACAGAAAGGAACAGCATCAGCACCCTTCTGTTTAACCCACTATATCACTTACGTTAAATACAGTTAACATCACTCTAGACAGCTGTGCCACCACCTCCTATAAGTCAATTCAGATTGCCTTACTTCTCAACCACTGGTTTTTCCATAAGGTTTAAATTCTGTGTTTCTTAAAGAAAATTATGCCAGATATCTTTCTTCCCTGGAAAATAAATACTCAAACCAACAATTAAAATAAAATCCAGCCAAATGAAGAGCTGTGGTTTCTGTCTAAAAGCTTCCACCTGACACTAGAAATTCTGTTTACTAATGCTAGCATTTGAATATCCAAGGCATTCCATAGGTTTATTCCAGTAAATCCCTAAGATTAAATTCAGACTGAAGTTGGTCTTCAGAAGTAGAGTCTCGTTCTAAATCACACAATTGTATCCAGAAGCTGAATGTTTAAAGGGATAGAACTGACAGTGAGATACAGACGAACAGCATTAACAGCACCTAGAATTGTGTTGCTCTTTTGGAATTCAATGAAGGAGGGCATATTGATGAAACTGATAAGGGTTGAAAGCTAAAAATTTACCTGGGTCCACTCTTCTCATTACATATAGAATAATGATAGAAATTGCAAAGTGCAATTTTAGTGCAAATTTTGCTTGAAACCAGATAAATCATCTTGGACAAAATTTTTAGACTTCTTGAACTTTGATTTCCTTATCTAAACCTCAGAGTTTTATGATGTTTTAGAGGCTTTTAGGAGTTATTTCTATATTTTAGTGCCTAGATAATCTCTGAGGCCCATCTTAATTCTAAAATTTAAAAATAATTCTTAAAGATTTCAACGAGCTTGCATAAGCTTCAAATTTACATTTTCTTCTATTTATGTAAGTATTCATACAAATTTAAATGTATTACTTTTGCCCATGTGGTCTTAAATTTGGATACTCATCTAAACTAGGTAAATACTTAACCTATTAAAATACATCTGTGAGACCCTGATGAAATTCAGTATCAAACTTGTCTTGGTCAGGAATTTCTCTCTCTTTGTTGATCTAAACTTTCTAAATTGCTGTTTAAATGTTGTTTATTGAAGGTGAAGAATGTAAATCACCATCATTTTTGAAATAATACTTATAAAGTTTAAAATTCATCAATAACTAATTTCCATAGCTTTGTTTTATCAAAATAATATAACCAATTATTTCACTCTAAAATTATTTGAATATTTTTTATTTCTTTAAAAAAGGCAAATCTATGATAGATAACATAGATACCATGTTATGTAAAGAAGAATATAAATAAATTGGATGTACTCTTCATATGTAAATTATCATCTGATTATACACAGAGGAAAGCTGGAACTTTAAGAAGAAAAATTATTACAAAGGCTTAATAATACATCTGCTAGTAAATTTACAATTTTAAAGACATCCATAATGTTTTTAAACTATTTAAAATGTTAATAACTACAAGTGTAATTATTCAAAGCGTACACAATTTTTATTATCCTGATCAAACAGCATCTTTTATCTTCAGATTAAAATGAAATTAAATTTATTATCAAAAGAATGTTTATTCTTTGAAGCATAATTTTTTAGTTGCCTAGTAACATGATTGCTGTTCATATGTAAAAAGAAAACAAACCTTAAGTGTTATATCATGGTGATGTATGTCATTAAATTATTATTAGAGATGGCTTATATGCAGTTTAAGCCAGTTTTCATTAATGACTTTTGCGGTAAACATGGAGCCAGCATGGACTCCTTATAGTAATGGATTCTCCTTAATTTTTAGACTCCTATAAAACCAATGGAATAATATTGTACACTGACTACTGGAAGTTTTCGATACAAGTTATGTTTTCTCATGTCAGAATAAATTTGATTCTATGCATGATATAAATCAGTAGCTCTCAAATTTCCCACCAGGACTTATTTTATTATTTTATGCCTTTTTCATCTTTATCTATGGTTAAAAAAAATTTTTTTTAAAACAACGAGATAACCAGTACTACCATATTGGTTTTATACAATAACATTTTTAGTTTGTGAGATGTTCTTCAGGATAAATATAGATAATACATATATTAGAGATCATAGCATATTTAAGTACAATACATCTAACAACTAGAACATCAAAGCTGGGGGGGGTAGAAAAGTGATTATACACTTTTAAAATTTGTACATTGTTTGTAGAGTGGTACAATATTAACCTATGTACATTTTGAAAAGTTAAGGGTTTCTTTTGTAATGCCTAAGCAACCACTAATAAAGACATATAGCTAAAAAAATATAGATCAAACAAAATTAAGTTCTAAAAAAAAATCACATATTCCAAAAGAAGGCAACAAAGGAGGAATAGAAGAAAAAAGCAGAGGGGGCGAACACATCACATAATAGGAAAATGGTACACATATGTCCAACTATATATCAATTACATTAGATTATCAAACACTCTAATTAAAATGCAGCAATTATTGGAATGAACAAAAACACAAGACCCAACTCTATGCTATCTACAAGAGACACACATGAAAAATACAGAAATTGATAAGTTTTGGATGCAAACCATACACAGAAAGCTGAGTGTCTATAGCAATATCAGATCAAGTAGAATTCAAGGCAAAGAATATTAACCAAGAAAAAAAGGGACATTTCATAATGGTAAATTTTCAGTATATCAGGAAGACAAAACAATCATAAGGGACTGTACTCCTTTATGAAGGGGTAGCAGAGGGTAAAAAACTACCCACATCCTTAAAGAGAATATAAACTATACTGAAACCAGTCAATTGTAAGATAAGAAATTAGGTAACTACCTCACACATGCAATATTGATACAAAACCCTTAAATAAGGTATCAATAAATTAAAATTATCATCATCATAATAAAGTATCATGGCAAGAAGTGTTCATTTTAGAAATCCAAACATTAATAATATCACAAAATGTAATAATATAATGCAACACATTTACATATTAAAATAAATAATACATTTATAAAGACAAAATAATTTTTACAATTTAATACTGATTCACCATGGAAAATATACATACCAAAAAAAGATAAAATCATTTTCAATACAAAAACGAAAGAATTTTCTTCCCTAATTAAGAGTTAAAAGTTTCTTCTAAAAACATCATACTTAATGTCAACAAGTTAGAAGAGCATTTCCATTATACATGTGAATGGGAACCAGGACACTTGCTATTTTTGTTTACACTTAACATTATACTAGATAAATTTATAAACATTAGGATTTCACAAGGAGAAATTATAAAATACAGATCTGTGATTTCTTGAATGGGACACTGTTGGATACGAGTCTAAAACTTTTAGTGAGCAGTGTCAAATTTGTAAGCTTCATAGGGATGGACATAGATTTATAATGTTCTTCTACATGTGCTAACATAGATATAAAATCTTGACCTTAATATAATCTTTGAAAATCTTTGAAAATTGAGAATCCTTTTAACATAACATTTTATGAATCGGCATACTGCATTATTGCAAGATATATTTGAGTTTTACCACAGTGCAAGAAAAACATAGCACAAAACATAAAACCTTCTTTAAAATACATACATGTTTTTTTCTAATTTCATTTGTTTTAAAACACATTTTAAATGTAGCTTTTTTCATTTAGTAAAAGTTGTCTAATTTATATCAAAAATAAATAAAAGAAAATGGTAAAAAAAATAATGGCAGCAAAGAAACAAAACTGACAATATTTGCATTCAATTTAATTTTCGAATAGGTAACCCAAGAGAATATTCAAATTAACTATTAAACTTATGCAAAGGCTTGACGTAGTTGCTGGATTATTATATAATTATATAAAATGATATTATATTTTAAGAAATTGTTTTCCTAAGTGCCTGTCATAATTAAAGAAGGAATTGCACTTCTGGCCACAATGAAAAAACTAGGACTGGATTAACTTTCCCACCTGAAACCACTAGAAAACTATAAATATATGTTTTTTAAAAAATAGTTTCAGACTTTGGACAACAGGTAGCATAAGACAGTGATCCTTTAGAAAAGAAACACAAACAAGGTAACTTGGTAAGAGCCCCAGATCGATGCCTGGAGAGAATCAGAGCACCATGTAAGGAGTGGGGACAAAAGAGAGTCCAGTCGATTGGCTGAGTTGAGGAGTAAGAGTTAGTGTTGAGGGCAGAGTGCTAGAAGAAGGATGAGCTGCAAAGACAGAGAGCTATGAAGATCTGCAGAAGGGTCGCCTTGAGATCCCTGCTGAGTACAGGTCTGAACACACATGCATAGAAATCACCATCAAAAATGAGAAGCATAATAATTCTGAGAACTCAGAAAGTCAAAGTGGAGAAAACTTGCTAACTGAAAGGGCGTCAGAGGGAATTTCATCAGTAATGGGGATGAATTAGCTGTAAACTAAATCCTGCTCTGTCTCATATTTCTGTATTAAAGCTTCAAAGCAACACTCAAAAGGCTCAAACTGATTATGAAAAAAAAACAATTGTATCCTAGTATATAGCTCATAATATTTAAAGTAATATAAACTATTGTATTCCTTTATATTTGATGTAATAATATAATATCATCTCAAGTTAGAATATAAAGTTAAAGATATATCTTATAAACCCTGGAGCAACCAGTAATGCTATAAAACAAACTATAAGTGATAAGCCGATGGAGATGAAATGTGATTATAAAATGTAATCACTCCAAAATAGGCAAAGAAAAGGAAAGAAAAAGAATAAGTAACAAATGAGAAGTTGAAACAAATTATAAAATGGTAGGTTTAAATCTAATCATATTGTAACCATATTATAGATAAGTAGTCTAAATACTCCAATTAAAAAGCAGAGATTGTCAGGTTGGATGAAAAACAAGTTTCAAATATTTGCTATCAACAAGAAAGCTATTTTAGATACAAAAATACACATATAGTAAAACATATGATGAAATGTATATACCACAGGTTAAAACTAAAGGTTGGAAAAATATATAACATGCTTTAAAACTAGCCAAAAGAGAGTTGAAATAGCTACATTAATATCAGAAAAAATCTATAATCCAGAGCAAAGAATATTACCAGGGATAAAGAAATCGAACTGACAATTTCTAAAGGAGTTAAATCATTGAGAGAACATAATAATTGTTCAGTGTGTGTGTGTACCTGGTGACCAAGCTTCAATGGACACAGAACAGAAACTAGTAGAACTGAATTGATAAATATACATAGCCACAGTTATATTTGGAAACTTCAACTCTTTCTCAATTATTGGTAAACCAAGTAGAGAGTGAGAATGTAGAAAAATTGAAAAACACTATTAAGCAGCTTGATTTAATTGCCATTTAAAGAACACTTCAACAATAGGAGAATATATATTCTTTTCAAGTGAATATAAGACATTTATCAAGATAACTCAAAAGCAGATCTCATGGGCCGGCTGAGTGGCGCGATGGTTAAGAACTCGCTTGGGATGCCAGAGGGCCCCGGTTCGGATCCCACATATGAGGGCCAGTGACACTGCCCTCCACAGCTAAGATGCTGAACAACAGCTCAACCTGGAGCTGGGCTGCCATGAGTCGCCGGCGACGGCATAGGCTGCACTCCCTGTGGCAGTGGGTTGCCATGGGCTACCGTATGTAGCCAGCAGCCAGCGTGAGCGGCCAGCAGCCACAGTGAGTGGCCCTCCAGAAGCCAGCGACTGATCTGCCTCGCCAGGGAAGAGCGCAATGATGGTGCCAACTTGGGCCAGTGAAGCAACATCCTCCACAACTAGATTGAAGAACAAAACGACAGTAACTTGTCTGTTCCCCTTCCCCCAATTCCCCAATAAAAATTAAAAAAAAAAAAGCAGATCTCATAAGTATAAAAGGATTAAAACTATACAAATAATGATCAATTTTCCAAAGTGAATTAAATTAGAAATCAATATTTAAATATTCATACATATTTTCAACCTAAATAATACAGTTCTAAGTAATCCATGAGTCAAAGAAGATATGACTAGAAAAATTAAATATTTTGAGCTGAATGACATTATATTATCCAAATTATATCATGATATATTAAAATTTGAGTAATAAAACTAAAGCAACGCTTAGGGAAAAAATAAAATTAAATGTTTATATTAAAAAAAGAAAATTATTATCAATAAGCTAAGCTTCCATCTCATGAAACTAAACAACAAAAGAAAGTAAAGCAAGTTAAGGCTAAAATTAGTAGAATAAAAAAGGTAGTGAAAATGAAAGAAAAAAAAATCAATGAAATATAAAATGTTAAAACAATTTGTAAAAAATCAATACAACCAAAAGTTGGTTCTTTGAAAAGATTAATAAAATTGGAAAATTTCTACCCAGGTTTATAAAAAAAAATGAAAACAAATTAGCAATACTACGGATAAGAATAAGGGGCATCACTACCAACCCTAAAGTCATTAATGGAATTATAAACACATATCATGAGCAAATTTATTTAAAAATTTCTACAATTTATCTGTGCTGTCCAGTGTGTTATCTACTAGTCACAGGTAGATATTGTACAGAAAATATTGCTAATGTGAACTAAAATGTGCTTTAAGTGTAAACAGACACACATAATTTTAAAGATCTAGAGTGAATAAACATGTAAAAAATCTCAATAATAACTTTATATTGATATGATGAAATTAATATATTTTAATATATTGGATTAGATAAACTATATTATCCATCAATCAATTGTCCCTATTCCTTTTTCTTATTAGATGTTTAAAACAAAATTTAAGTTATATATTTGAATCATATTATCTTTTTATTGGACTGTACTCATTTAGATACAATGGATGGATTCCTTGAAAGTTTCAAACTACCAAAGCTCCTCAAGAAGAACTAGATAACTTGACTACCATATTTCTAGTAACTAAGCTGAATTTGTAGCTAAAAATCTTTCCAAAAATAAAACAGCAGGTTAGGATCACTTCACTGGTGAATACATGTTAAAGAGACATAAAATTACATGAATGCATTCACAGGAAGCACAAATTAATTCTACACAAATTATTTCAGAATGTAGAAGAGGAAAATATTTTTTAAATCATTCTCTGATTCAGAAAACATATAAAAACATTATAAGAAAATTACAGGCCAATATCTTTCAGGAACCTAGACATAAAAATTCTTAACGAACTATTAGGAAGTGAACCAGGCAAATATAAAATTGATAATATATCACAGCTAAGTGAGGTTTATGTCAGGGTTGTGAGATCATTTAAACATTTAAAAACCAATAAATATAATTCACTATATTAACAGACATACAAGAAAAATCATATGTGCATCTTAAGTTTCAAGAAAAGCATTTGACAAAATTCAATACCCATTCCTGATTTAAAAAAAAAATTCAGTTAGAATCATACTTAATGTTGAAAGATTGATTGCTTTCTCTCCTAAATTGGGAACCAAGCACATATGCTGTCACCACTCTTAGTCAACACATTGCTGATATGCAATGGGCAAGGAAGAGAAATAGAAGGTACATAGATAGGGAAAGAAGGTATAACATGGTCTTTATCCTCAGACAGCATAACTGTCTATATAAAATATCACAAGGTAGCCACAAGAGAAATTACTAGAATTAATATGTGAATTTAGCAAGACCACAGGCTACAAGGATCCTAATATCAACTGCATTTCTATACATCAGAATACACAGTTTAAAATTAAATTTTAAATGAACACCTTTTATAATAGCATCAAAAAACACCAAATACTTAGGAATAAATCTAACAAAATGTGTGTAAGAATTGCATGCCAAAAACTACGAAATATTGATGAAAGATATCAAAGAACTAAAAAGAAATGAAAAGATATACTGTGTTTACAGACTATTTGCTCAATATTATTTAAATGTTAATTCATACCAAAGTGACCTATAGATTCAGTTCAATGCAGTTTTTAAGAAATTGATAAACTGATTCTAAAATTTATGAAGAGTTAAAAACCCAAAACAGTCAAAACAACTTTGAAAAACACCAAAGTTGAATGAGTCAAACTAAGTGTTGTAAGAAGAGAGAACAACAAATCAAAGGTTACAACAGTACTTACTAAGCACAGACTAGATTGGACAAAGCCAAACCTAAATAGCTTTGTGTATTGAAGCAAGGATCTCCCAGTATGTTAATGAACTTCTACTATCACATACATAACAAAGCTATTGGATTATTTCTTCAAGTTTATGTTCTGCAGTAAGTGATCCCATGTCAGAAAAAGAATATTTATTTCACTAACTTGGAAAAGTTGCCCACAGAGACACACACCTGAATTTGTATTGTTCTCAAGTTTATTTCAAACTTATGATGAGAAAAATCAATGACTTCTGAAAAGAAGAGAAACAAACAGACACAAATAAAAGAGAAAGAATAGATAGGATTATAAAAGATTTGGCATGGGACTTATGCTGCTAAAGAAAACTAACATTGATATTTCTTGGGTGGATTTTCAGAATAGACAAAAAAACAGCAACAGGGCTGGCCGAGTGGCACTATGGTTAAGAACTGCCTTGGGACACCAGAAGGCCCCGGCTCGGATCCCACATATGAGGGCCAGTGACACTGCCCTCCACAGCTAAGATGCTAAACAACAGCTAGACCTGGAGCTGGGCTGTCATGAGTCCCCGGCGACAGCATAGGCTGCAGCCCCTGCTGCAGTGGGTTGCCATGGGCTACCATGTGTAGCCAGCAGCCAGCATGAGCGGCCAGCAGCCTCCGTGAGCAGCCATCCAGAAGCTGACGACTGATCTGCCTCTCCCAGGAAGAGCGTAATGATGATGCCAACTTGGGCCAGTGAAGCAACGTCCTCCACAACTAGACTGAAGAACAAAATGACAGCAACTTGTCTGTTCCCCTTCCCCCAATTCCCCAATAAAAAAATCTTTAAAAAAAACAACAGCAACAAAAAGTACTGCTGAATGGGTCAGTGAAAATATTCCCTAAAGAGAAGAAAGCCAGAAATTTGAATAGAATGTGGATCAAAATTAACTTTGGATGCCAATAATCTTCAGTCAATATGTGGAGAAGGGAAAACCTCTCTCCAGCTCTAAGGGGCAATAATGGACAGTCCACCCAAAGTTAAACATTAATACCCATTTTTATCATTTTTTGAAGGGTAGCACATATCTTCTTTTTACTGCATTTTTCACAGAACATAACTTCAGCCTAGTATAACTTTCAATTATCAGTCCTTACTGTTCCGCTCTGCATTGCACAGGCGATTCATTAACCATTAATAAATAAATTCATCAATCCTTCGTGTTTCTTCACCTAGAGCTCTGCTGTCAGAATTGGGCATGGCTGGCTTGATGCAGCTCAGTCAGCAATCCATGACTGCATCTACCCCAGGGCTGACTGCCAGCCTCTGCTCAGAGGCCCTTTCCCCACTTGATCTTGCTCTCTGCCATGTAGTGTATATTTTAAGTCAAATGATTCCAAACACAACCCCTAACGTTTGAATAAAATTTGTCTAGTACTGTGTGTGTGTGTGTGTGTGTGTGTGTGTGTGTGTGTGCGACACAGAAATATCAAGCAGGAATATTCCAATATTTTTGCAGAGAATCTATACTTGTAAGCTTTTCTTAAATTCAGTCACCCATATGCTAAGTTGATTTACTGTTCGTGACTCAGTTTCTTCACTGTTTATGACTCAGATCATTTTTCCCTTCATGGGACTTGCTTAGCGGATATTTGAGTGATTGATTTAATCCCATGAGTTTATATATACTCTCCTTTTGGTCAAGTATGTCAAAGATAATAAATGTTTCATAAATTGTTCTTAATTTTAATAGTTGGAGAGTATCTTTTATATTGTGAAAGTTAATTATAGTTAAGAAACAAAGGACTTTTGCATTTTGTTTTAATTGTTCAATAGATCAGCTAATTTAGAAAATAAATTTATAGAAATTTCTGATCTTATCCACAAGTGTTATCAAATGGGCGTGATGATACTCCTGCCTTGCAATACCTGACCTGTACTATTTCTGCTTTGTTTTTCTTTTTTTTTTTAATCTTTTTTTGTTGTTGTTGTTGTTGATTTATTTCAGATTTCTTTGCTGTATCTTCTGCCCTTTCTACACTGGTATCTTTGGGAGTCCTAACCTAAGTAAACTCAATGCTTTTCCCATTCTTTACATTCTCTCTTTACATCCACTAAGCTGACTTTTATTATTATGTATATTAATTAACTCCAATGTCCCTATCTTTATTTGCAACTGTTTCTTTTTTCCTAAACTTCAGATTCATCTGCTTCCTCAGCTCTCCATTGGTCATCTCACAGGTATCTCATGTTCCACAGGTCTAAATCAAATGCATCCCTTGCTGCCTCCCCCTCTACATTTGCTTCTCCATAAGTATTCCCTATCTCATTGAGTGTCACCCCAGACTCCCAGATGCTCAAACTAGGTTCTTCTAGGGTAGGGCCCATTCTTTACTTTTTCTCATCCCACTGGACCCATTCCAGCAACCACAAAGTCATGTCAATTTCATCAGTAGATAAAGCAGCCCCTACTCCTCCTCCTTGTTGGCATTACACATACCATGCTGTCGTCATTTCTTATAGCCTCATTATAAAATACCTCCATGCTCCTACCCATTTTCCATAATGTAGTACAAGTGATCATTGTAAAATTCTTCTAAAACATTGAAGAAGACACAAAAAAATGGAAATACATTTTATGTTCATAGATTGGAAGAATCAACATAGCTAAAATGGCCACATTACCCAAAGCAATATATGGATTTAATGCAATCCCCATCAAAATCCCGTTTTTGAAGAAACAGAACAACAAAAAAAATCTTCAGATTTGTATGGAATCACAAAAGACCCCAAATAGCCAAGGCAATCCTAAGAAAAAAGAACGAGCCTGGTGGTATCACACTCCCTGACTTCAAATTATACTACAAAGAAACAATATTGAAAAAGCATGTACTGACATAATTAAAAAAAAAACAACACAGACCAATGAAATAGAATTGAAAATCCAAAAATAAACATATATATATATACATGTATATATATGAAATTTTTGACCAAGGAGCCAAAAACATACAATGGAGAAAAGAAAGCCTCTTCAATAAATGGTGCTGAGAAAATTGGAAAGCCATATACAAAACAATGAAACTAGACAGCTATCTGTCACCATATACTAAAATTAACTCAAAATGGATCAAAGACCTAAACATAAGACCTGAAACAATAAACTGCATAGAACAAAGCATAGGTACTAAACTCATGGACCTTGGGTTCAAAGAGGATTTTATGAATTTAACCTCAAAGGCAAGAGAAGTAAAAGCAAAAATAAGTAAGTGGGACTATATCAAACTTAAAAGCTCTGCACAGCAAAAAAAAAAAAAACCATCAACAAAACAAAGAGGCAACCAACTGAATGGGAGAAAATATTTATAAACAACACCTCCAATAAGGGGCTAATATCCAAAACATATAAAGAACTCATACAATTCAACAACAACAACAAAAACAACAAACAATCCAATTAAAAATCGGCAGAAGATCTGAACAGACACTTATTCCAAAAAGACATACAAACGGCCAAAAGATATATGAAAAGATGTTCAACTTTACTAGGTATGAGGGAAATGCAAATCAAAACCATAATGAGTTATCACTTCATGCCTGTTAGAGTGGCTGTCATCAACAAGACAAATAATAAGCGTTGAAGAGGCTATGGATAAAAAGGGACCCTCATTTACTGTTGGTAAGAATATAAATTGGTACAGCTGCTATGGAAAACAGTATCAAGGCTCCTCAAAAAATTAAGAATAAAATTACCATATGACCCAGCAATGCCTCTCCTGAGAATCTACTCAAAAACTCTGAAAACTTTTATCTGTAAAGATATATGTACTCTGATGTTCATTGCAGCATTATTTACTGTGGCCAAGACATGGAAACAACCAAAGTGTCCTTTGATAGATGACTGGATAATGAAGATGTGGTATACTCGTAAATACACAATGGAATACTACTCTGCCATAAGAAAAGATGAAATACTGCCATATGCGGCAACATGAGATTATTGAGATTATTATGCTAAGCGAAATAAATCAGACAAAAAAAGTCAAGAACCATATGATTTCACTCATATATGGGATATAAAACTGAAAGAAACAAATAAACAAGGCAAAGAAACAAAAACTCATAGACACAGACAACAGTTTAGTGGTTACCAGAGGGTAAAGGGGAAAAGGGGGATGGTAGAAGAGGGAAGAGAGTCAAATATATGGTGATGGAAGGAGAACTGACTCTGGGTGGTGAACACACAATGTGATATATAGATGATGTATTATAGAAATGTACACGTGAATCCTAATAATTTTACTAACCAGTGTCACCCCAAATAATTTAATAAATAAAAAAAAGTAAAATTCAAATCTGATCATGTCATTTTCTTGTTTAATATCAATCAATGATTTCCCAGGGCTCTAAAGTAAAAGCTAGATAGGATGATTTATGATTCCTTCATGTCTCTATCTTTTATTTTTCCTTTATTAACTTCATTTCTCTCCAATCAAAATACCTTTGGTCTCAATAGTCTGACTATTGTGAACTATTTTCAATTCCTATAATATGCTGTTTCTCACTTTAAGCACTTCACACTTAAAACAGTAAGTTCTGCCTGGAATACTCTGGACATCTTCCTCTTCTCATGCCCGCTTTCAACTAACCGATTCTACTTATCTTTATCTTTCATAGATGATCTTCGATATCATTCCTTCTGAGATGCGTTTTTTTGGTGATCAAAGCTGATCTAAGTGCCTCTTATGTACTTTCTTAAATCCTCTGTCATATCAATTTTTATACTATATTTGAGTGATACTCAACATATTTTTCTGCCTTGCTACATCTGAAAAATCCTCCCCTCCCTAACTAACTTAGTGTTACTGAGATACTTAACTGGAGTCCCATGCTTTCCTTAAAGGTATATGTTAGATTTGCAATGACATCATGATTCTGATGTGCCTTTGAGGCAATATCCCTCCCTCTACATTGAGAAACACTCCATATGCAATGTAAGTCCTTTACATTCACATTAGAATGCAAGCTCTGTGAGGACACTGACTCAGTTTATAAATCTTATTTATTGCAGTGTTCCCAGTACCTTTAGGTACTTTGCATGTAACAAGATAGTCAAAAAAATATTGCCCAATGATATGTGTATACTAATTTCATTCATTAAATTTACAGTTATATATTTAATATATCATATTACATAGAGTATCCACTCATGTGTGTAATCTTATTTACAGTTTTCATCACCCTGGGATGAAATAAATGTTTATATTCTCTTTGTGGTTTTTTATTTTGGTATTTTTTTTTAACTATAAAGTGTGTTTCACGGATCATACAATGCTTACAAATAGTAAGAATGTAGGCGTCATAGAGGAGTATTGGTTCAAGTTCTTACTGAGGTCTTCTCCATTCATCATTTTTCCACTAACTCAGCTTTTTCCCCAGGAGGACCACACAATTGCCTATTATCAACGAAAGATACTTCCAAGAAAACTGAAGGGAACAGTTATATGCTGTGTCACAGCAGTTTCAATGTTTTCCCAGTTCAATGTAAGTTGTGGGCATTTCCTGAAGGACAGTGTGTTGTTAATGGAAATCCATTCTTGCTTGATCAGTGGGATACAATGTTAACGAGATTAAAAAGGCCATTTGTGGCTTTGCTTTTAGAGTAGAAACTACTTTAATTTAGAATTGTTTTCATAACTAGAATTTGTATGACAGAGATTTTAAATACTATACAAAGAAAATGGTACATTTTAATACTTTTAAAATACTCTTCTTATTTCTTAAGAATGGTACTATCAGTAATACTAAAATTAGAATGCCCATTACAGAGAAAAAGCACTACCTATCCTTAATCGTGTTATTTTAGACTTATTGCCTTTATACTTTAAATAAAGCCCTCCTGATAATTTTATTACTAATATGCTGGTTAGGGTTTGTTGTGTCCTTTACCAAAACTTTTGCTTTAGAGTAAAACGGGTATTGAATAGTTGAGACTAAAGGAGCTTTGAAGAATCATTAGTGTTATTCATATAAAGAACCTACTGAACAAAGATTTCCTGAAAGGATAGTGATATCTTTTGCGCATACTGTGGTATCAAAAGAAATGTAATGACTCTGATGAAACAATATTCAGCTTCAGTAACTTTGTCTGCTAAGCTGTTTTGCTAAAAGATGATACAGTAATAATCCCCTTCTTTAAAATGAGCAGTAAAACTCAGGAAATTAATATAAATGCATGCAAAATAATGTCAGTTGCTCAAACTCTAGAACACTTGGTTTGTAAAACAAGTTATAATTTCTATTTTGATTGGGACTCTGATACAAGCCAGCCTGATTCATTCACTGCATAAATCAATCACAGGAAGTTAGTAATAGAAACACTTCTGCAGCTGCAGTAACTCATCCAGGCTGTTGCATAACTATTTAGCTCACTGAAGGCGGGACTTACTAATTGGCCACTCAGGAATCCAAGAGACCTCATGGATCTACATGAGGCTTTCACACCATGCAGGAGTCTGAACACAGATGATCCAAAGACCTGTCACTGTGTCCACATTAAGCATAAGATTCAATTGCAATGGTACATCCACTCTAAAGCCTCCACACATGCCACAATGTCCCTTTCTGCTGCTTCTGTGCTTGACCTGCCTACTTTACCCCATACCTGCTTTTAGCCACAACTCTTTATGCTTCTCTCCATTATTTGGTGCTAGGAGGTCACACCTATCTGATGTACTCAGAGAAAACCAAAAATATGTTTATAATCAAAGAAAAATGAATAGGGATGCAAATAATTTACAGTGTGCAAAATATTCTTCCATCTCCCAATTTTTCACTACAGTAGATTCCCATGTTCATCCTCAACTTGAGCTTTTTAAGATAATAATGCAATACTGACTCATATCCTTAGAGTATCCAAAGGTAAAATAGACTATAGTGAATGATGCCTAAGTCCTTTTTCAGTCTCAAAAGACATATTCCCTCAGATGCTTAGAGTGCTGCTGACAACATTCTCAATGGTCAGCTCTCTCTGGGGATTAGCAGTCGGTGAGGATAGCTGTCTCTGTCAATGTCACAATCCTTTTCTGGGGTCAGTTTTTCTCCAATGATTGGTTGATGAAGCTTGGCCTCTTCTATCACTCACGGTGGCTTTCAGAGACAGCTCTAAGGGGAAATCATCTCAGTGGACAGAGCTTCAGGCAGTGTACGTGGTCATCTAGTTTATATAGAAAGAGATGTAGCCTCAGGTTTCAATATATACAGATTCATGGGTGGTGATGAATAACCTGGAGAGATAGTCAGGGGCCTAGAGGGAGAGAAATTAGAAGATCGCAGACAAAGATATCTGGAGTAGTGGCACATAGATGGAGCTTTGGGAGTAGGCACAATGTGTGAAGATCTTTGAATCACATTGTCACACCTGTCAAAAAGCATGTACCCTGAGAGATGCCTAAACAACCAAATAGAATGACTCAGCCAGTTGATATTAGCCAGCTTCTCTCATGAGTAGCTTTGCTGTTAGGGATGGAGGCTGTACATCAGGTCAACAGTATGAACTCTCACTCATTAAAGCTGGCATAGCTCCTGGTGCTGCTAAGTATCAAACTACCAAAAACAAATACTAAATCTTAGACCCCAATGTTACAATTATTCCTTCAGGAGACCAGCTAGCCACTTGATGACAAGTGGACCACAGTGTGTACTCCTTTTATTTTGGAAAGGCCAGTGGTTTATCTTAACAGTAACAGATATATATTCTGAACAGGGGTTTGCTTTTCCTGCCCACAAGGTCTCAGCTAACATGACTTTCTGTGATCTTATAGAGCGTCACATTCAACAGTAGTTATTTCACATGTCATCATATCAGCCCAAGGGACCCACTGTAAAGTAAAGCAGGTTTATCAGCGGGTACATAATGCTGAGATCCACTGGTCCTATCAGCCAGCCTGACTGAGTGATGAAACAGCCTGTTAAAGCACATTGGAGGTGTAGCTCAGGCATGTTCCCTTGTGAGAATGGGATGACATCCTCCAGGACACAGCCTATGCCCTACATTAATGGGCATCGTATGGCTCTGAATCCCCAATAACTAGAATATGTAAGCGAGGAGCCAAAGAGCAGAAGGAGGGGTGGTCCCAGCTGCCAACATTCCCAATGACTCATGTGAGGAATTTCGCCTCCTGTTCCTGTAACTCTGGGCTCTGTGGGTTTGAAGATCATGGTTCCCTGAGGAAGGACTTTCTGCATGGGCATGTCATCAGTCTCAGTGAACTTTGAAGCTATGGTAGCGAGCGGCCTGGGCACTTTGAATCTCTTATGATGAGGGATCAGAAGACAAGAAAAAAGAAATTATCTTTCTGATAGAAATAATGAACCTTGATTGTTCCTGATCCTCCATCTTAGGAGGTAGAACTGCCACCACAGGGAGACTGCAATGTGTCCCCCCCAAAATTCGCATGTTGAAATCCTAACTCCCAATGTGGTGATATTTGGAGGTGAGGCCTTTAAGAAGATAATTAGGTCATGAGGGTGAGGCTTTCATGAATGAGATGAGTGCCCATATAAAAGGGACCCAAGAGAGCTCCCTTACCCCTCCACCATGTGAGGACACAGTGAGAAGACATACATCTGTGAATCAAGAGGGGGATTTTAACAACATTCCAAATCCACTGGCACCTAGATCTTGGACTTCCCAACCTTCTGAACTGTGAGAAATACATGCTTGTTTTTTTAGTCCACCCAGTCTATGGTAGTTTTGCTATAGTATTCCTGAACAAACTAAGACAGCAGCCTATGCTGGGCACTCAGGCAATCCACTTTTGGAATATCTTGACCAACTGTGTTTGTAAGACACGTGCAGCAGCCACAGCCTGAGGAAAGTATAGTGCCCAGGGTCTCATACCACTAGATGATGCATCTAGAAGAGTCGAGGTGATATTTGAGCATGAGGGGAATCTGGAGCAAATAGAACATAGAGCCTGAGTATCAGGTGTGGCCTTGAGACCAGCTACAGAGGTGAAGTCTGTAATTTTCCCCAAGAAGCCACCAGAATCTTTGGTGATGCTGTCCCAAGCTTACATAAAGAAGTAGAGCAAGCAGAGCAAGGAGTGAACTGTAGTAGACGTGGCTGTGCTGCCCAGTTTCTCCTTCAGGGCTGAAGGATCTATTCCCACCATCCCTGCCCACAGCACTCAGCTCTTAAGCCTCTCTGAGATTAGCCCTTGGCTGAGAAAAGCCTCTCACCCCAAATCACACTCCCTTCCAGGGGCGGCAACCTGTACATGATTACTGGCTGATTCAAGTGTGTGACATTTCGTTTCATGGCATTCCAGTGCCTCTGTTTGAGCTTGCAACAATTCTGAAGCACCATCCCAACTTCAGAGACCCTCATTGTGCGCGCTGAGGAAGTTGAATAGCTCCCTCTTCCTAATCTTGTTTCCTTCCTTACCCTACGGTGTTAATTTTAAGAGCATTTGCCAACCATCTTCCGGTATGCTAACCTCTGCCTCAGAGTGCTTCCCAAGGATCAACCCACAAAAACGACTGGTTATGAGACTACCATGAAGTTGGGAAATGCAGTCTCAATCCTGAAACATTTTCCAGTTGACCCAAATTTCCTGACTACACAAGTAGTAAGCCTCCCTTTTTTGTGCAGTCAAAGGTTCTAATGAGGTCATGGACCTACCCTGAAGGGCCCTTCCTTCTCACCCTAAGGTTTGTCTGGCAAGGAGTGGACTCCCCAGACCACCAACTTGAAGACTTTAGTTCTCTGTCTTTAAGAAAACGGCAGAATCTGCCAGTCATTTTTCTTACAGCAGCACCGCCCCATAGAAACGTAGTGCAAGTTACTACATAATTTATAATCATCTAGTGTTCACAGTCATGAACTCAGAAACATATGAAATTAATTTTAATAATATATTGTATTTAAGCAAATATTTTAAAAACATTATCACTTTAACACGTACTCATTATTTTAAGAATGAGATATTTTACTTTTTTTTTGGCACTAAGTTTTCTATGTCTGATGTGTATTTTACTCTTATTTTAATTATGGGTAGCCATGTATCAATGCTCCATAGGCACATGTGGCTGCCATGTTAGGAAGTGCATTTTTCAGGGTCTTAGTAGAACCAATCACCTGTCTCTGAGGAACAAAACTTTCTATTCACATACAGAGGATTGTAGAGTCAGAGACCTAAATCAGATTCAGTATCAATGTCTGCTTTAAAATGGCCATCTTTCCTTTTATCAGGGGGTTCACTCCTGAAGAATCAAGGTGAGTCTAGAATTTGATTTGGAGTGCACTTTGAGAGTCTAAATGTTAGGGTGTGGGCTTGACCTGGTGATTAACACAAGTAACGGGAGGTTGAAAGATCTTGTGATTGTGTCATGACAAACACCTTTAATTATAACATAGCCGTGTGTTGACTCTTCTTGGTTTTTAGATGATGTATTTGTTAAGAGTCATGAAGTTACCTGTCTTTAGAATCCCTGAGTTAAGTCTAAGATAATTTAGTTGACTCAAACACTACACTAATAATGTTATGTAACCTATGGGAATAGATACAAATACTCTGTTGGGAAACAAATTATGTCATTTCATAAAGCCATCTTATTAAGGATGACTACAAAACCCATGAAATAACCTGTTTTCTAAATTTCTATTTCCTAGATTTATTATTATTCACAAATTAATTTTTAAGGAAGTAATTTTAATTTTTAGTATAAAATAATAATTATCCATTAAAATATACTAGATGTTGTGTTATGACTCTAAAGTTATATCTAAAGTAGTAATAGTATTATGTTTAAATTACTGCCTGGGTTCATATCCTGGGCTCACAACTTAGTATCTGTGTGGCCTTACACAAGTCATTGAACCTTTCTGTACTTGAGTTTTGGGGCCTTATTTTTGAAAAAAAACAATACTACACCTTCCTCTTAGGGTTGATGTGAAGAATATGAGTCAATAGGTGTAAGACATTTAAAAAGTGCTTAGCCCAGAGTAAGTACTAAATTTATTATTGTTTTTAGATGCCTATTATATGATAGAGACATTGAGAAGGTTGCATTGGATAATTGCTTGTACACACAGTATCCCATTAAATCTACACAATAATCCTGGGATATGGCCACTTCTACCTTGCTTGGAACAATTTGCTCAAGGTCATACCACCAAACAGTGGTCAAGTTAAGGCAGCAAAGGTCAAAGCTAAAGAAAATCATCCTGTAGCTATCTTAGCATTTCTTCATAGCTTTTTCTTTCTCAGATTTACGATCAAACTTTCAATCTGGCTATATCATCTGTTTAGTTCATTCTTCTGAAGTCACAGGATTAGATCTGATTCTCAGGCAGTCTTGTCCTTAATGCAATGAGGAACTGAAACTCTTTCTTAGAATACATATAATATAAAGCGTGATTCTTCTAGAAGCCCTATAAGCCACCTCTGAGTTTGCTGATGAAATACCTATTCTAGCTTACATCACAGATACTGCTGTCTGAATATATGTTTGTTTGTTTTTTTATTCAAAGGAGTTTGCACACCTTTATCAATTTGAGAACATGATTTTCTGCAAATCCGTCTGAGATGTACAATATATGCATGTGGATTTTGTACTGAAAGTAAATTCACCACTCAGCCTCTTAGCCTTTCTTCAAAGTCTCTAGTATATCAAAGTTTGTGACCTCAGGGTTCAAATGCCGTTTTTATACCATAAAATAAAGCCGCACATTTATTCACATATAATGTTCAAAGTATTGTCAGAGTTATTTTCCCTACAGCAAGATTTAACTTTCAACATTCAATTAGGTGGTTCATCATGTTGTATTTATTTAACATTACATCACCATTGCTTCATAGCAAACATCCTTCCATGAGCTGAGTCAGATATTAACAATAAAAATTCATCTTTTTATTAATAAAATTTAAAATACACAAACTATAAAATCTATGATAAATCTAAGTTCTTGAGCTTCTAAAATCTGTTTTTGAAAGGTATATTTCATCAATTTTCCTATCAGAGAATAGAACATTCTGAATTGAGGGATATATAGTGCTTTTTCACTAATAGAAAATTACCAAAGCTTAATCATCATGCTTAATAAAACCATACATGATAAATACTTGGAAACCAGAGACAGATAACAATTCATGTCTACATTTATAAGAAAGTACAATAATGCTTAGTTATACCATAATCTATTAGAAACATGATATTTATTTTAAAACTACAAGTATAGGTTCATGGGTATGGTTGGATTATTTGATTTAAAAAAAATTTTTTTTAAATCAACTGAATTATCAACATAAAACGTTGTGGAATGGAGTTAATATCTCATTTGTAGTATCTCTGGACTTCTTTTTAAGAGCTAACATTTTTATTTAAAATAGAGAGAAACTGCATTAGCTATCAGGAAATGAAAATAAAAACCACAACGAGATACCACTTCACATCCACTAAGATGGTTATAATAAAAGAGACAGATAATGTCATGTATTGACAAGGATATAGAAAAATTGGAACCTTCGTATACCGTTGGTGGGAATGTATTGGAAAACAGAGTATGGCAGTTCCTCACATGGTTAAATATCGAGTTATGCGATCAAAAAATTTCACTTTTATGTATATACCCAAGAGAAATGAAAACCTATGTCCACACAAATATTTGTACACAAATGTTCATAGAAGCATTATTTATAATAGCCCAAAGTGGAAAGGGCCCAAGTGTTCATCTGATGAACAGACAAATCAATGAAGTATATCCTTACTATGGAATATTACTCATCAATAAAAAGGAACAAACTACTGATACAGATTACAACATAAATGAATATTAAAAATCTGATGCTAAGTGAAAGAAATTAATCACAAAGGACCAGATATTGTGTGATTTCATTCATTTGAAGGTTGTGAATGGGCAAATCTATAGAGTTAGAAAGTAGGTAAGTGGCTGCCTACGATTGGGGGATGTGGGGGTTGGGATAAAGGCTAAAAGGTACAGGGTTTCTTTAAAGGGTGATGATGACAGTTTTCTAAACTTGATTGTGGTGATGGTTGCACAACTGTGAATATGCTAAAAGCAATTGAATTGTATTCTTTAAATGGGTGAATTATATGGTATATGAATTATATCACAATAGAGATTTTCTTTTTTTGAGAGAAACAGCAAAGTGGGTCACTGTTAAATAAAAAAAAATAAAAAATCTTCATTTCCTTCAGATTTGTTTGAAGATCTTGCTAAAGTATTTTGTGTGTAACACATTCAACTAATATAAAGGATTTAAATAATACTGGGTTTTAACCATACTTTACTAATACTTAATGAAAATATACAAGGTCAGAAAATTAAGTTCATGAACTCATCCTAGGAAAAGTGCTACATGACTCATTGCTGAATATCACTATGGTCACCTTCAAAGTACTCCACATGGGAAGCTATGCACCAATGCCAGTGCCTAGTCCACCCTTCAAAGCAATTTTGGAACTCTTTTTCTGGAATGGCCATCAACTGTCGTTGTATTACCCTTAATGTCCTAAATGTCATCAAAATGTCTTCCTTTCAATAGTTCCAATATGTTCAGGTAAATAAAGAAGTCATTGGGGGGCAGTTCAGGTGAGTAGTGGGGGGAGTTCCAATGCAGTTATTTGTTTACTGGCTAAAAACTCCTTCACAGATAGTATTATGCAAGCTGGTGCATTGTTGTGATTCAAGAGACATGAATTGTTGGCAAAAAGTTCAGGTCCTCTAAATTTTTCACGCAGCCTTTTCATCACTTCCAAATAGTAAACTTGATTAACTATTTGTCCAGTTGGTACAAATTCATAATGAATAATCCCTCTAATGTCAAAAAAGGTTAGTAACAGTGTTGCAAAAAGTTTGTGAACTTAATTGTCAGACCTTGTATGGTAGATAAATGCTGTTAAAAAACAGTTATTGGGCCGGTCGAGTGGCGCGTTGGTTAAGAGCTGGCTTGGGACACCAGAGGGCCCCAGTTCGAGTCCCACATATGAGGGCCAGTGACACTGCCCTCCACAGCTAAGATGCTGAACAACAGCTCAACCTGGAGCTGGGCTGCCATGAGTCGCCGGCGATGGCATAGGCTGCAGCCCCTGTGGCAGTGGGTTGCCATGGGCTACCGTGTGTAGCCAGCAGCCAGCGTGAGCGGCCAGCAGCCGCAGTGAGCGGCCGTCCAGAAGCCGGCGCCTGATCTGCCTCACCAGGGAAGAGCGCAATGATGGTGCCAACTTGGGCCAGTGAAGCAACGTCCTCCACAACTAGACTGAAGAACAAAACAACAGCAACTTGTCTTTTCCCCTTCCCCCAATTCCCCAGATCTATTGCCACCCCCCAATTCCCCAATAAAAATCTTAAAAAAAAAACCAAACAAACAATTATTGTTTGTAGGGTTATAGTGTTTTTAAATAGTATTAAAATACTATGGTTGTGAAAGTCTTTGAAATGAATATTTCACTTATAGAACTATATCCTTTGAAAATAATTAAGTGTATGTATAATTATTTCACTTCAAGGATGTTTATTAATATTGTGTCTAATAGTAAACATTTAAGGTTACCATAATATCCACCAATAAGTATTAGGTTAGACAACTTCATTTCATTCAATAATATATTTTCCCACTTTAAAAAGTTATGGAAATAACTATTGTAATGAAAATGCTTATAATACAGGTTTGGTGACTAAAACAGGTTTAATTTAAGATGTACAGTATGACCTCTTTTTTTCCTAAAGGTATGCACAGAAAATTATCTGTTAAAAATAGTAGTTATCTCTGAACAGTATGATTGTATGATTATTGGTATGTGTCTTTTCTTTTGCTTATCTATATTTCCAAGTCATTTCGATAATGTATATCTGCGGACTGGGTAATCTGTAAGATATTTTAATTGTTTTTAAATAACTGAATAACATTTTAGTGTTTACAGAAACCAACACAAGGCACTGGATCACTCCGTCAATATTTCACCTGAGGGGTTAACTCTGGTTACCCTGAAAGGAAGACAATAAGAAATTGTGAGCTTGATGGACTGTATAGAAAGGGAGAGGAAAAAACCTCCCTGTTTTTCCATGAGGATAGTGGAATATTCATCATGGACTGATGGTACTTAACATTGCTCAGGCTGTTTTCATCCATCACTGTCTAGTCACTGCCAACTCCTTACCAACCCCAGCCTGAGGGAAACATGATAGATGGTGTATATCAAACAAAGTTCCCAGTTGTAAGCAAAAGGAAGTGAGTTTGGCTATTTTAAGCCAAAGAAATGGACTGGAAGTATGCCGAGGGCTCAGAGAATGAATAGGAGGTAAGAGGACCTGCTTAAAAAACCATCAAGAACCAATGGGGTTGTGGAAGCCAAGTAGCAACAAATTCCTGGTTGGAATACACCATCCAATATTACCCAATGTCCGGGCAAGAAGACCCATGCCCTAAGATCTCAGTTTTAGAGGGCACACTTGGACCTATTCTGAATATGACCTACTCCATGAAGCAAAAGTTTGTGAAGCTAAGTGAATTTGATTACCTAGAGCTGAAGCCCTGCCTTCTTGATCATGCTCTGGATACGTAAGGCCCCAGAGTTCCTTGCACAAATAGTCCTAAACTCACTTTCAGATCTGATGCAGAACTATTTACAAGTTCTATCCACTCAAGAATGAACCACACACAGGGATGGCCGAGGTATGACTTTCTGTTGGGGGATATGGATGGAGCTGGGATCTGCAGGCCAAGGTGTCTACAGGTATAGGCACAAAACTCCTTACAGTTATATCTATATAGTTAGAGCAGGACAGAGCCAGGAACCAAAAGAGAAAGAGACTAGGGACAAGCAGACTAGGGACAAGCACCAGGGGTCCACTCTCCCCAAGCTTCCAAAATCCAGCGTGCAACTCCAAGGGATCTGAGAATTCTCAATTCAAACCTGGCCAACTGGGTTGTTATGAAAATTACATTTGTCAAGATATTAGAATAGAAATATAGTATGTACATTATTAAACAGTTTGTTAGATTGATTTACAATTTTTAAATATTTAATTTTATAAGAACGTGGGCTTCCGTGTGTACTGTTGGGCCTCACAAATGCTGCCATTGCGACACACCTAAAACATTTCTTATTGCTCCTCTATCTTTACGTGGTTTTCTCAAGAGTCAAAGTCCTAGAAATTAAATTGACTGAGCCCACGTAAGGAGGTGCCCCTTAGCTGCTAGGCATTGAGAAGAAATAAATCTGACCCTTTACAGTTTCTAAAGTGAGGTGGGGCCCTGCTAATCCACAGGGCCACACACAATGGTGACAGCCTATTCTTAACCACCAGCAATTAGGAAAGGGAAGTGCGTGCTAGACAGCCAAACAAAACAAAATGCAAACAAATTTGCATTTTATTGGAAGGAAGAAGACCATTCTTAGCAACTAGCTATCTTGGGTCAATTTAATTAAGCCTCCTTTCCTTTGTACATGAAATAACCATAATAATGCTTGCTTCTTGGCATTGTTAAGAGCATTTTAAAAAGATACATGTGAAAAACGCTCTGCAAACTGCAAAGTTCTATCTGAATTATAACATTTTCATATTCTAGGGAGAGCTCTGACAGCTGCTAATCAAGAATTAAAGGAAATACATTAAATTCGGGGAGACACTTGACAATGATGAAGAGTGATAACAGGCATGAGTGTACTTGTTTAAACACTGTTCTATTCGGATCTTTACACTTTGCATGCTACTGCTCATCCCTGAATTAGAATGCATATCTCTCATATAATCTGCAGAATTTACTTACAATAAATTTTCAGGCTTCATTTGGTCATTCCCATAAACTCAATAGACTCTAAACAGGTTGTTAAGTATATTCAAGGATTTTACAATGAACAGCAGAACTCCAGTTATCATTAAAATGAAGTGCTAACATTGGGATAAGGCCACAAGGAAGCATTTGCTGCTGATGATCTGGAATTATTATTATTTCTTTGCTTGGCCTTTAGAAGATGAATTGTATGATGTATATCTACCTTGTTTACTAATGAGATATTTGAAATCAAGATGTCAAACTGCCCATGTATACATATATGTTTATCAGAACTAGGGACTGTCTTACCATTAAGCTCACAAAAAGTTAGCTTCTTTGTTAATTGCCCAAATTTACTATCTATGTTGGATGCATAAAATTTTATGAGGTGATGGTCATTTTCTAATTTAACAGTGTTACCTAAAAAGCGTTGGTAAGTTTGAGAGCAAAGTTGACATTGAATAGGAGGTAAAAGACAGAAAATGAAGGGTTTTGTTTTAGGAGAAGTGTATGCAAAGAAGCTTCTTTCTGTTTAGGAGACAGAGGAATTTTGCTGAGAAACTCACCTAGATGCAAAAGAGACTAAAGTCAAATATCCCAGATAATTAGCAAACAGGCATTTGAAAGAGAATGAATCAGGATGGATTTAAGGCACTCAGAAGGAGCCAGGAAAATGAACATTGGGTTAGTATAGCCTGAACTTGGAACTAGAAAAAGATTTCTCAAAATCTTAATTTTTCCATATGAGTACAAGTAAAGGACAAATACTTCAAAATACAATATCCATAGAGACCCAGGAAAATAAAACACATTTGTTGCTAAGTTATTTTCCTCAAGATGCAGATTGGGATTGATATCTTCAAATTTCTTCACACAAATTATCAATTTATGGGAATGGCTTGGTGAAGCAAAGATAGAAAAACTGGAAAAACCATCATGATGCCATGCCCAGAGAGCACCAAATTTGTTTTAACCTTGTGTTCTTTAGTGTTGGAATCTGGGAAAACTAGGTTTATAAAATATTGCTTGACAGGTGAATTTAAATGTCACTCAACACCTTGGATGTTATGCCCTGCTCTTCCATCCCACATCAATAAAGTTCTTCTAAATCCAATGTGCAGGATAAAGCTGCTATGGGAAATATGGTGGTTGGAGGATGGTTATTGTATTCAAGGTGAGTATGTTATCTCATTTGACATAATGTCAAATATTATTTATGAGAACCTGTATAGCGGCCACAGTTATCAGCAAAAATATCCCTCCAATGCAGCATCACAACAAAGTTGATAGTGCAGTCCAAATTTATAGTAAAGCCATCACCTAGAACTGTCTTCTCTCAGACACTTGAATGGTGATGTCTCACCCTTTATTCAGGTCTCAACTAAAATGTTACCTCATTGGTGAGGTCTTCCATGACAGCCCTATAAAACGGCAACTCCAACCTTCAAACAACTACTTTTTCTATTTCTTACCCAAGGTTACTTTTCCCTATACTACTATGGCCATCTAATAATACATACGACGACTGTCAATTAAGTTCACGAACTCATCCTAGAAAAAGTGCTACATATCTCATTGCTGAATATCACTGTGGTCACCTTTGAAGTTCTCCCTTTGGGAAGCTATGCACCAATGCCAGTGTCTAGTCCACCCTTCAAAGCAATTTTGGAACTCTTTTTCTGAAATGGCCATCAGAGCTGTTGTATTATCCTTGATGTCCTGAATGTCATCCAAATGTATTCCTTTCAATATTTCCTTTATCTTCAGGTAAAGAAAAAAGTCATTGGGGGCCAGATCAGGGGAGAAGGGAGGGTGTCCTAATACAGTTATTTGTTTACTGACTAAAAAAATTCATCACAGACAGTGCTGAGTCAGCTGGTGAATTGTCGTGATGCAAGAGCCATGAATTGTTGGCAAAAAGTTCAGGCT
The DNA here is from genome assembly GCF_001890085.2 of Hipposideros armiger. Taxonomy (NCBI): domain Eukaryota; kingdom Metazoa; phylum Chordata; class Mammalia; order Chiroptera; family Hipposideridae; genus Hipposideros; species Hipposideros armiger. The sequence goes on along the minus strand of NW_017732124.1, from coordinate 305,049 downwards.
GTCTAACTTTTTCATGTTGCCTTTTCAGCACTTCCAAATAGTAAACTTGGTTAACTGTTTGTCCAGTTGGCACAAATTCATAATGAATAATACCTCTGATAGCAAAAAAAGCTTAGCAATATTGTTACAACAAAGTTTGTGAACTTAATTGTCAGACCTCATATACATATTTGCTTCTATATTAGTTGTACTTCTCTTCCTATATTCTTGTATGGCCAGCACCACCAGCCTCAACAGTACAGTCTGAGCAGGATTTTCAAAGCACTCAGTGATGGCTCTCAGAAGAAAGCAATGATTTATAGGCAAGTGGAGGTGGGTGAGTCCAGCAGGTCATGGGATATGCAGTGTGTTTGCCACTTCATTGGGTACCCCAGTAGAATGAAGCTTTAAGGGAGTTATGTTTCACATGTGGCAGTTGAAAAAATATCACAGTATTCAATCTTAAATCTTTTTACTTCACTTGCCTTTTTCTCTCTTTTAATTCTAAATAAAGTTTATTTTATTTATTTATTTTTTTAAGATTTTTTTTATTTTTTATTGGGGAATTGGGGATGGGAACAGTGCTGGGGAATTGGGGGAAGGGGAACA
>NW_017732124.1:242146-304376 GCF_001890085.2 Hipposideros armiger | reverse complement strand
GCTACTCATGGCAGCCCAGCTCCAGGTTGAGCTGTTGTTCAGCATCTTAGCTGTAGAGGGCAGTGTCACTGGCCCTCATATGTGGGATCCAAACCGGGGTCCTCTGGCGTCCCAAGCCAGCTCTTAAACAACGCGCCACTCAGCCAGCCCAATAAAGTTTATTTTTGAAACAAATAAAAATCAGTCTATGAGCTACTGACAAAATATTTTTAAATAAATTTTAAAAATAAGACCAGGCAAAGGCATGTGAATTTATTGTCAGTGTCTTGGATTAAATTCCCATTTTTTGCCTGTATTTTCACATCTATAGTTTGGAGGAGTAACTTCATGGGCTGTCATAAACAGTAATTAATGTGTTAGTATGTCTTAAGCACCAATTTTAAGCACCACTTTGTGCTGAAACTGTCATAATTTTCAAAAGAGTAAGGACCTAAGTAAAAACGACTACTATGATTGCTGAATTGACAAATGGTTATGGGGCAACTTAAATAACTCGATCAAATTTGTGTATCATACTTGCTATGGAGCATTTTACAATTTTTACCAAACCATTTTAACCCCATTCTCTCTTATGTCTTAGTTTTTTTCTAAGGAGCTCAAACTCAGCATACCCACAAAAGGGTTTTAGACTATCCGACAATATGATCAATGAGATATGTATTATCTATTCCAACAAGGAAAGCTGTCTTGAGTGAGCCTAAATAGTAAAGTACTGATTAGCTCTTCTCAATTGAGAATAATCCTTAGATGGGTATCTAAATTTCTCTTAGCGAGGCCTCTTTCTCTCACTTACAGACTTGGTGTTTCCCAACTTAGACTCTGTTGGACCATCTGTGAAAAAAAGTCTTTTATTTCTTGTGTCTTCTTAATTTTATTATTTTCTTTCTTCACTTTACATAGCCTCTCTTTCCCAGAGCACACACACCACACACCACACACCACTCCACATCTCTGTCTGCGTTGTAACATTCTCTGGGATAGTATTTTTCAAGTTGGGATTTCATGGATCATCTGCTTCAGAATCACCTAGAGTCCTTGTTAACAATTTAGAGATCTGAGCCCAATTCCAACCTCTTGAATCAGATCAATTGAGGGCAGGGCCCATAAATCTGCATTTAAACAAGATACCTGTTGAGTCTGATGCTCAGTCAAATTTGAAATCAGTGGTTTTGTATTTTCCACGGAGCTCTTCTTATTCAGCCAAGTCACACAGTGATGTTTTTGGTTTTTTTAATCCTCCTAACTTCAAGCCCTTATTTCCTAAACTTCTCATAGGAAATGTCTGCCTGGTACCATTTCTTACTTTAATTCGTGGTTTTGTGAATTTTTATATTAATATTAACTCTGTGTGTGTGTGTGTGTGTGTGTGTGTGTGTGTGAGAGAGAGAGAGAGAGAGAGAGAGAGAGAGAGAGAGAGAGAGAGACTTTCTTCCCATTGTCATTGTCATAATTTTTAAGGAAAATCCTCATGTCATACTATTTCCTTGCATCAGCTATTGGGCCCAATTTAGTACCTTGTGTACATTAAATGCATAATTGATATTGATGGATTGACTTTACACAGGACTCATCCTGGATATTCTCCTGACTTCAATCATGGACTTCTCTACTGCTTAGTACTTTTTCTCAGTGTTTCCTTTGTTTTGACCCACTGTTCTTTCCACTTTATACCTCTCTGTAGATGACTAACTATTTATGTAGCTCTCTGTGACTGGCTTGTGGATGGGTCTCCAGCCCAGATTCCCTTAAACTCTAGATAAATATATAGTTGCTCAGTGGACTTCCCTCCTTAGATGTCCAACCGGCAGCTCAAAGTCAGCATATCCACAAAATATGTCGTTTTCCCCCAAAGTCTTTATCTGCACCTAAATTCTTTTTGGAAAATAGTAGAATTGTCCATTAAGTTACTCTTACCATTGATTGACCTTGGAAGTATTGCCTAATGCCTTCTGGTGCATGCATTCTGAATTCAGACCATAGTGAATCCAAATTCTAGTTTACCAATACCTGTGCAATCTCAATCAAGGTGATTAAATTCTCTGAATCTCAGTTCCTTTGTCTTTGAAATGGGTACCTAGTACCTACTGCATAGGTTTGTTGTGATGATTAAACGAGATAAAGTTTATAAAATACCTAGCATACAACTGGCGTAAGTTTAATGATTATTATTCAGGCTGTGATCATTTTTTACATGGATTCCATGTTTTCTGAAGTATTCTTCCTGTTCTGACCTTGGTTCCCTGACATGTACCTTCCACACAGCTGTCAGGGGCTAGATTTAAATTACATATATGGTCATGTCAATTTCCTGGTTCGAGTCCTTCAACGACACCCCAAGTCTTTCTTTTATGATAAAGTGCCAACTCCTTGGTTAGCACACAAGTTCCTTCACTGATTGGGTGCCTTCTGTCCTTCTAACCTCATTTCTGATACTCTCAACATTTGCCATTTCTGCTCTCAAGAGATCCAACTACTTTGAGTCCCTCCGATGAGTCATGCAGATCAAGTCCCCATACATTCTACCTGGATGTATAAAGCATGATCTCGTGTTCCAACTTATCAAGTGAACACCTACTCTCATCTTAGGGAGACTTCCTTGAAAATTTAAGTTCTCTTGTATTATCTCTTAGCATTGTGGCTGTCTGTTCATTGTAGGGCTTATTACATTTTGGTGTAGGTGTGATTTGCTTGTTTATTTCTTCCAAGTCATTAAACCATTGCCAATTCATCTTTTGATCCCACAATGTTAGACCCTGTGCCTGGCATGTAATAGGTACACAAAGGATATTTGTTAGGAAAGTGAGTAAATATGTTAAAATGAAATATAAGTTATGGAGATAATGAACTTCCCTTTCTCAGCTCACTGTGATAGTTTCCTTATGGTTGGCTCTCATAAGAGCCAACTTAGAATGTTAAGATTCGTTGGGGCCATAGAAGTAAAGTCATCCACCTCTCTTCAAAAGCAAAATCCCACTACAGCCTGGCCCCAACTCACTATATTTCAGAAATGAGTGAAAAGGAAAACATCTTAAGAAAGAATATCTAGATTCCTGTCTCTTATCAGCAAGATAAAATCCACTGCACTTCATTTAGCACCATATGGTAAGTGTCTGCTTCTAGGTGAAAGATACAACTGCTATTTCTTACATGTGGTGGTGATAAAACTAAAAATGAATCACAAGACAGAATATCTTGACAATGACATCAGATTTGAGAAGGCCAAGTACTTCTCTCACTGCAGGATTATTTATTAGACATAAACCGGGTTTAGAGAGAATGTACTCAGCTTTTTTCTCTTTCTTATTTCAGTATGGGTCAGATTTGGGGTGTGGATCCATAGATTGCCCCCCTTCTCCTACTATATCAATGTACCTTCAGATGAAAATATAGACAATTTAGTTAAGCTCTGCATTTCCTGCACTTCTTTCGGATCAATAATTCATTATCTGCTATATTTGCCAATATGTAAAATCTTCAAGACAGTTGCTATGATTAAATGAAAAACCTGTATTTGCAGACTGTTACATAATTTGAGATTCAAAAGGATTTCTTCCTCTTTTATTTTGATAGCGTCAGCCCTGACCCTTATTCTGCTTGTCAGTTTTTCTTTACGGAATATGCAATTCTGAGAGCTTCTCATTTAGACAATAGCCTTGACATGTAATACAAGTGGACCGCTCACCTTTTACAAAAAAAGTTAAGCTGCTTATCAGATTTCCTGGCTTCTCAAACCACTGTTTTCTGTCAGGTAGGAAAGACTATCCTCTTGGGAGATCAAGGGCCATTAGATATAATTAACTTTCTCCATTCCTTTCCTCTTAGGAGATGGATTTTAAACAACGACGGCACATCCCACCATGCTTTGTGATTACATTCTATTAGACGTGATGAAGCATCTTCAGGGAAGAGAGCCATCATTACCAAGTGAGTTTAAAAACAAATTCCCATGAGATCTGATAATTATCTTGTGGAGTAGAGATTATCTGCCTACAGTAAGAGGATTTATTTTGTTCATTACTGTGCTCATAATAATAGCTTGCAGTGTGATATAAAAAAGAGAGAGTATAGCATGCAGTCCCAGGAGAACAGAGACACCACTGTTCTGTTCTGTAGGAAATCAGCTAGAAGAAGACCAAAAAAAAAAAAATGTATAAATAACAATCATACTCTGGAAAAGAACCTAATCAACTTTCAGTTATCTTTCATGGTTCACACTGACATAATTGAACAGAACAGCTAACTGCTAATATTGTTCAGTATCTCTGGCTTTCATTCCCACATGCAGTCTACAAATCAGCAGGATATATTTAAACCAAGTACTTTATTACCTTCTCCAAATGAGGGAAGTAAGGATGAGAAAATCCACTGAGGAAGAGAGAGGGAGAGAGAGAGAGAAAGGGAGTACAGGAGAGAAGCCTAGCTTACTCTGATCTTTGTCATCAGGAAGAGACACGAGGTGATTCAGCCATTGCACATAGGGTGGGAAGCCAGGGACCACGCTGAGCAGAAAGCAGGAGAAAACTCCTGAGAGCCACGCTTCATTTTATCTACAGCACATTTCCAAAATCTCATTTCATACAAATGTTAAAACACAAAATAACCTCCCAAGCCAAACATAAGTGCACCCTGAACTGGGTACCACTCCCACTAAGGTACAAGGAGAATGGGTAATTGAAGCCAGTGAGCTGTAGGCAAACAAGGAATCAGTATCTCAATATTGCAGAAAAGGACGTTTGGTTTGGCCCTACCAGAGCATATGGTTCACCTTCTCACCTTGCTGATAAAGAATATAGCATTATGATATGACCAGACTGGATATTTTCCTCCCATTATGTCAAAGTTATGTTTAAGTTGCATACAAGTAAGTAGCATGTGTTTATGTATATGTGTGTGTTGTTTCCTTGACTTTTTTTTTTAAGAGTATAGTGTTTCTAGGGGCCTGTTGTGGCATGCGTCTCAAAACACGAAAACAATTTAGAATCCTAGTGGATGGAAAGATAACAATAATAATAATATAATAAAAGAATAATAGTAACATTCATTGCACATGCCTGCAAGGTATGCAACTAAGTACGTTACCTATATTTTCAAATTTAATTCTTAAACAGCCCTGAGATTAGCACCCCCTTTTCCATGTGAGGCACTGAAACTCAGAACAGGTAGACGCCTCTTGCCAGATTGATGAGGATACAGCAGAGTCTGAGTTGAAACCTGGGTCACTTGGATCCTAGGGCCCACAGCCTTTCTTACCTCATCATGCTGCCTTCAGTGCATCTGTTAGCTTGCCCTCAGAAAATTCTATTTGTGGAGTTCCTACTTGTGTTTTAGCAACTGAACAAGTAGTTGAAAATCATAGCACTGTGAGTCCAGCTTGTGACTTATTGTGAAATGACCGGTTGGAAGCATTAATGAAGATGGAAATCCCTGCAGGCTGTCTGAAGAGCACTTGAGAAGGCTCGGCTGCAACTTCAAACATCAGTGCTCTTTAGTGTTTCTGTATACATCATTCACGTTTAGAGTGAAGCCCGACTTTTCTCAAGAGAAGCCATCTGGTCCCTGGAGGCTTTCTGGGCTATAATCCTAAAAAGACAGTCAAGTTGGAAGCTGCTTTTGAAGCTTGTTCACACAGGCCTGATGCTGAATTTGAGTTTAGAGTGGGTTAGGACTTTCCGTATTGGGGCCTGATAGAGCAGTTGATGAGGTTTCACTTGTGAATAATGAAAGAAGCAAGTTGGTCTTTGTTTCCTGTTTTTCTGAGGAAGAAAATAGATGGGTTGGTCTACCAGTCTGATCCTGGAAAGAATAATTTATCAGATGATCTCATGTTTGGAACACAAAGATCAGAGTTAAGAACTCTGAAACTTGGTCAGCATTAATTTTCTACTAGCAAACAACTACATGTGTATTCAGAAATGCCAGCCAATGCATTTTATGGGATTCCACCATGGAAAACAGGTACTAGACATAAGCTCATTCATTGTCTTTGGCCCATACCTGTGGATACTGGAAAAATTGCCTTTCCAACTTAGTTATTTTTATGTTAAGATTATTCAACATGAAAAGAATGATCCAATCTCAAATCACCTACTTTATCTAGAGCAAGGGTCTACATACTTTTTGGTAAAGATCCAGGTCATATTTAGGCTAAATTTGATAAATCATAGTTTTGGCAGCAATATCTTTAACATGAGGACTTATTCATTTATATTTAAGGACAAAGTAGAAGGGAAATTTGGGGGAGGTTATCTGCTCAGGCAAGACTGTGGATGTGGACGTGGCAGTAGAATGTTGCAGTATTGTCTCCTTGCTGTGGGGGATTTACCTTCATGTGCTCTGCTTGGGAGAGATATTTATTTAATAGGTCTTAAGGTCAGATACACAGCACAGGTGATTTGCTAGAGAAGACTCCTCAAACGTGAATTAAGGGGGAGTCAAAAGGAAAGGGGTTAGAATTATTCTATCCTGCTAACCCCTCTCTGTTCAAGGAGTCCCCCCACACACACACATTTCTGTGTATTGCTTTTTGGAGATATCAATACCATTTTCAGCATTTGACTTAATTTCAAAGTGCATCTTTTGTTTATAATTTTTTAAATTTTATTGTTATAGGAAGTGATATTTTCTATTCAATTGGCTTACTTTGCATTGGTTGCAAAGTAAACTTTACCCTAACATTTCATTAAACAGCAAAGCCCTACAATAGAAGGCATCAAGAGTTGGGAAAGATAATGGATGGTCTTTAGGGTCCAGATACTTCCACATGCAAAATATCTGATCGTAATTCTTTCTCTGAACCCCAGTTCCTCATATATGAAGTGGGTTGATAATTTATAATTTTTAAGTTTATTGTGAAAATTGGAGCTAACCAAAGTCAAGTGCTTGGCACAATGTCTAGCTAGTCAAAGACGTTTAGTGGTAGCTATTACTATCCTAATATAGCAAGATGCTACTTTTAAAACTTTGTCAGGTTTATTTCTACAACCTCGTAAAGCAGTTGACAATAATGACTACTATATGTGTGATCTATTGTTTACTCTGAAGTAATACAAGTCTAAAAAATTCATACTTTGAATGTTGGGATGGGGCATTTTACTGTCTATAACTCATACTTCTTTTTAGCTTCACATTTCTCTCTTTTAACTTACGATACTTGGTAAACTAAGTTTCTAGTAATAGTTCCAGAGGCAGGGACCATTTTTCATGCCTAGACAATGGTTCTGTTCTGCCAAGGCATCCAAAGGCTTAATGTGATGTGACCATACTTAATTTTTTCCTGGACTCTGCTTCTGCCATGATGATGGTATAAGCACAGAGGTTCCTCTGTGTTTATATAGAACAATATATTTATTTGTGAAATTTAGAGCTTAGAATAAGCTTTGCTCCCTTTAAATGCAAACAGAATCCTTTCCCTATAAAACACAGCCCTCCGGTACAATTAAAATGAGCTGTCTTCGCAGGTTTAGAATGCTTTCATTTTATAACGATTGAACGAGTAGGCCCATTTGCCTCATTGTCACTCATCTGTCTCATGTCAAATTTTTTTTTTAAAGAAAATCCACTTTATAAGATTCATCCATTCAAAATCCTAGAAGTAATTATGCTTGGGGAAAAGGCCAAACATGACTAGCTATGTACTAGCCTCTATTTAGATGTATACGATTTACTCAGAAAAGAAACTTTACCTTTTGAAAGTGAGCGTTACTTTTCCTGGCAGTGTGATCTATGAGCTGTAGCTGGGAGCATCTTTGGCAGTGCAGGCCCGATAGCAAACCTCAATGTGTGCTTCCCACATTCTCCCTGGAAAGTTTTCTACAGGTCAGAGCCAGGACAAATACAGGGAGCATGGAAGGCAGTCCTGGAGGGGAAAAGACATTTCTAGAGAGTAGCCTGAGACGCCTGTACAAGTAGAAATATATAGTCCTTGTAGTGTTTTGAGGAAAGAAATGGAAGGATTATGAGCACAATGAATGCATGGGAACCTTCGACATCTCTTTTATGTTTTAGTACGACATGATTAACCTGCCTGACACGAGACACTGTTCACTTTGTAGCTGTGTGCTCCCTGAAAACCAAAGGACCAGGGAAAATCACCCTGGATTTCAACACCATTGTAAAGGCCCCACCTGGTGCTAATAACATGTATTTTGGGCTAGAGAAGACTAGCTTAGAGGCATTTAGACACCACTCAAAAATGTCCTCCCATAGGAGAGGTGGAAATGCTTCTCCATGGCCCACTATGCTGCCTGGGCTCAGAGAGACATTCCCTCTCAGTGCCTGAGAGACTTTGCTACCCATTCACCCATCCAGCTTTTTTCTGTCCCTTTTCAGTATCTTCACTTTCTCTTTCTCCTTTCTTTCTGTGAAATAACACCCCAAAGTTCTTCCCAAATTTAAAAACATCACCCCAGGAACCTATTGCACCTTTTAGTCTTTTTAACTTTCCTATTCCTGTTAAAAATCTTCAATAAGTGATTTATGGGTATTAATTACATTTTCTCCCATCTATTCTCTCCTCCACTTCCTTATAATCAGGGTAATTTTCTCATCATGATCCAAAGGGTCTCAAAATCCATAAAGTACCATCGCCTTTACAATTCTGGAAGAGCTCATTTGTTCTGGCTTTCCTTTATACATTTTTTCTTAGTACAGGTACATTCTGTTGGCACTTCAGAGCTCTTTTCTATGTCAAGAGGAACAGCTGATCATTCGAGGTTTTTATCTTGGGCTCACATTTACAATGCATACATCTATGTTGTCAACTAGCTTTGGAAATGAACCAAGTAAAAGATATGGTAAATACTCTCTTCTGAGAATTAATGAAATTGATCATGAAACATGCCCAGATAAGTGGCCTTTCACACCTCTGGACAGATAGGGAGGCCATGTTCCACAGCATATTGGTGTCCAGTGGACCTAAACAGCTACAGCCTGCATGGCTACAAATGTGCCCTATGTAAAGAGGTAAACTCAGATAACACCTGTGCAGAGAAGGCCAAAATCTCCCTCAAAAAAAGCTCTGGGTCTGCTGTAACGTATGCTTAAACTGGTGACTAAAGCTTCTGTGGATAATCCAAGGTCTCCACATAGTCATTGATGAGCAAACATGAGGCAGAGAGAGTAAGATAATGAGGAAACCTGAACGAACCAGCTGCTTGATAGCAAAGTATTGCTACAATTCCATTTTTCACAGAGTTAGAATCAAATAACAGATTTTAACCATAAGTCATTTTTTGCTTGACTTCTTCTTTGAAATGATCATTTGGAAAGTGGTTAATGCCACTAATATTTTTTTGCGGATTAATTCTACCTTCCAAGTGTTCAGATATGTAAGGATTAAGACTATTACACATATTGGTTATGTTGCACAAAGGAGTGTTTGTCAAATACTCATTTATTTTCTAATTAGAGTTATGCACTGTTCTTTTACCTGAGGATGTAGAATTCTAGAATTTAGAATTAGTCTTCAAAAGTACCCATTCTAGTCCTTTACAAAGGGATTACAGATTAAAATGTTCAGATGTCTTCTTCATCCAAAAAACATAAGATTCTTGAAGATTTTATCTAATAGTGAACTCTAGAGCAAGAACGCTGGATTTTTAGAATAGAAATATATATTATGGAAGATATTAGTTAGTTCTACTAGAATACTACAAGGAGATCCCCTTCTGTTAACTAGTGATGTATAATATCTGTCATTTTCACCTTTATTTGTATTAGGTACAGTTTATGTTTGTAATAGCATCCTTCACCCAACTCCTAGCAATTCTTTGTCAGAAACACTTCTATATTTGAAGTTCTTTACCATTATCTGATTTTTTCAGCAAAGAAAGGAATCCTGAAATTTTAAAATAAATACATGATTTATTTTGTTTTATACTCTTTTCCACTACCCCCTGTCTCCAACACACACACACACACACACACACTGAATAGAACATTCTCTCTCTTTTCTCTCTTCTCTTGTCCCTGTGAATTTTTTTATGTCATTCATGCTGTAAACTCAATCAGAATCCAGTTTCTTTCTCAGTGGCCCTTGAAGTATGCTCCAGGAGATGTAATCAGCATGTATTATACACATCCTCTACGCAAGCCACCTTCATTCCCATGGATTTCATTTATAATTCTTGACTCATTATTATATTTTCCATGTAATTTTCAATTCTTTAAGCTTTTACATACATATTTATGCTTTATACATGCATATTTCTATACATATCTCTCTTTAATTACCAAATTAAAAAGAAACAAATGCTGACAGTGTTTTTTCATTCTTTGATCATGTATCCCTCTGTTCTTGTGTCAGGAAGATTTTTAGATTGAAAAGATAAATGAAAGATAATGAAAAAAACATTTATAAAAAAAGCACTGAGGTTTGTCAGTAAAAAGAACACTTTTAACTATTGCAAGGTGAAAAAAAACCAAAGGAATTTGAAGATACATGATTTATACATATTTAGCAATTGGTTATATGGGACACATAGTTTTTCTTAGGAGATAAATTCTGATTTTTGCCAAACTCATGAATTTCTACCTGCAGAATAGGAGATAGACAGGGCAGATACACATCCTCATATGCTGGTGGTAATAACAATACCTACTAGTCAAGAATTTCTTGAGGACAGTTGGACAATCTGTGTTGAAAGTCTTAAAATATAAATGTGAAATTATTCAACAAGTCCAAAGAAAACAACCATGAGAGTAGGCAAAGATTTAACTATAAGGATTATCATCAAGTGTTGCTTACAATAGCAAAAAAGTGGAAACCTCTTCCAAAGTCAACAACAGAGGATTAGATAATTATGGTGCATCTGTAAATGGAGCATAAACCAATCATTAAAAATGATGTTATATAAAACTAATTATTTGGTAGAGCAGATTTTTAAAATCTATGTACAATGTGATTGCATTTTGTAAATACACACAAACACATAAATGATAAGTAAATTAAGCATATTTTTCAAAATCTTAATAGTTATCACAATAAAACGCTAACCAATATTTTCTATTTTCTTCCTTTTTACTTATCTGAGTTTCTAAATTTTCACAAATAAATAAGTGTATATATCTTAATTTTTTTTTAAGATTTTTATTGGGGAATTGGGGGAAGGGGAACAGACAAGTTGCTATCCTTTTGTTCTTCAGTCTAGTGGTGGAGGACGTTGCTTCACTGGCCCAAGTTGGCACCACCATTGCGCTCTTCCCGGTTGAGGCAGATCAGTCGCTGGCTTCTGGACAGCCGTTCACAGCAGTTGCTGGCCGCTCACGCTGGCTGCTGGCTACATACGGTAGCCCATGGCAACCCACTGCAGCAGGGGCTGCAGCCTACGCCGTCGCTGGTGACTCACGGCAGCCCAGCTCCAGGTTGAGCTGTTGTTCAGCATCTTAGCTGTGGAGGGCAGTGTCACTGGCCCTTATATGTGGGATCTGAACCGGGGCCCTCTGATGTCCCATGCCAGCTCTTAACCATCGCACCACTTGGCCAGCCCCTATATCTTAATTTTTAAAGTCTTCCTTTAAAAGATAAATTCCTTTGGAAGGGGAAGGGGCAAGACAATACAAATTGGTAACTACAGTCATTCTGGCTGCTGGGTGGGCACTGGATTTATAGGGAGAACAGTTAGGAGCTTGTTCCCATAATCCAGACAAAAAATTTCAGTGCCAAGTTGGGTGGTGGTCCTTGTGATGTAAAGAAGTGGAGAGATTTGAGAGATATCAATAGTACTTTGTGATCAATTAGAGAACCAGAGTTATAAGAGGGCAAAGGCACAGATAATTTACCAGTCTCTGGATTAATAACCAGTAGACCGTGGCAAGGTGGAGTAAGATTGGAGAACAGGGTGTGTATATGTGCATGTTGTAAGGTTGGGTAGGTATTTGTTTGGACAGGGAAGCTGAGAAATAAGAAGTTTCAAAGTCAAAGAGGCAGAAGTGCCTGTAGGACATTTGAGTAGAGATTTTCCTCCAAACATTACAAGCCTGATCCATTGCTCCTTTGTGCATGTCTGTATGACTTGAACAAGCCCCAGGAGTGAAGGCCAGCTCTTAGCTCACTTCTTCCATGCCCCTTTCCCAGCTGCCCCAGACCACACTGACCTCCCAGCCCCTAAGCTCCGATAGCCCCGCTCGTATGCAGCACATCTGCCACTCAGAGGCCTTGTGTTGCATTATACATATATAATACTTGTATTATACATGCTGCCTTGTAGTACAATGCTATGAGATATCCCCTCTTATAATCTATAAGAAGGCTGCAAGTATACAGTTGAGGCTTTTTTTTTAATTGTTATTATTTCAGTTAAACTGCTGGAAAAAGTCAGAAAATGCAAAGATTCCAAATGATCAGAGACTCAGCAAACACCATGCAGATTCATCAAGGTCAGACAGAAGAGAAGGAGTTACATTTGAGTGACAATTAAAGAAGACACAGAGATTGAGCTTTATCTATTTACTATAGGGAACATTGTTGACAGCAGAGAAGGTAAAGGATTATTCTGTAAATAGAAAAAGATTTATGCTGCAAATGTGCAAAATATGAGTAGGGTGGTGGATAAGAAGTTAAGGAGAATGAGGTGAGGGTGTTCTTTGTAAAGAAAGGATGGGAGACATTATGAAAATGCTGTATGTTAATCATATTAATCGCTAATCATTATGTAACGTTTGCTACATCAGGCATTGTTCTACACACTTCACATATCTTATTACTGTAGTCACCACAACAACATTTTGAAGCAGGGACTATTATTACTATTATCTTCATTTTACAGGTGATGAAATTGAAGCACAGAGAGGTTAAGCCACTGTCTTAGTCCATTCAGGCTGCTATAACCAAATGCCATAGGTTGGCTGGCTGGCTCATCAGCAACAGACATTTATTTTTCAGAGTTCTGCAGGCTGGGGAAATTCAAGTACAAGACATCAGCAGATTCAGTGTTTGATGAGGGCCTGCTTCCTGGTTCTTAGATGGACACCATCTACTTGATCTGTTCTTATAGCAGAAAGAGCAAGGGAGCTTTCTCAGGCCCCTTTTCTAAGGGCACTAATCCTATTCAAGGGGGTTTCACCCTCAGGACCTAATCATTTCCCAAAGGCCCACCTCCTAATACCATCACTTTGGGGGGTTAGGATTTCAACATATGAATTTGGGGATAGTACACGAATATTCAGTCTATTGTGTTTACTTCCCCAAAGTCACACAAGCCAAGATATCTAATGTAGGTCAGGATTCCAAGTCCAGGCTCAGAACCCAAAAATCTTAGTTTTTAAAAGAATAAGCACATGTAAAGGAAAACTCATTCTCAATTTAGAGAAAGCGGTTACAATTAGAGGTATAAGTACATTGAGTGGGGTTTTTTTTCCCCTTTCATTTTATTCTTTTCTTTGTGTGTGTGTGTGTGTGTGTGTGTGTGTGTGTTTGTGTGTGTGTGGTTAAGTGTTTGAAAAAAAAGGAACCTATTGAATATTGTCGAACTAAGGAATAATGGGGAAATGAAAACATTCTACTTTCTCTTTGGGCACTTACATTGTGACGTAATTTTGTTTTCCATATTGAAATTTCAGACCCTCAGACACGTCTTGGATGAAAGTTAAGCAACCAAAAGATAGCCCAGTTCAAACACATGGTTTTGAAATTATTTGTTTCACTGCAAGCTCTTAAATAACTGCACTGAAATGCAATGATTTATTATAAAGCCTCCCGATATTTGTCTTGCGGGTTGTGAAAAGCTGATCAGGCCCGGTAGCTTCAATGAAATGCTATTTAAATCTAAGTGCCAGGTCTTCTGTTTACTAGCCGTTTGATCCCAGGCAAGACATTTAGCTCACCTGCTAAATGAGTACTAGACACTATGATTATTATCTCACATGTTTGTTTTAAGGTTGAATGAGACATTGCACGGGAAATGGCTTTGTCACTGAGACAGCTGTTATCTTAAATTATAATAATACTAAACATGGGGGTGAAATGAGGATTTCCGCTTAATGGAAAACTTCTGACATGTCTCCTTTCTCATGTGAAACAGGACTGATTACCATTCTCTGGGTTCTTCAGAATTGGTTAAGAGAAGACACTTAATCTCACAGCATTTACTTCTTCATAGGCCATTTATTTTAACAGTTTTAGCCTCAATCACTAACCTGACTCCCCCCTACCCCTGGATTGTATGTATCTACCATATTTTGCTTATGATGATGGGATTAAGGGGGACTTGTCACTTACTGTGTCCCCTTTGGAGTCTGCCTCTGCAGAGAAATTGGTCACTTGGTTATTTCATTAGAAAACATTTCATTGTTGCCAGGAAAGGCCTGTGGTTTATGACAGGTACCAGTGACCTGACAGCTGGTCTGCTTGACTCTGGAGTGTGGAATTAGGAAGCCCACTGTTCCTGCACACCTAACTCATATTTCCAGTGTAGACTTTATCAGCAATAAGGCTGCTATTTTTAGCTTCAACTGTTTGGCTCTTGTGTGTCTCAAAAAGTTCAGAAATCAAATGGAAAAAAAAAAAGGCATTCTTTATTACTCTACTGAAAAGTAAGGGCTAACTTATCCAAGATCGATTCTTTAAAGGCTGGCCTCTGAAAAACTCCATAGAAACCAGCTACAGCTGAGCGTTTAAGACAATCAAACCAACTTATGGCAGAAAGTAGAAATTGGACATGGCAGTTTAGTTGGACTGGTACTCCCCAAACCAAGAATACCAAGGTAGTGAGTCTGGGTGGCGGACTGAGGTTCTGCCATACTGTACAGCTGCAACCCCTAGTTTTGACTCCAGTCTCCTGATTTTGCCAAGTGATGAATGCTGAAGTGATGACATAAGGACGGAGCCAAGGGTCTGTCACATCATATTGCTGGGACCATGAGGTTTGGAACCTAGCCCTGGACCACACCACATGAGGGGCTTGAATTCTTTCAGTCATGCAACTTAAAGGCCCCCTGATATGGAGACTGAGTTTTCTCTTCCAGAGCCTGAAGTTTGGTCCTGCTAGGTCTTTGTATGCTGTTCAAACACAGTGGGAAACAGGGGCTCACACATCTGTTATGGCTTTTGTCTCTGTGAGTTTACCCAAACTCTTTACATGTTCCAGAAACCTCAGTGTGTGTGTGTGTGTGTGTGTGTGTGTGTGTGTGTGTTCCCTTGCTTGGTTGTTCATCTTGGTTGCCACCATTTCTAAACTTCAGCATTATCACATTCAGTTTTAATGTGTGTACCTTCTGTGTGATCTGTTCCCAAAAGAAGTAAATGTTCTACCATCTGAAACGTAGCATAAAATTCTTACAAGTAGTAAGAGCCACCATTTACTAAATGCAGACCATGTGCCAGGCATAGTATGAATTAGCTTTCATATTATACATATATTTTTAATTTTTGCATGAGCTCTGTTAAATAGCTATGAGTTCCATATTATATCTAGGAGTTTTGAAGTGGTTAAGCCATTTACCCACAGTAAGTGGGAGAATAGAGCTAGGACTCAAATCTATGCTTGACCAATCTCAAAATACAACCTACTTTTACCACTTCTTCTGTTATAGACTAGAAGTTCCCACCCACCCCTAAAAAAAAATTATATGTTGAAACCCTATCCCTTAGTGTGATGGTATTAGGAGGTGAGGCCTTTGGGAAGTGATCAGTTAGAGGAGGTCCTGTGAATGGGACTAGTGCCCTTATAAGAGTCATGAGAGAGCTTGCTTCCTCATTCTACTAGCCCATACGAGGATATAAATTGGCTGTCTGCAACCAGCCTCCTGAACCATGAAAAAGAAATACTGTTGTTTATAAGCCACCCAATCTATGGTACTTTGTTATAGCAGCCAAAACTAAGACACCTTCTTAAAACAATCTTCTATGAGTATGGATTTACAAAACTGACAAAGAAGCCCTTGGGGACTTAACTAGTGGTCATTATAAATTCCTGCAGCTCCTCAAATTGGGGGGTGAATTGCAAGCTCAAATCCCCTAAGTTTCAGATGGGTGAGGAAGCACTCTGTCCCCATGTGTTGTCAGAAAAAAAATTCAGTGTTTTGGGCAAAGGTGGCTACAGCACTGAATACAAACAGTGAACTATATTCCCTCTAAAATGAATAAAGTTCAACTCGTACTGTGAATGACAATGTTAGCTCACATATAGGAACATGTAGTGAGCTTATAAATGTTAATATTCTGAATGTGTAAAAAAAAAGAAGGTGATTTCTTATTATTAAGGACATTCTGTCAGTACAGAGGAGACGAAAGGGACTAAAACTTTAAAAGTTGAATGTCATCTACATTTTTTTAGTTTGAATGGATGGTAGAAATTGATGTATGATTCATGTAGAACAGATGAAAAGGTAAAGTGAAAAAAATGAACAAGTCCCAAATCTGAAATGAGAAGATTGAAGCTGTTCCCTGAGTTCAGCAAAAGAGCTGTGTGATATTAGAAGGAGAGTCCTAACTTCTTTAGCACTGAAGTTTATTTGGCTATAAATTATGGATAATATAATAATACCTGCTTTATAGGGCAAGAAAACAAGTATTATATGTGCAAGGTTTATGTGTAAAACTAAAGCATTCACTCTATAATTATCGATCTTAACTTGTATCTCCATAGTGTTACAACTAAAATGCTTTTATATGCATTATTTCATATGACCACAAAATATTATGAGATGTTTAAGGATGTAATCCCAGGGTATAAAGTTTCTATGTTAATATTTGAAAACAAGAACTATCATTTAAAACGATAGCATTATAGAGCAGTAACATTTCTTTAAGATAGTTGGTGCTGATTTATATTTAAACATATATTTTTTTTACTGTTCACCTCTAATTTGCTGCACTGTTTTGTGAAAGAACAATTTTAATAATCTCTTTACTGTCAACAGTTCTTTTATTTATTTATTTGTAGAAGATAGGTGCTGTTGTGTTCTTAACTGTTCATTTTTTCTACACATAATTATCTTATTGAGAAAGGCAGTGTTTACAGGAAACAGTACAGTAACTTTATCTCATTGCTTACCACAAATTCTAATAATTAGACAGTAAAATGAGACCCACCTAAGATGCTTAAAGAGTTAGAAAATATGGCCTAAGTAGAAAAGGTTAACAGAATTATACTGGATAATTTTAATCTTTTTTAAAAAACATGAGTTGATTTAACAACTATCTCAGATGTCTGAGAATAATATCCTCTATCTTCATTTTTTACAGATCAGGAAAAATGGAATCTTCAGTACTGTATAAGAGATCTAGTTTAGGAACAAAAAGTACATTCTGACAGTATTTATCTAGAGTCAACATGATTCAGCTGAAAGAACTGGGAATTGGAAGACCGGTATTAATGACCCAACTTTACCCCTTAATCAGCAACTTGATCTTGGATACATCTTTGGATGAGCCTCCCCTTACTTATCTGTAACAGGAATAAACTGGGTGTGCTTCCTGTCTCACCTACCAGTTGTGAAAATCCAAATGAGAAAATGTACGAAAAGTACTTAGTAAACCGTAAGGCCTAAATAAATAAAGCTGTTATTGAATGTGGGGCTTGGTGGCAGAAATTCTTTTTTTCCAAAACATCTTTGGAAGTCACTCAGAGTCTCATTATTCTGGGGTGGTTATATTCAGTCTTCTTCTGCAAATGCAGTGAGACAAATTAGATCAACACTCTATCAATGTTTTCATGAGACGTTATTATTTTATTTGCATGTATAGCTGGGAATGTAAAGTCTCATGCATGTACTTGACAAGAAGATATCCTTTCACTAGCGCTTTGATTTTCTCGTATAAAAGCCCTCTAGGGACAGTTGTCCTTTCTCTTGACTTTCTTTTCTTTTTCAACTCTTCTCTTCTGCAAGGGTACCCTTCTTTCATTAGGCTATGCTACAACACCTCAGTATGCTGAAATCATCATTGCCTCATCTGACACGCCTTTGCTCACTCATTCAGTGAAATATTTACTAATTAATGACAGTCAGTGGGCCACTGTGCACAGCTGCTCTCTGTCCTCGTCCCGTTGCTGTTTCATGCCCTATATGCATTCTCCTTTCCCTTTCTATTGCCTATCTCTGCAATAAAGCAAAATGCCCTAGGGCTATTCACACTATAAAAATGGATTGTAAGTCTCAGAGGATGAGACTGTTCTACTATGGCTACCTAGTCACTTGAACCATAACTTCATACATCATTTATTTTAATTCTTTCAGAAATTCCTTATGTTTTATTGGAAAATTTCTGGTTATCTAGTTAAGCACTGCCAAAAAGATCATCTTGCCAGGATATTAAACAATCACCATGTCTTAGTCATGTGCTGATTTCTTTCCCTTAAACCCAAGGTACCATTCTTTTTATTAACTAGACCTGAAATCACCCTGTGTTTCCTTCCAGCATCAAAAACACTGTATTTTGAAATACTTTTTATTATCTATTAAATTTTTATTATCTAAATTTTTTATTATCTATTAAAATGCATTTTATTAAGTAATATTTTTCTATTTTATTAATCAGACATATCAATCTAAATTCATAATCAGTGTGAGACAACTATTTATTACTACACAGAGTTAATAAAATTTTAGCAAAGAATTTTGTGGATTGTATTAGCTTGAGTTGCTCTATAGAGGGTAAATATACGCATTTCATTTCACTGTTTGGAAATGTATAAAATAGCTCTGTTAGGAACTGAATGTTTGTGCTCTCCCCCACCCCCCAAATTCATATGTTGAAGCCCTAACTCCCAATGTGATGGTATTAGAGGTGGGGTTTTGGGGAAGTAATTAGGTTTAGATTAGGTCATGACAATGAGACCCTCATAATGGAATTAAAAATAAAATTAGAAAAACAGGTAGATAGAGTACACTTAGAAGAACAGAAAGAGACCTCTCTCTCTCTCTCTCTCTCTCTCTCTCTCTCTCTCTCTTTCTCTCTCTCTCTCTCTCCCTCTCTCCATGAGCATGCATCAAGGAAAAACCATGTGAGCACACAGCGAGAAGATGGCTATCTGAAAGCCAGAAAAATAGCTCTCGCCAGAACCTAACTATGCTGTCACCTTGATCTCCAACTTCCAGCCTCCAGAATTGTGAGAAAATAAATGGCTGTTATTTAAATCATCTAGTCATGGTATTTTGTTATAGCAGCCAGAACTGACTAACAAGCTCACTCAACCCCTCTGTTACCTTCTTGCAACCATAGAGCTGAGAAATCCTGGGACAAAATCATTTCATCTGAACAAGACTTTCGAAGCAACTCAGTGTTTTCAATACTTTAACATTGACCACGATGTGTGAATTATACGTGGCTTTCAGTCACCAAAAATTAGCATGGACCATTGTATTTAATTAAATTTTGGTCACCATATATAAGTTATTTTGTCGTCTCTGGAAAAACAAATCTCCAAAATATTTTATTGTTGCTGAAAAGCAATGTTATTCAGGATAAAGTATCAATAAATGATCCTCTCTTTTTTTGTGGGAAGTTTTTTTTTTCCCTTTGGATAAAATTATACTAAAACTTATTAAGCATCTATGTACCTGGGTGTTTGCATGCCGTCTTTTTAAAGACTTACAAAACTTTGAAAGGTGAATATTCCTATATGACCAATGAAGAAACTGAACATCAGAGAGAAAGATATTTTTTCCTGGTCATTCAACTAGTTAGTGGTGGAGCTAAGATTTGCTCCCTAGATTATCTGACTCTAAAGTTCCCGAACTTTCTAGTAGATTTCACAGTTATTTTAACTACCAATCTGAACTGTGTTCTGCCCAATGTTAGATTTAGTTCCTGGGAGTCAACTGGAGTCAAAAAGGAGCCGTTTACATTTCATGCCTTAAACTGAGATGAATAAATTTCTAGTTAGATTGAGAATCTGGGTCACAGAGGTGATGGCCTTTGAGTCAGCCCATTCATTCTGGTCACCTAAGGTGAGTGAACCATCATCCAAGGAGAGTGAGAGAGTCGGAAGTGTCCTTATACTTATCTATGAAGGATGGGGCAATTTGTCTGGAGAGGAGAAAAATGACCCTATACCTTTAATCATCCATAAACATTGATCTTTTTATCTGACTCTTAAATAACATTTCTGTTAAGACTTGGCAAAGGATTTCACTAACCATACCCTTTAACCACACACACACACACACACACACACACACACGACAGGGACTCCTGGTGCTGTTATTTCCTAGGTATGTGACCTCTGTCTCAATTTTCTTATCTGTAAATTGGGTCCTAATGATAGTTGCTGATATTGAGAGTTAATCTGGAGATTATATACCTTTATACAAACAAACCTCTTAGAAAATTTCCTAGCACAATAAATATTAAATATTATGGTGGTAATTATTATTTTTAGATGTGTGCTGTGATGTTTTATAATAAATGTCACAATAGAAAAATATTTTCCTGACTTTCATTTGAACTGGTCTAGATTTCAGTATATAATGTTCATTTACTGCACCATTCTCTGTGCAATCACCACTTCCCAAAAGAACGATCCTTCCTTATTTGAGGCTTCTGACAAAAATTGGAATGAGATTTGAAATCACAACCAACACAACGCCATAGACATAGATTAAAAACTTATTGTCCTCATCAAATTAACAAAATAGGGGCTACTCAAGTTGAAGACGGAATAAAGACAAATGCAAAGGTCAAATTAACAAAAAGAAAAGTTGCTAAGATAAGAAATAAATATCAACCACAATAAAAACAACTTCAAAAAATGCAAACTAGACATTCTGTATGGAAAGAATTGCTAAAATATAAACTGGAAGTATGTTCCAAAAAATTCAGAGAGGGTGGAAATGCAAAATGAGCTTGCAATAAAGCAAAAACAAAGGTCATGTTCTTTGGAACTGCATTGAAAGAGACGTGATAGCCTTATTTTATAAGCTTCTTGAAGACATTGAATTTGCCAGGTCGTTAACACATATATCAATGTTATATGATGTTATATACATTTTTCTGTACTACCTGGCTGAGGTATGATAGCAAGAACAGAGTTTTATAGCCATAAATCTGTCTTTAATTCTGTTTCCAAACACTGAGCCTGTTTGTACTGGTTAGTGAATGGTTGGGCACTGCTGTATTAATCACATCACTTTGTCCTAAATACTTTGATCCAGTTGAGAAATAGCTAGGGAATTGAGAAGACTTCAGAACATCAGCTTTATTACTTGTAAACTGAATCAGATAACTTAATTTTGGTCTGCAAGGGGCTCACTCCTCTCTTTTAAACTAGATTCACTCTTAGTCAAAAGCACAACTGTCCGTGGATTGTCCGTGCATGTGGCTTCCATTTAATGATCTGAGATTATTGCTCTAACCCTGGATTACAGGAAAATACAGCAAATGGATTGCAGATCCTTAAAGTCACACAGAACTGCAGAGTATATATCCTGGCTTTGCTCTTTACCAATTTAATGATCTTAAGTAAGTTATTTAAATTCTCTGAACTTCAGGTTTTTCTTCTCTAATGTGGGGAGAATATATTTGCTCCAGATAAGAATTGCAGACTCAACGGGTAAAGATATCAATGTATTTCCTGTTTAGCTGTGTGTTTTTGATCTGGACACATTTCTGACACTAAATGATTGTTTCACAGGGCTGGCAGAACATGTCACCTCCATCATGTCGAGGGCTCGTACTCATCATGGTTCTGTCCCACAGACAGTTTCAGGGTCTTCAAGTTGTCAGGGGAGTGGGGGTGGTGAAAGAGAAGCTGTTCCTCAATCATCAAACCCTAGTGGCAGCTGAGATTGCTGTTGATTCATTCCACAGGGTCCCATCCTGGACCACAATTTTGGTTGATTCTCTGCTACTCTGGGGACAAGGAGATGGTTTTGAGGCCGCTACTACTTCTCTCAGCCCACTGGCTCTGTGTATCCACTCTCCTGCGCAGGCTTGAAGTTGAATCTCTCCTGATGTGAGGAATTTAAAATATATATCCTTGTTCTTTTATTCCCTCTATTGCTGTACGCTTTCCCCCACCCTATTTGTGGCGGAGGAACAGCTTTTCTCTTCTACTTGCTGCTTCAAGATGCTACTCTTCTCTTATCAACTAATTTGTATTTTTTCTATTTGGTCTGAAGATTCTAATTTTCCCTAAAAAGTTACACTTTTCACCATGGCCCCACCTGTGGCATTGTGATATCTTCATGAATAGAAGAAAGAGGTAGGTGGAAATGCAGGAAGGGAAAAACAAACAAAGCAAAACACACACACACACACACACACACACACACACACAAATACCTGAACACACTCCCCAACCCTAGCACCTCTGTGTTATTGGTTGAGATAAAGTAAGTAAATATGTCTTGTATATGGGACATTAATTACACGAACTATAATTTATTAAAAATAATGTATATAAGCAATGAATCATTTACATTGAATGAGATGCAAATCATTAGAGTGAAAAGAGAAGTTTTCAGATCTAAAAGTGTATTTACATGTGTGTGCATTATCTGCATCTGAGTATATGTTTAGAATATTTAAAACACATTGAATTTAATAATGGCTTACTAATTCCCATACACTGTTTGCTATATACCTAATATTGTGTTATTATGATGATAGACATGAAATAAATTGAACATATATAAAATATAAAAATTAGTTGACCCTTGAACAACGCAGGTTTGAGCTGCACAGGTCCACTTATATGCGGATTTTTTTTCCAATAAATATCGTGTATGTATTTTCCCTTCCTTATTTTCTTTTTCTTTTTTTTTTTTTTAGATTTTTTTTTTTTATTGGGGAATTGGGGGGATGGGAACAGACAAGTTGCTGTCGTTTTGTTCTTCAATCTAGTTGTGGAGAATGTTGCTTCACTGGCCCAAGTTGGCACCATCATTGCGCTCTTCTCTGGCGAGGCAGATCAGTCGCCGGCTTCTGGACGGCCGCTCACTGCGGCTGCTGGCCGCTCACGCTGGCTGCTGGCCACACACGGTAGCCCATGGCAATCCACTGCCACAGGGACTGCAGCCCACGCAGTCGCCGGCGACTCACGGCAGCCCAGCTCCAGGTTGAGCTGTTGTTCAGCATCTTAGCTGTGGAGGGCAGTGTCACTGGCCCTCATATGTGGGATCCGAACCGGGGCCCTCTGGCATCCCAAGCGAGTTCTTAACCATCGCGCCACTCGGCCGGCCCCTTATTTTCTTAATAACATTTTATTTTCTCTAATTTATTATAATACAATATGTAATAGATATACAAAATATATGATAATCAACTGTTTATGTTATCAGTAAGGCTTCTTCTGGTCAATAGTAGGCTATTAGTAGTTAACTTTTGGGGAAGTCAAAAGTTACACTTGAATCTTCAATTGTTTGAGGGGTTGGAGTGAGGGGTTGACCCCATGCTGTTCAAGGGTCAACTGTATTCTTTGACTATTTTGAGGAACAAATGCTGAATTATTTGTCAGGACAGCTTTGATTTCAGTCTTCAAAAAACTTCCTCTGATGCCTTGACACTTTTGTCAAATAGATTTGCACATCATATCAACATGTAAGAGTGAAGTTATACTGATATAGAGCCCAAAATAAGAAAATTATTCTAAATGACGCCAAGTCTTCAGTCAAATCTACTTGCAGGTGACTGGCTACTCCAAAAGAATTTCAAAATCCTCCTAACATGTCCAAAAATAGAGGGCACATTTACACATAGAAGACAGAAGATTTCTGAAACATTTTTTTCTAATGCTCTATTTAGAAAGTCATGGCAAAAGTGAAAACTCATCATTTACTTTTGTTCATTCATCTCTCTAGTGTTTTCCCCTTTGTTAAGATTATAAATATACCAGGCAACCCTCA
The DNA here is from genome assembly GCF_001890085.2 of Hipposideros armiger. Classification (NCBI taxonomy): domain Eukaryota; kingdom Metazoa; phylum Chordata; class Mammalia; order Chiroptera; family Hipposideridae; genus Hipposideros; species Hipposideros armiger. The sequence goes on along the minus strand of NW_017732124.1, from coordinate 280,595 downwards.
TGTATCAATTAGCAGCAAAATGAAATCAAAATCCAGCCTCTATAAAAAGAACAACCAAGGAACATTAGGCCAAACAAGGTCAAAGAAGACAAGTACTAGCTGACAATCTAGAAGAAGTCATTTTCTTCTAAAGATCTACAGATAAAAGATGGGAAGAAGATAACTGCCTCACCTATAGGTTTCATAGAAATAATAGCACATCAAGGTCACATAAAAATAATTCCATTAGTCTATATTAGCTGCTCCCCAAAATAAAAGTCAAATTTCATTTTTATAAACTCCAACCCTCCTGTCCAAGTTCCTTGGTGTTACTGGATTCTAGAGTGGTTATTAAAAATGGTTTAGTGGATTAAGTCTGTAATTTGGAATACAGTCATTTTATGACATAGGATTTTTCTCCTAGATACTTTGTGAATATTCTTTCATCTTTCACCTGCGTCATAGTTCAGAAATTTTGAATGTAGACAGCAAATGTTGTTTACCTCTTTCCCAAATGCTTTCTCAAAATCAACACCTAGTAGTCTGTGTTGCCATGGGCTTTCAAGACTCTGTACTCTTCCAAGGAATTCTTAGGGGAGAGTCAGAGACTTTAGCTGAGAACCTGTTTAGAGACATCCATCTCTTACATAATCCAGGCCTCGCCTGCAACCAGATGTGGGGAGAGCAAATTGCAAAAATTCAGAAAGCATTACAATCATAATGCCTAGGGGCATTTGATTCCCATTCAGGGACAGAGGTTCACTTGGTCCTCACCGTAGAAACACCTGCAGATGATTTCCTGCTGTAGATTTACCAGAGCCCAGCTTCTAACCCATAGAGTGGAGAATAAGGCACTCTGTTACAAACCTTAAATGCAGTGTCAACATGCTAAGACCATGTCCCTGAGCTCTTGTTCCCTGCAGCCTGGGAGAAAATGACCCTTTAATGTGCTCTCAGTCAAAGAAATATTTGTAATACAAATATTTCTCTGAGACTTCTGCATTGGGAATTAAAGCTATGTCTATACACATAAAATAAACAAACTGCCCCATTGCTGATCTGCTCATTTCAGCTGTCTTAATGATCAATGTGGATTGTAGCACAATCGATTCAACTGCAGCCATCAGTATTACTCACAAACTCCAGGAAATCTGGTGCAAATGAAATGGCCGGGATGTTGGAAAGTGCTCGCACTTATCAGATATTTGATTTAAGGAACTTTGACATACCAAAAATCATCAAATTTTACGTATTCTATTTTTCACAGCTTGCAATTTAATCTTTTCTGGGTCAAAATTTTGAGTCTACATATGAATTTAAAGTTTATGATAATCTCTTCAGAATCTAATCACTGATAATTTCTCTAAAATATTATCAGTCATTTATTGTGACTCTTATCATGCTAGATATATATATGTATATATATATATATATATATATATATATGTATATATATATGTATATATATACATATATATATTAAACTCAGAGGGAGAATTTTAACATAATTTGCAAAAAAGTAAAGCATAATTGTCTAAAACACATTTTTGGTTCAGAGCAACTAAGATCAAAATCCAGTGTCTTAGACAAAAAGAAATCTCTGGAAAATTTTCTCTAGTATGTATCACACACAAATGTACAAAATTTGGCAGCTTTTCTAGGTAGTCTCCCAATAACCAGAATCAGACAGCAACCTAAAAGGATTCAATAATTCTTACATCTGGCCTTTTCAGAAATTTTGACTTCTTTCAATATTGTGAATACCAAAGAGATTAACTTCCATAAAAGCCACTTTGTTTGGTAAAGGTAAACTATAAACAATAGACCTCAGGGAAAGATACATGCACAGGCATTGTTACTGGCCACCCAGTGAGGTTATAATAATATCAAGTGTCTCCAAGTTAATAGAATTCCAGGTGGATTTTTGTGATAATATTGAATGCAAAAGATAAAAGGAAGATCTGTAGTCTTCATACAAAAATTGTTTACTAATTAAGATAAATATAAATGAGGCTGTTCTGCTGGAGACATAAAGGCGATCTTCCAAGAAAGTTGAATTTCTCTACTAAAACAGAGAAGATCCTGATATCTAAAGATATACTATGTCAGAGAGGCACAGTACACTAAGAAGATACAGAATGTCTGTATTTCCAATTTATGTCTACGAAAAATGAGTTGTACTCCTGGTGGTATACAGGCATGTATTCCTTTAAGATTGCTGTTCTCAAACTTTTTAATCTCAGGGTCCTTTATACTTTAAAAAATTACTCCAAAGTGCTTTTGTATATGTGGGCTATCTCTACCAGTATTTATCTTATTAAGAATTGATACTAGAGGACTACCGAGTGGCTCATTTGGTGAAAAGCTCATTCAAGAAAGCGAGCTCTGAGCGACAGAGTTGCCGGTTCAATTTCCGGCCCGAGCTGAGCTGCCGGTGAGCTGCCAACAGGTGGCAGGATGGCTCAGCTAAAAAAAAAAAAAAAAAATTGATTCTGAGAAGTTTTTAAAACACAAGAATACACAGGTACTCATTCCATTAACTGTCCAAGTGATACATAATCCCTCATCATGCAACCTCTAGAAACTCCACTGTACACTCATGGGGGAATGAGAGTGAAAGTGTCTCATTGTTAAAATAGTTTGACCTCACAAACACCTTGCAAAGATCTTGGAAATTCCTAGAAAGGTCTTGGGGACACCCATGGTTTCACAGACCACACTCACAAGGAGAAGCTATTCCAAGCTCTCTTTTTCTCACTCATCAAAGAAAGATAATAATAATCACACAGATTCATTGGAAGGATGAAAATAATAGGACATCCTATGAGGTAAAAAGGAAACATAACCGTCACCTGATGACTGTGGGTGCTGCTCACAATGAGCGGAATGTTCTGTACTAGATACTGAAAGAAATAGAAAGAAGAATGGTTTTCAGGTTCAGTTCTGAAAAGGAATGAAGTTTATGGGGTGTCATAAAATGTGAACATAACATTTCACACAAAGTGCGACAGGAGATAATATCTAACTGAGGAAATCAACAAAGGTTTCTCAGAGGTTTTACCTTTCATGGTGGATTTGAAGGAAGAAGATATTTGGACATGTGACAGTGGTAGGAGTTGAGTGAAGGACATTTTAAAAGGAGGGAATGGCCAGAGCTGGAACGACATGAACAGGGTAGGGTTGGAGGCCAAACCCCCTCAAATACTTGATGAGGATGAGCTGACAGCAGCAGGATTGGATGGAAGTTTGTGTTAGAAGCAATTACGGTTTCCAGATACCCTTCCCAACCCCAAACACTTAGGTAATTGTCCTCTCTTCACCTTGGCAGATGTGAGGGTTTACTTTCTGAAGATGCTCATTTGCAGAAGCTGCCTGTGGGAACAAGGTACAAGGTGCTATACTGAAAACAGAGGGATTATATTAATGTCTGGGTTTTAAAGAGTGCCAGCCCTGCCCTCTGCACTCTCACCTTGACACTGGCATCCTAGATAATATCACTGAGGCAAAAGAATGGCACAAAGTAAACTATAGATACTGAACTATAGATATTGAAGCAAAATGAATGATGTCCTTATCAACCTAATAGGAGGCCCATCAATAAATAAGCCCACCCAGGTGCAGAGAGTGTCCGAAAAGTTTTTAGCGTCTCACTGTTAAATTTGATTAGTGACCCAAGAAACAAGGATTGCCAGACATTTGAGAACAGCCTCTAATATGTAAGACAGAAAGAAAGCATGATAGCTGGATAGGTAGTAAGATAGTAAGATAGATAGATAGATAGATAGATAGATAGATAGATAGATAGATAGATAGGTGACAGATAAGCAGATAGAGAAAAGAATTCTGGAGTCAGGCAATTGTGTTGGAACACTGACTCTGCTCTTTGCTGAGTAACCTTGAGTAAGCCACTTAAATCTTCACGTCTTAATTTTCCTCATATGTGAAATGAGTATATAACAATTTCTACTTAATAAATGTGACAACTCCATGAAATAAAGTTTCATTACAATTGACAAAAACAGGATGGGGTTAATTAAGCAGAATTTTTCAGCTTAGTTGAATTACTAAAAGCATACAGCAGAACAAGGGTAGGGAACCAAAGTCAGATATGTTGACTATTACACACTAACTTAGTGTTAGGATACATGAAAGTTCTTTATAGACAAAAAAAAAAAATGTTTACTTACCCTTTCCCCACCCAGGAGAGTTCTGAAGATTCCTTTGCCCCCAACAAGAAGCAGCCTCGCAACACTTGAATGTGGTGTATGAAAAGAACATAGTGGTCTAATATGTCTCTCTAACTATAACTACGTTTAATTGTTCACATTAAATGGGAACGCTCAATAAATGCAAAATTGCAAAATTAATATGTGATTAATTAACAACAACATAAAACCTCTTCTCCCTCTTGCCCCAAATAGAGATTTATAGCTCTTTCAATCTACTCAGGGTCCCTTTCCAAGCCTCAGAAAGTTGGATATTGTGGCAATTAATTGTTTAAACACATTATAAAGGATTATGATGAGAGGCAAACATAAAATGCAATAAACACTTCGTAACAAATTTATTTTAATAACAGCTCCTCTGCCAAGCCAGCAGATTTTTCTAGAACATCACTCCCTTCCATATTCTGCTAAGAGAGATCAGGGGAATTGCCTTTAAATGGACCTACTCATCATCCCCTACACAGTCATGAAAAGCCCACTATTAGACCATTTATATAGCCTGGCTAAAAAAATTGTTAAGTTTCTTCAATTCTTTGAGACATAAAGGAGCTGGCTTCTTAGTAAGGATAATATCATAATCAGGCATTTCATTAAAAATATCATCAAGGGACAAAGAAAATAGAAATTGACACCAAGAAGATTAGCTATTGCTGCCTAATAGGAGAGCTTTTATTCATGAATAATTGATGATTTCAAGATATTTGTCTCTTTCCTTAGCAGAAAGTCATCCTTAGAACAAAAATAATGGCAGGAACAACATAGCATTAGGTTAAATTGATCTCAAATCCTTCCTCAAAAAAGTGTCATAACAAATTGATTTTCCACCTATAACTTAAGTCTTTTTAGATTCCTAGGCTCCTAGATCTCAGGTTTTCTTACCCCGGTACATTATTTTTCCTCAGAGTTGTTTTTGAGGGGAGAAGGGTTGGAGTAGCATTGGAGATGATGCTAAATGGATTTCTGCCTTGGGTGGGCTAATACAATAGTGAGCATGCCAGTGAGCGCGTGCATATCTGTAAATAGCCTCCAATTACCCATTAATCTTCTATAATTTTAAACATGTCTACCTTGACTAAAAATTTAATAACATGTGCACTGATTATTGGAAAACTTGGTGAGCATAGATATTGTAGACTTCCCTACACCTGTACAGAGAGATTCGACAAATATTATCTTGCTAAGAATCGAGTTAGAACTGAACACCAATAAGTTATTATAAAGAAGTAGTGTTGATTTCACTGTATGACTTTTGTTGAAAACGTTGTACTCTACAAAAATTATAGTCAAATTACATGGATTAAGAAAGTACATGTCAAGAAAGTCCCTTGTTTCTCCAACCCCAATAATTCTTGCCTGATCAAAACACCACAAAAACAAATAGTAATAATAATAATAAAATAACAAAATGGACACAGGTAGCTTACACACGACCTGGTGAAATGAAAAATTTGCAGTAACTCTAGTTGCAAACTTAGTTTCTTTCATAGCTGGACCTCTATTTATTAACATTTTGATCTATATAACATGTTCATACTTGCAACTAATTTTTAACATTTAATAGAATAGTTCTAAATCTGATGTTTATCTTTTGTCCTAATAATTTTGAAACTATAAAAAACAAGAAGTGGTAACCTGCAATTTGTGATTGTTAAAATCTGATGAAATTAGTGGACTAGCATTTCCAACCAGGACTCTTGAGAGCACTATGAGAGCAATTGAGTATTACTATGGAAAGCCTTCATCCTTGTTAACTAACTGTCCAACATTGGGACAGGACGTCTATTTAGGATGCGTGGCTTGTTTCAAAACAGATGTGTACACACCCAGAATCTTTTGGGGTAACAGAATGTTTTAGAAAGGCTAGAATTTTCCATGAATTTCAATTTCAAATGTATTTTCTGTTGTAAGATTATATCTGACCACATATTCAAACTCAATGACTCAATATTTTGTGTTTTTCTTACTTGAGATAGAGCATACTGTTGCATGCCTGAACTCAATATTCACAGATCAATAAGTTGCGTGAGTTTTTTTATATTATTTCTAAACAAATATAATGAGTAATAATAACTTATGCCTTAAAGGTCATAATCTCAGCTACTCTTCTATTTCCTGATATTCTTCTGCAAGTCAGTATTCATTAAACAATGGCTAAATATAAATAGTATGTTTTGGAAGGTAATTTTAAAATAAGAAGTATTTGTAGTTTGCAGAAAATCCTAGGTAGCATGTTTTCAGGAAATGCTTGAATATAAATATGAGCTGACCAATACCTGATGTGTTTTGTTTCATTATCCAATGCCTTAACATGGATGATCTTGACAGTTCAACATCCATTTCCTGTTCTCTTTTCAGATTTTTAAAAAATTTTAATTTGGAGGGGAAAACTGGCATTTTATTTTCTGTTTTTTATGAACTCAAAAGTCATAAAATTGTAAAGAGGAAAAAAATTGTCAACTTTTTAAAGATTAAATGCAGGAAAATTAGAGTGTCTGAAAGGGCAGACTCTGAATGGATTCAGTGCTGAAAAGTAGATAGCACTGGAGAAAGCAAACTCGAAGATGAGTGTTGAACAAAAAGATGGGCAAGGTAAGTACATACAAACAGCCTTGGTAACACCCTCCCAATGATTTCGTCTAGCTAGATGGTTGCACTGAGTACATGCAATTTTTTGACCACATAATAGAGGAAAGTGATTGTGTTTTGAAGTGAACTGCTAACTCTAGGGGAAAATCTGCAGAAAGAGAAAATTTCCCTTCCCTTCTGCCCCAAATCTTTCCTTTCGAGGTATAGGATGGCAGCTTTGTAGGGGAAAACAAATCTCAGGAGGCCAGGCAGAAAACCATCTTCTAATTTCTGAATGCAGCAGGGTTGGTGCACTTTTCGAATCTCACACAGTAGAATTATCTAAAGCAAGTTCTGCAGACCAAAGTTTCAGCATGCGATCGCAAGATCTTCTGGCTGACTAGCTGGATATTTTTTGTTCTTGCTATTGCTTGAACATTCAGGAGCACGGAAAAGGAAGAGGTGATTCTTCCATGTGAAACCCTTTGAGCATGAAGCTTTTTTGCCCCTCCCCCATGAAAATACAGGCTCAGAAAGATTTCTCAAGAGCAGATTTCTACCTCTAGCTACCTCTGCAAAAGACAATTATTGGGATCCTTGGAACTTAGTCTATTCTGGTGATGCTGCATATTTGTTTGGGTCCACCTGCACTCTGCAACTGGTCCTGTTTCTGTCCTCATTTCAGTACTAAGACCACCCTTTGTGAGTACTTTAACACTTAAAAAAAAGGAAGAGTGATTTTTTCCCCCAATGTTAAAGGCGCTGGAAGCCACTAAAGTATAATGTGGTGCAAAGCTGTCACTCTATGAATCTTTAAGCAAATCCATGCAGAAAATGTGTAAGTACCCATTTAATGATCCAGATGTTTCTGGTGTCTAAACTATTCCTTGGGAATAAAACAAATCTTTACGGCATTTAGTACCCTTCTGCCTATTCTAAAGCACCTATCTTACTCTGTAGAAATAACAGAAACATCCATGTCATCTGAATTAATATTGACAAGTTGGGGAGGAGGTCTTTCAAAGATATTTTATCAGCACCATTAACAGAAACAAGATGTAGAAAATCTGATCTGTACAGGAAATTGTGCTCCATAGTACCCCAGGGAAAATATCAATAACACGACACAGTGCCTGCCATCAAGGAACTTATTATCTAGGTGAAAATAACATCCAAAAAGCGAAATAACAAAAGAAAGGGCTGTATAAGTTACTTGCAAAATGTGAGGTACTGTGATATTGTGGTTTATAATGGGAAATATTTATTTGGTCTTCATTCCGTTTCTGGCACAGAGCTCTTAAATTCTTATAAAATTTCCTTAGAGATGAGCTATAAAAGTGACTTTTGTTATGTGAATGAGGTGACTTTGGTAAGCACCTAGGGATGGGAGCTGGTTGCCAGGGAAACCAACCAGGGACAGAGGGTTGGAACTTTCAGTCTCACACATCGATTTCCCAGGGAGGGAGATGGGCCGGAGATCGAATCAATTGCCAATGGCCGGTGATTTAATCAGCCATGCCTATGTAATGAAACTTCCATAAAAACCCAAAAGGATGAGGTTCAGAGAGCTTCCAGGTTGGTGAAGCAGAACATTTCCACATGCCATTGTGCCAAGTCCCAAACTCCATGAGGACAGAAGCTCCTGTGTCCAGAATTTCACTCTGTGTACCTCTTCTTCATCTTGTTGTTGATTGAGATCCTTTAATATCCTTTGTCATAAACTGGGGATCTAGTGCATAAACTGGTTTACTGAGTTCTGTGAACCTCTCTAGCAAATTAATCAAATCAAGCAGGTAGGCCCCTCTGAGTTATAGCCAGTTGGTCAGAAGCACAGGTGACAACTTGGATTTGTGATTGACATTAGAAGTGGAGGGCAGTCTTCTGGGACTGAACCCTTAACCTCTGGAGTCTGGCGCTATTTCTAGGTAAATAGTGTCAGAATCGAGTTAAATTGTGGGACACTCTACTGGTGTTGGAAAATTGCTTTGTGGTGTGGGGGAAACCCCACTCATTGAATTTGGGTGCAGAATCTTAGGTACAGAGAAGTAATTAAAGAAATAAGAATAGTTTATAACCCCAGGACCTTAAAAATCTTCTAGCCCAATAATTTACTGATGCTTAAGTCCACTTTAGAAATGAGTTCACCTTTATTAAATGTGTATTATTGTGACAGGCACTGAGAAAATCATTTTGAAAATATATATTAAAATACATATTCATTGTTTTACATAACAATTTTATAAAGTGGTATTTTTTTCAAATAAGGAAATTAAAACAGACAAAATAAATAACTCGTCCAAGATCGCACACCCTGTTAGTGGCAAAGCAGTGATTTGAAATCAGGACTTTTCTCCCTAAGGCCTGTGCCTTTCATCAGGGTAATAGATTGGCCAGCATGAATGACAATGGTCTCTGCCCCTTCCCCCAGAAATGCCATTCAGCACATTCCCAGTAGCTCCTTCTATCATTGATTGCGAGGAGCATGGTAAGGGTTTCATAGAGGTAAATGTCCCAGAAAGGAGGAAGTCAAGAAGTTAATTAAAGAGATCCTAATTAAAATTTAAAAGAGCAAATGCCAAACCACACATGCAATGTGTAGAATGCAGATTTGAACTCTAGCTAGAACAGCCTTTGAAGGAATTCAACTCCAAACTCTGAGACAGCCCTGGATAGCTAAGAATTGCAGATTGAGAATACTGTTATTTTTCAAGAATTTCGCTTCTATGACATTTTAAAAGATAATTGAAATAGCAAGAAACCTATGAGGAAGTGAAAGCAATATAATCCAAAGAGCTACAAATGTAACTTTGGAGGATTTCAATTCATGACTGATTGACAAGGCATGCAATGGTATTATAATTAATGAACATTTGACAAAGTCCTTTAGTTTGGGAATTTATTTTCTACTCAACAACTTTTCTGACATCCATAGTTCTCCCTTGAGTTTTATCTTTGCTCTTGTTTATTGGTTTATTTAATTTCAAAGCCAATTAGACAAGCCAAAATAAATGATTTCACAGATGTATAATTGTATCCTGAGATGAATAAATTATGGACATTTCAATAAGTAACAAATGGAAGGGGAGCAGCTTGTTGTTTGAACACAGATGGATTTATTGGTTGAAATAAACTTCATCTTATTTTTTTATTTTTTTTATTTTTTAAGATTTTTATTGGGGAATTGGGGGGATGGGAACAGTGCTTGGGAATTGGGGGAAGGGGAACAGACAAGTTGCTGTCGTTTTGTTCTTCAGTCTAGTTGTGGAGGACGTTGGCCCAAGTTGGCACCATCATTGCGCTCTTCCCGGGTGAGGCAGATCAGTCGCCAGCTTCTGGATAGCCGCTCACAGCAGCTGCTGGCCGCTCACGCTGGCTGCTGGCTACACACGGTAGCCCATGGCAACCCACTGCCACAGGGACTGCAGCCTATGCCGTCGCCGGCGACTCACAGCAGCCCAGCTCCAGTTTGAGCTGTTGTTCAGCATGTTAGCTGTAGAGGGCAGTGTCACTGGCCCTCATATGTGGGATCTGAACCGGGGCCCTCTGGCGTCCCAAGCCAGTTCTTAACCATCGCGCCACTCGGCCCGCCCTTATTTTTTTTATTTATTATTATTTTTTTTAACTAAGCAATTTTGACCCCTTTTGTTGCTTTGTGAACAATTAACCAAAGAGCATAACTCTTGATGTATTGCTCCTTGATAGCCACAGCTAAATCTAATGATTTAAAGTATTTTTTTCCTCAACGGTACAGCTATGTGGGCTCTTATATGTGAGTTTTAAAACCTGAGGAAAACATGGTTTATAGCTTCCTAAAAAAATTTTGCATATACGATATGGACCCTAGCTTTGTGGTTGGCTTTTCTACAAATGCAAATGAAAGAAACATCTTTTTCTAATACAATCTTTCCTTCACTTTGTTAGGCTCTTTCCTTTATAAGAAACAACAATTCAGTCTGGCTGTGTAAAATAATAAGGAACATGGTGGTGGAGCGTCTTAAGAATACTTTTGCAAATAAAAAAGAAAATTATTTATTAAAATATATTAAAAATAAATACACCACTTCACTGTTCCAAATAGCAAAAGATTCACCATTCTATACAAGGGAAGATAAAAGCTCCCTAACATTACATTGAATGTCTTGCATAATCTGACCACAGTCACACTGATTTGGGTTAATTATTGAGGACCTTAAAAGGTATCATGTATATAAAGGTTATTTAAGGGGAAACAGAACAGGCGAGGTTAAGAGCTTGGAATCGAGCATCCATTCGATCTGGAGAAAACAGTAGGCCAGCGCTCGCTAGTTTAGTAATTAATTAAACTGTCTAAGCCTTGTTCGCCTCACTAAATGGGGATAATGATTTTACCTTTTCTATAAGGTTATAAAGAAGATTAAATGAGATAATGAACTTAAGGTCCTTGGTTTTATGTTCAGTACAAGCTGTTTTGCTTTTGTGGCTGTATTATTGTTGTTGCTAGAATTTTTATTATCTGATTTCTCATATATTTGTCCCTGAGGTTCCATCTGCCTAGAGTTCTTTCATTGTCTCTCTGAACGTTCACATTCTACAATATAAATCCTCCAAGCCGCAGCTCATCTACCAATTATACCACTGCATTTTGCCATTGTTCTCTAACTAGAAGGTGATCCTCTTTCCTCAAAAGCATGCCAATCATTACCGTCGGTGACAGACATTTGAATTTAGTTCTTATAGGCCTATTTAGGTATTTATCTTTTCATGCATTTCTCAGCTATATAGTGAGCTCCTTGAAGGCAGGTTCTGTACCTACTTCTATATATCTAATACAGTTTCTTGCACAGAATTGCAAGCAATAAATATCTGTTGTTTTAACCAACATATAATAAACCTGAAGTGCCTTCATCACTAGATGAAATAGCCGGAGTTAAATGGCAACATAGCCTAATTAGCTAATATATATTATATGTTATGCTAATGACTATGTCCCAGCCACTTGTTCTAAACATTTTAATGTTTCATTTCCTGTGATCCTCACATTGACTTTATGAGTTAGGTATTTTTTAAATCATTTTAGATATGAAGATATTGAGGTACAGAAGGTTAAAACAAACTTTTCCTAGCATAAATAATGGAAAAAATACATATATATATATATATATATATATATATATATGCATACATATATACGAGTATATGTCTCTTCCCCAGTTCCTGGCACAGAGCTCCTAAAACCCTTGTAATTTCCTAATATGGGCAATTGGAGCATCTTTGTTCTAATGTTCGATCTTTGATCCCTATTCCTCAAAAGAGCTCCTAAATCCCTTGGAATTTCCTGGATGATAGGAATGTCTTTTATTCTAATGAGGCAAATTTGGGCTTCTGGATAGCTTCAGGATGGGGCGTTGTCACTAAAAAGACCAAGCCATGATTAGAAACGGAACTTTCAGCCCCACGGCCACCTCATTCTGGAAACGAAGAGGGGCTGGAAATTGAGTTAATGATGGATCATTCCCACATGATGAAGCCTTCATCAAAGCCCCAGGAGTATGGAGTTTGGAGAACTCCTGGATTGGTGAACATGTGGAGGTGTTGGGAGAGCAATGCATCCAGGGAGGGCATACATGCTCTGTGCCCCTTCGCACATACTCTGCCCTATGCATCTCTTCCATCTCGACGTTTGTCTGTATCTTTTATCATATCCTTTTATAATAAACTCACAAATGTAAGTATTTCTGAGTACTGTGAGCCATTCTAGGAAATAATCAAGCCTAAGGAGCAGGTCATGGAAACCCCAATTTATAGCTGGTCCACCAGAAGCACAGGTGTCAAGCTGAGACTTGTAATTGGCACCTCAAGTGGAGATGGGGGACATCCTTGTGGACTGAGCCCTTAACCTGTGAGATCTGACCCTATTTTGAGGGAGATAGTGTCAGAAGAGAGTTAAATTGTAGGACACTCAGCTGGTGTCAGAGAATTGCTTGATGTGTGAAAAACCTACACATCTGCTGTAAAAAAAATGGAGTACATGAGCAATGGAGAAACATAAAGGTGGGTTTTTTTCTTTATACCAAAGTTATTTAATCAGTAGGAGATTAAGGCAGGGTTCAAACCCATGCTCTTAACTTCTGAACAGAGACCATGCTCTTAACTTCCATAAATTCTGATTTGCCAAATAATATATTCAGAGATTACTCATACATAACTCATATTATTTATAAGAATAATATGTAAATTCTATATTTAAAAGCACTATAAGACCTCCTGATATTATCACCTTCTCAGCTTCTTTTAAATTGAGCTAGAAACCAGAAAGCAAAGAAATAACTATAGTAAATGTCACTGTCCCATTTGAGTGCTTCTTTAAGATATAGGAAATGTGTCTCTATTTCCCTCATCAGAAATCAAGTCTAAATATTATAACAAAGCACAATATCTTAAAACAGAACTATTTTGGTATTAACAAAACAAAAACCAAAAAAACCCTGGATTACATAGGAAAATAACAACAGATACCATATTTTGAGGTGGCAGGCACCATCTTAGGCTGTTAAAATAGATTTTCTCTTTAATTAAAGTATTCTGTGGTTATGACTGTAGAAAAAGAGAAAAGCAGCCCCTGACAGCTGAGAGCTGGCCTGGAACCATGATCTAGGCCTTGTTGTTCTCCTGGTGAACATCAACTATTTCACAGAGGATTTTTAGATGGTCACTTTGTGACCAGGATGGATTAGGATGAAAATATCACCACTCCATCATCAAGTCTGAACTCAGACAAAAACAAGAACATTTTCCAAACCATTTAAATAACCAAACATCCTCTTAACATGGCTAAAAATGATGGCTGCTGCTTTTCTACCAGTTATAGCTTTAGCTTCTTCTGCTCCTTCTATCGTCTAGATGAGAATTATTAGGACACCAAATCATACTCCTGTTTCCCGAAAGCATCCAATTCAGAACAAAACATTCCTTCTTTGAATCCTCTCCAAAATCACTGGATAAAAGCCCAAATCCTATAATAAGTTCTTTCTCACATTCTCTTACTGATGTGCTCCACAGTTCCCAGGGTGTGTGTTCTCCCTCATTGTACCTTGTCAGTAAACCCACTTTGGAACTACAGGTTTGCTGGTGCTGTTAAGTTTGAGAGCATTGACAATATTACTCTCACTATGTTATAGATGAAGAAACTATGCCTCAGAGAAATTAAATGACTAAAATGGCAAAACTGTTGTTTGAGGGCCGGCTGAGTGGCTCAGTTGGTTAAGAGCTCACTCAAGAGTTTGAGCTCTGAGCAACAGCTGTTCGAGTCAGCCCGAGCTGAGCAGCCTCTGAGCTGCCAACAGGTGGCAGGATGGCTAGCCTAAAAAAAAAAAAAAAAACTGTTGTTTGATTCTAGATTTAAATCCAGTTTGTTTGTTTTGTTGTTATTTACGTTTCTTTGTTTGGGTATGTTTGTTTTTTGTTATATAGACTCCAGAACCTGCTTTCTTACATTATATTATACAGCCTCCCTAAGGTTGCTGTAAATATTGATGAATAATAGGGCATGACAATCCACTAATACCTATTGAATTCGTACTATGTGCTGGTTAGTTTACATGTATTTTTTAATGTAAATTTCGTAACTCTTTAAAGCATAAATAATCTTTCTTTTGAAAAAGTGCAACTCAACAACTGAAGATGTCCATAGTTACAAGTGTTAAGTGATTTCTCTTAAGTCTCATGACTACGTGAAATTCTTAACGTGGATATATTGGATGCCTTATACTCTCATGCCTACACAACACTGGAATAGTCCTCATTTGAAAAGGAGCTTAAAACAATATTCTCCTTAAGCATCATCTGGGCTAGACTCGCTCCTTATTTCTGGATAAGGTTCAGCAAGAAACATATATACTCTGAATGCACACTCTTTATATTTTCAGTTGTTCAGTCTTTCTCACATGGTTTAGAACTGGGGACTCCCTGTTTTCATCCTTATTAAGTAAAGTACCAAAATCAACCTGATTTTGAGAACATGTTAATTATTATGGCAGAATATTTACTCTTACATATCTAATGGCACTGGCTTGAACATTTCTAGCCAAAATTGCAATTGAAAAAATAAAATGTTCAGGGATATGAAAGACAGTTTGGGGAATATAATTAATAATGTTGTAAACATTTTGTAGGGTGTCAGATGGACACATGTCTTATTAGGAAGACAACTTCATGGACGGTGTAGAGACTTGATCACTACACTGTACACCCAAAGCTGCCGTTGAATAATATTGTATATCAACTATAATTTAATATATACATAATCACGAAATGTGGAGTATAGTGTGGGGAGTGGAGTCAATGGAATTGTAATAGATATACATGATATTGGGGGGGAGGGCGGTGGATTGAGGGTATCACCTTGTGAGGGGTAAAAAGTATAACTATTGCATTGGTTTGTACACCTAAAACTAATAATAAAAAAAAGAAAAGAAAATGTGCTATTTCAACAAAATATCAACACATACTGTATTGAATGCTCCTTGTACTAAAGAGATGTTGTCATCCGAACTATAATTGGAGTACCTTGGGTTACTGGAATGCTTCTTCTCCAAGAGCACACTATATCCTGGTTTCATTTACTTTATTTTATTTATTTATTTTTTAACCAAAGTCTTTATTTGCTCTTTGTCAATTAGAAAATCTTTCTGAAAAATATGGATAAGGCTTAAGAGAATCAGGTCATTTTAGAACTATATATATTTGTATCAAGAACTGAGAGTTATGACTGAAAGATAATAGATAGGTTTTTATAATAAATTTATAGTGAGACAGAACTTATTAAAGAGAAAAAAGTGGATTTCCTTTATTCATTCACAAATATTTATAGATTTCACTGCTCTACTCTCAAGTAGGAAAAAGACAAATAATATACAAAGTAAATAATATACCAATTAAAATATATTTCAGGTTATGAATAATATTAAAATAAAGGCAAAAAAAGTTAAGTTAAATAGGGGGAAAATGGCAGTACCTGGGATAGGGAAGGGATGGTCTGAATTGAAATTCAATGGTATTGGTAGGCTAGGTTTTACTGAGAAAGCAACGCTGGAAAAAAAATAATGATAATTGAAGTGTTTACCATGGGAAACATGAAGAGAAGAAAGAGTTGTTAAGTAGAGGCAACCACCAGTGCAAAGACCATTCAAGGAACGGCGGGGATAGTGTATTGAGGAGATGGGATGAGGAGGAGAGAGGGAAGAGATTATTTGGGAGAAACAGGACAGGGATGATCATCAAAGGTCTTGCAAACCATTGTATGCCTTGGACTTTTAGTTGAAGAGAAATGGGACCCACTAAGAGTTTAAGGGGAAGAGTGACAGGAACTGTAGGGCATGTTTACAGGGTTGTTCTGGCTGTTGTACTGAAACTTCAGGTAAGGCAGGACTAGAAGCACTGGGAAACTGTCAAGAGGCAACTGAAAGAATCTAGGCAAGATATGAGTGTGGCTAAATCAAGGTTGTAACAGTGGGAGTACTGATAATTATTTAGTCCCTGAATATATTTGAAGGTAGAGCATGTAAGATTTTCTAAAAAAAAATAGATATGGAGGGGGAAAAAAAGAGAGGGAGTCCATCATTTTGTCTTGAGGAACAGGAAGAATGGATTTGACATACACTGAGATGAGTAAAACTCATGCGGAAGAGCTTTGGGGAGAACTAATCGGGAGCTTAGTTTTGGACATATTATTGAGTTTGAAGAGTCTCTTTGTTACCTGAGTGAAGAAGTTACATAGGCTGTTAGATACATGAATCTCTATGTCCGGAATGAGATTTGGGCTCAAAATGTAAATTTAAGAGAAATATGCATATAAACAGTATTTGTTTCCTATTGCCACTTTAAAAATTAACACAAACTGTGGCTTAAACCAACACACGTTTGTTTCTCATAGTTCTGGAGGGGAAAAAAAATCTGAAGTGAGTCTTATCAGACTAAAATCAAGATGTCCGCAGTGTTGTTTTCCCTCTGGAGGCTTCAGGACAATCTGTTTATTTGCCTCTTCCAGCTCATGGCCCTTTATTCCATCTTGGAAGTGATTCACTCTAACCTCTGCTTGTGGGTCCATCTCGTCCTTTGGAACACTCTTGCCTCCCTCTGGTAAGGATCTTTATGGTTATACTGGGCCCACCTGCACAATCCAAGGTACCCTGCCCATGTCAAGCTCCTTAACTGAATCACATATTTTGGGGATTAGGATGTGGACATCTGTAAAAAGCCATTATTCAGCCTACCACAGACAGTCTATAAAGCCATGAGATTGGCTGAGCTCAGCCAGGGAGTGAGTGAAAGAGAAAAAAAGATCAACCTTTGAACCCAGGCACAATCCAACATGAAAAGCTGGAGAAAAGAGGAGCAAATATCAAAGAAGATCAAAAAGAGTGATAGTGACATAGAATTTCCTTCCCTGAACAACAAAAACAACAACAAAAATGTCGAGTATCCCCAAGAGAGGGTTCAAGGAGGAGGAAGTATTCTATTGTGTCACAATGATTCCATCTAATAAACTTACCCTGGTACAAGGCATTGCTCGAAACACTGAGGATACAGCATTGTCAACGTCATCTGAAATTTATTCCCCAGGAATATAGCAGTGTAGTTTTGACTGTGGGTCAAATTCAAGATTTTTTATTTATTTTAAGTGTAAGGGGAAATCAATAGAGGGTTTTCTCAGGCTGTGATAGGATCTCATTTATGTTTCTGATAGAACTGGGGCAGAGAAAGTCACCTCAGGGAGCCAGAGAGCAGGAATTGCAGTAGTGGAAGAGAGAGATGGGATGCTTTGAACTAAGGGGAAAGTAGCGGGAATGTGAAGTCTGGTAGATTTGGGATGTGTTCTCCAGGTGGCTTTAACAGAGTTTGCTGATAACCTATGTCAGGAGCATTTATTCCTTTTTATTACTTCTGTGCTCACAGGAATTAATTTGTAGAGTTTGTGATCTGGTAAAAACAATGCTGTTTTCAAACCAGTTTGAAAACTGGTTAATCCTACTGTATACCTGTGGCCAAGCTACAAATTACACTCAATGAATATTTTAAACACCTTCAAAGATATCAATTAAAATTTGACTAGCTCAACAAAGTTTGCTTTGATATTAGCTTTTTTTTTTTTTTGCATTGGCTCTTTATCAAAAAATTAAAATTCTGGTAATTAGGTTAAGGGTGAGTATTTAAGAAGTATGTTAGAAAAAAAATAGTAGTAAAT
This sequence comes from Hipposideros armiger, assembly GCF_001890085.2. Taxonomy (NCBI): domain Eukaryota; kingdom Metazoa; phylum Chordata; class Mammalia; order Chiroptera; family Hipposideridae; genus Hipposideros; species Hipposideros armiger. Next base: position 262,604 of record NW_017732124.1, on the reverse strand, counting down.
TTCCATCTGCCAAAAAATGATACATATTGACAACAGATTTTGGAAAACTCATAAAGAATAACTAGTCTGAAACTCTGTAAAGATAAATCCTTGATATATAGATATAGGAGAAGGCTTTTGTTTTGTTCTGTTTCCTTTTGTTTCTAGACAACATAGAGGAAAAAAAAAAAGAATGGATAGTAAAACTGCCAAAACAATCTGGTTTTATTTTATTATAAATTACAAAGGAAAAAATAACTTTCTTTTTCTTTGTTGAGCTTATCTATTCATAATCACTAAAAATAGCAAAAAGAGTTTGTTTGATAGCATGCCATACCCATTTAGCATAAGTTTAAAGGCATTTAAAAATAATAATCATTTAGAAGGCATCCATCAGAAAATTTCCCATTGCTATTCATTTTATTAGTTCAGTTGAATAGAAACAATAGCAGACTTGCATTTAAGGAAGTTAATGATGGGTTTGTTTTCTTTTTAACAGGGAAGAAAAAAAGGAAGCTCAAATGCACATTGTTGCTTGAGTCAAAACAGAGAGAACTCATCAAAGCATCCATGAAGGCCACCCTGGAAACAAAGGATTCACACTCTAGAGAAGACAATAAATATTGGTCACAATAGGCTGCCTGAGAATCCTTGGGGAAAAGTCGATGTGAACACAACACAGTGCAGTTGGCTAATTGCTCAGAGTTGCACACATTGATGTCAAGGTTATATCTTTGACTTGAATTCTGATTGGTTAAATTTAGATCAGACTTTGAGGTAGATTATCAAATTCATTCTTTCCAGAAGTTCCCAGGCCCAGGCATAATAACTTCTTTGACCTCAGATAATAAATAATCCTGAAACAATCAATTTGCTTTCCTTCTTTCTACCTCCACTGCTCTTTAATTCAGCAAGTGTCCTTTTGCTGTGCCATGATAAACCAATAATAAAGAATTGGGGGCCAGCCGAGTGGTGTGATGGTTAAAAACTGGCTTGGGATGCCAGAGGGCCCCGGTTCGGATCCCACATATGAGGGCCAGTTACACTGCCCTCCAAAAAAAAAAAAAGAATTGGACTTATGACTTTAAATAGAAGCTTGTTTTTTACTTGAGTATATTATTTCATCTTTAGGTATCCTAGAAAAGTTCTTACTATTGAAACCGAGGGTCCTTATGACATTGATTAAATTTAGTTTTAAATCCTAGCTCTAGAAATCATTTCTCTTCCTCTCTCTCTCTCTCTCTCTCTCTCTCTCTCTCTCAATATATACATATATATGTATATATATACATATATACATATATATACATACATATACATACACATATATACATATATTTACATACATATATATACATATATGCATACATATATACATATATACATACACATATAAATAATATATATATAAAATATGTGTGATTATAGTTTTCTTGCATTACCACCTCAGAATTTGTTAGGTATGCTAACAAATATATACCCCTCAGAGACTTAGCTTTTCCCCTCAGATAATCAGCAACCCCAAGGCAGCAGAAGACAGTAGCTCAGACTTGACTAATGGTCACATGGTCCAGACCTCTGGCAGGATACGGATAACATCTTGACCTAAGTTACGTTTCAGCTCCTGAGCCCTAAGGTGGAATAACACTCTGGCTACTTTCCCATGAGTCCAGACAAAGCGATGCAGGAGCAGACCTCAAAACTGTCATCAAGACCTAAAGAAATGTTTTATTACCCTTACATCACCTCCAACCAATCAGCTCCCAGCACAACCCTGGATCTCCTAACCTACAGTGCACTGTGATTTTGCTAGATATAATCTGTAACCTACATGTCATTGGGTAGATAGGTCTTTAGGATATAAGTTCATTGTTTTTGTATTGGCCAATTCAATATTAAATTCAATTCAATATTAAATTATTTTTATTTCTATATTGCAAACTCCTGCTTGTGCATTTCTTTGGGCCAGTGTGTGCGGACAGATGAACCAAAAGAAAAAAAAATGGGGTTCTGGTAACACTACTGGGTAGTATATCCAGAGTCATGTATTTAGATCACGGGCAGTCTACCTACTGCAATCAAAAGGCGATGTGACAATGTAACTGGGAAACAGGATGAAACGTAAAAAAATTTACACTTAGTAGTGCTCTTACTGCACATGTGTTGGAAATCACAAGCAAGGAGAGATTGGTTTTTCAAGGCCAACTTTGCTAGGAAGAAAAATGGAACTTTAAAGCGGCACTATAACAAATTTTATTTTTCCCCTGAGTGTTCGGTTTACACTGATAATTCTAATGAGCAATGAGCATGGACACCAAGGTCAGAGTCCAGGGTCAGAGTCAAGTGCATCTCTTGAATGTGTCATTGCTGCAGACACGCATGATAAATAATCAAATCATGAGCCTACATTTGAATCTAAGTAAGAATTATAAGTAAATGTAAAGACAGTATTTAGCAAGTTCCATGAAGTTTTCTTTCCCTGATAGCTTCTAAAGATGTGTAACTTGATTTTTTTAGATTACACCAATATAATCACCCTCAAAAATAATGATGAAAAGACTATTATTCTTTTTTATCCACCTCACCAATTTCCTGCAGCATCAAGGTCCCTTCCAGAGTCTTTCTTTTCTAGTTTTTTTTTTCTCAAGTTCAGAAAATATCAGCTCTCAGCATCACTGTGACTTAAAAAAGGAGGTCCCTCATTTCCTTGATGCTTCTGTATTTGTTTTTTTCCTAAAATGCTCATTTTGCCTAGAAATAGACAAAATTGGTGATATGTGTGATTATAGTTTTCTTGCATTATCATCTAAGAATTTGTTAGGTATGCTAATTCTCCTAATGCTATGCTAGAGAAATACTAAAAGAAAATGCAGTTTTTAGAAATGCTAATCAAATCCAGTAAATTGTATCATTGTCAGATTCAGCATATATCAGCACTTCTTTTTCACAAGATTCAGGGGTATAGTTTAGTAATAAGAGAAGTTGCAGAGAACACCTGCCAAATGTGAGAATTAGCAGCAGTAAAATTAAATTAGCTTAAAAGTTATCAGCTCTAAATGGTCACTAGGCCATTCTGAGTAGACAGTATGAAGAAGAAGAAGAAGGAGAAAAAAAAAATAGGTCTCAGCCTACTGGCAAACTCACAGAGGCAACCAGGGGCTAAGGATTAGGAGTCAGTGTATTGAAATGCTACCCTGTGAGGAAATTCACCCAAAAGGAAGCCTGCATGGCCAACTGTCCAGGAAGAAAATTGGCATTCTGAAAAGACTATTGAGGGCAGCACCAGCAGATGCACAACATGTGCCATCCTTAGATATTTGCCATTCATATTCATGGATTAAAAGTTCTGAGAAGTCCTGCAATGAACTTGTTGAGCTTCATTTAACTCCGTGTTTTTCATGCTTATTCTAGAAGTATGCCCTTATTCTAGAAAATGCCCTAGTATTTGTTGAAACAGTTTGGGAAAGTTTGTTGGGTTGGTAACCCAAAGTTTGGCCTAAAGGCCTACCTGGTTCTGTGTGGAATTAATCTGTGTCCTGATATAGACCAGTTGCCAGCTAGACTATGTGAAAATCCAAGTGGATCTACGAAGTTGGTCACAAAAATAGTGCAAAATAACATACATTGTGTTTCACCTCACTTTCTGATATTAAATGTTATTTAATTGTGTGTTATCTTGGGGGAAAGGGAATCGAATGAGCCAAAGTGGGTGAAGATCACTGACGGCTGTTATCTATAGGAAATACTTAAGCTTCTCTTAAAGTTGTGTTCCAAATAACATGTACAGTCTAACAAGGGAGCAATCAGTGAAGATCATCATGGGCTTTCAGTTTAATTTAGCAAACAAAAACATTTGCTATGGAAAAAGCCTTACTGGTTTTTATCTGAAGTAACAAACCTGTGACCAGGCATCATCATAGCAGGTGTTTGCTAACTGCACCCCGTGCATGATGAGCGCTATATTTTAACAAAAACATAGAATTCCTACTGCTTAGTAGGAGCAGTCCTTAAACAAGATCCCAAGGCAATTTTGTTGGATTGATCCTATCTGGCATATAAAAAGAAATGGGTGAATCCCCCATATTATTTTGGAATCATCCTTATGATACCAAAGCCTGATTAGATTTATATAAACATACCAGTAAATATTTATTGACTACTGACTAGGTAGGTGCCTTTGTTGAGCAAAGGCTTGTGGAGAATAAGAAAGTGTTTTTAGGGAGAATATTAAATGTTAAAAAGATTTCCTAATAGCAATCTCTGAAGCATGTCAGAGCTGTCCACAGTCATGTAAATGATGGTAAAAAAAAAATCATGCCACAACAAATGCCATACCATATTCCAGGTTATAAAAAGTAATAATGAATTTGGTGTAACAAAATTCCACTGTGGTTTCTGTAATCAGCTTCACAGATAGGGGCTTGTGTGATTGGCATACTGAAAGAACCAAATGTGATATTCTTTCTTCAATGACTCAGATATTCTGGAAACATTTTAGTCAAAGAAAAACTACCATACTAACATGTTTTTAAAAATAAATTCTATTCAGGCTTTGTGATTTTCTGGGCCCATTAAGAGCAAATTCTAATAAGTTTGTTTCAATAAGAGATGCATGAACTCTATGGTTTTTAAAGATACTTTTTGGAGACCTGCATATTAAGATAAGCTTATCCTTCCAAGATTAAACAGTATCGCCAGCAGAATTTTTGCTCAATCTGAATAATGAGTTCAATTCAGAATTATGGCGACTTGTAGCACTCCTGATTTTGATGAGTGTAAGTAAATATCTTTAGAATAAATACATTTGAAATGGTCTAGGGAACTTTTCATTATTGAACTGCAAAGCAGAGAAAGAGGACTATTAGTGTCATGTACCATTTCCTCCCTAACATAATTTTGAAATATAAACTTTACAAGGTTGTTTTTTGTTGTGTGGGAAAACCAGTGTTTCTGTGAGATAAAAACATGAAACTAATTGTTCATATTAGAGACTTTAGGACTGGTTCTATTTTATATGCAAATTTACTAAAGCAATTTGTTTTACATGTATATTAAGTCAAATGGATCAAATTATCTGAGTGGGTTGAACTAAGATGACAGGCTGTTTCATTCTATTTGAAAAGAATTTGCAATTCAGCATTTTATACAAATCTAATTGAAATGTATTCATGCCTCTGTAAAGCAGTGATAAACTTAGTGAGGAGAGTTATTATGCACCAATAACATATCAAAACCCAGCCAATTATAAAGCAGTTATCAGTGTGACTATTTAAAATAACACAACTAGCTCTTAAGCTGGGTCATGCAAAATTAGTCCAGCTGTCAGAAGGGCAATCTAGTAGAATGAACCACATTTTGCAGTCTATAGGTTAAGTTTCTGTCTAGGATGACAGTAATAGGCTGTATTCAAGAGTTGGAACCTGTGCATCACAGATTAGAGTTCAGGTGAGTCATTATTACCTGAGCCATGGGCAGCATCAATTTTCAGGACCATGCATAGGACTAACGGTTTATGGCCTGCAACAAACAGGTTTCTGGTCCTTTATGAAGTAAGGCATTTTGCTATCATTGCAGTGAAAGAGGTAAAATTGCCTTTTTGTGTTTTTTTATGGGAAAATCATGAGTCATTTAATACTGTGTGACTGTTATTTAGAGCTGTTTTTCTTTTCCTTCTTTTTTTTTTTTTTTGGTGATTGCTAATGTTAGAGTCTTTTCTTGAAGAACAGGCCTGCAGTGCAAGAGTGTTTTCCAGTGGTGACTTAATAGGGCCACAGCCCTGGACAGTTTTGCTGGAAGAATAAGAGGGTGTAACAAAAAAAGGCTCTAACACCCCAGATTTTGTGTTATTATGTAACAGAGTGTTTATTTTTAAAAGAGTCTTTGAATGCTCTTTTGAGTTTTTTCATTGTCTCCTTTAAAGAAAATACCAAACCTAACTTAGTATCTCTACAAGAAACGTTTGACTCGCTAACAACATAACTAAATAATAGTGCATACTGAACAGCTTGTTGTTTAATGTAGTATAGTTTGTCTTCTTGGTGAGCTTTGAGATATTTCTCAGTTTAACAGCATTTAGAAATAGTTTTATAATGTGGTGGCAAACATGAAAGCCAAATTACAAAAAAAATTTGTGTTTTCTTTCTATTCATTCATCTAAGTCCAGAATTCTAGCAGCAAGTTGGTGAGCATCCTACCTAAGAAATGCAGCACAATCTCTATGTTAACAGCAGAATGCTGTGGTTGAAGTCAAGATATCCACACTTCATAGAACGGTGGACCGTTTATTTTATGTGAAAGATGTGCTAAAATCCACATAATCATCAACCTTTGGGATATGTCCACCTCAAAATGTTGGAAGAACATTTGAGAAGGATCTGCTTATTAGAACCTTCTATTGTCATTCATTTTTTAATGTTATTTTGGGGCTTTGATGCTCCTGGGATAAGAAATTAAAGAATTGAAGCATATGCATTTAGAAATGAGTCTCAGAAATAAATACAACAAAATAAATGCAACCAAAAAAATGGGTCAGATCATCACTCTCACAGTGCTCCAGGCAACATCTTCTAATTAGAAAGGTTTATCATTTTGGGGGTTTTCCTTTCAGCATATTAATAAACTTTTGGCCCCAGAAAAAAGGGACTCATGAAATAAGTACTCCTTAATTCTTATGTGAATCAGATGGGATTTTTGGTTCCATACACATTTCTGCAAAACAAAAGTGACTTTCAATGTTACATTCTAGCTCTGTTTTGATGAGTCTGTAAGTTTTTTCTAATGAAAATGGAAGGACTCCCTGTCACAGGAGAGGAACACATGAGTGACCTCAGTGGAAGGTAACAATTTATACTGTCATATCAATGCAAGGACATGATTACAGGCCTCATACCGATTGCACAACTCCATGATTCCAGGGACTGTGAGGTGCTGCTTGCACTGAGGGAAGAGCAGTGAAAACAATGAATGGATCTCAAGCCTTTGTGTTGTCAACATTGTTTAAAAAAAATTCATGTTTGAATAACCATGTGCAGAAAAACACTAATGTTTTCAGATGATAAAAACTATTGAAAAATATAAAACTGAGCTTTATCTCTTTATCATTTCTTTTCATGGCAATGCCTCAATTAATGCACTATTCTGTACGTGCTCATTTGTCCTCAGATAAATGGACTTCTTCACAGTTTCACTCATGTGTCCTCCTTATCCTCAATAGGGAACGCCATCTAGGAGGTTTTGATAAACTATGTTGACGGACAAACACAAGGAAAGCAGCAAAATGAGGAAAGGAGTCATTGCTTTTATTTTGTAAATAATAGGACTTGCTCTTATATTCATATCAATAACAGCAAATTATTGTTATAATCTAAGCATGCCAGGATTAGAACAAAACTCCAAACAGGACAGCCAATGTGGAAATGAAAAGACAAGTGTTGGCTATAAATTAGAGAAGAGTTGTTTAAGAAATTTAAAATAGATTTGAGACAAGAAGAGAGTAAGTTGATGAAGCAAGCTCTCCAGACAAAGCTTCATCTGTATACATACTTGAAATAGAGAACAAAAGCTAGTGAGAAGAGCGAGGTCAGAGGTGTTACTGAGAAACCTGCTTATTGATACGGTACTCAGGTCCTGAATGAAGCGAGAAGACACGGATGCAGAGTAAGAACAAGCAAGATCCTTCTTCTCTAGGCTACTGGTTTAATTCTTGCCTCCCCAGGCCACACTCACCAGGTAGAGGAAGTCAAGGCGGTTATTTGTAAAGGTCACATCCTCTAAGCCAGAATTCGTCTCAGAGTTCTCACCCAGTAGTTCACTAGAAATACTAAAGACCCCCAAGACATGGAGACAGATATAAAATCTCTATAACTACATCATAGGAAATATTTTCTTATTCTATCCATGTGAGAAAAAAAATAATAATGTGTTTGTGCCTTTAGCATTAGCTTTAATTCTCAGAACTTTTTGGTAATATATGGAGTTTGTTTTAGTTATGAAAATTAAATGTGCTATTTTTAATTGCCAGATGATATAAAATTCAACGTGTGCATTTTTTGGTAGAACATGGAAATTACGCTGTGCAACCATGTGAAATATTAACTGCTCCTTTAGCTATTTATCTACTGGCTTGGGCATGACTTATTTTAAATGCTAATTTTCAGAATCCTTTTGGAGGGTGTTATGTTTGTTATTTCATCACATCGTCCTGTGAGATTTGTACAGTGTTGATAAAATTCTGAAATGTGTGTAGGTTTTTAAGTATCACATATAATTAAGATTAAATATTCACATTATTATGAGCCTGTTCTTACAGATATAAAGCAAAGTGAATTCCCAATGGAAAATTATTCGGATAATATTTGCATTGTTAACTTTTGTAGCATTAAATCTGTCTTACTGAATTAAAGTTAAAATTGCTTTAGTGACCAACTTTGAATATTAAAGGGTAAACAAATAAATCAATAACATGACCTCAAAGATAACTAACTGAGCAAGAGAAATAGGTATACAACATAAATTACTAATTTCATTTTTATAATTTTAACTAGTTCTATCATTAGTTAAGTAGATTATGTGTGTACAATAGTTGAGAAGATTATATGTGTACATTGTACATATACATATTTTGCCACTGTTTTAAAAAAAATTATTCAAAGATTTTTTTGAAAAGAGAATTTAATACCTCATGGACTTAAATTTATGAAATTTTTAGCCCAGAAAAACTAGAAAGCAAAACACCCTACCTTTTCTAATGCCATAGTTCTCTATTATAATGGTGACCCTTTGGTCTTCATGTTTTCCTCAACTATTTTGATAATTATTAGAGACAACAATAAACATAATCTCAATCTGTGATTTATATAGTGCTGGAAGAAAACATGGGAACTATGAGACCTATTGTTTCACTGGAATGCATGAAGAAGGCACACTGCTCCAATTAATTACATTTTAAATCTAAAGAGTATGCTCATTACATAAAATATAGATCCATTTAAATACATTCTGAACATTTTCTACGACAACACAAAACACTAGGTCCTTTCGAAGATGCAAGTCAAATGGAATTCTTAAGGAGAATCAAGATGGCAGAGCAGATAAACACTGTGCCTCTGTTCTTCCATGAACACATTAATATTACAACAAAATTATAGAACAACCTGGAGAACCATCTGAAGTCTAGCCAAACAGAAGTCATTTAACTAAAAATATAAAGAAGAAGCCACATTGAGACTGGTAGGAGGGGCAAAGACATGGAACAGGCCCCAAACTTCCCCATGTTGGTTGAGAATCAGGAGAGATACGTAACTCAGCCACAGAGGTTCCCCCCAGAGGAGCGACAGACCCCAGCTCCCACCAATGGCTCCCCATCCCAGAGTAGTGGTGCCAGGAAGAGGAGTCCCCACAACATCTGGCTGTGAAAAACAGTGGGCATTCCAACAGCCCAGGTGGGACGGAAGGTTGCAGGAAACCCACACATCCTCTTAAACAGCCTGCGTACAGACTTACTTGCAGTCACTCACCTTGGGTTCTGGTGGAGGAACGGTGACTCAGGGGGGCCTCGGAGACATACGGGGGTCAGACAGAGGTGTGTGGCTTAGAGGAAAGACTGGAGGACAGTCAGCATTGTACTGGTGAGGGGTGTTTCTCCTGTGCAGCTGGCAGCTGGCAGGCAGGCTCCATCTTTCTTGTGTTCAGCCCGCCCCCACAGGCCAAATCCAAATCTGATTAACCTGATGAGCTCCATTGCTCCTGCCTGTTGACTCAGCTGGGATTCCACCCCACCTAACTCGAACACCCCTGGAGGCACTTTCTCTGCGAGCAGGCAGCCCTGCTCGCATTGCATTATTTCTTCGAAAATTATCAAAGTCCACAAGCCCCAAGTGGGCAGCAACTGGCCTCGGTCTGAGACTTTTGCTGAATAGCTCCAGGCTGAGCACTCGCACCAAACCAGAATCTACATTAACCTGGTGACCACAACTCTTCCTATTTGAAAGACTCCCTGATACCCTGCCTCACCCAACTCACATACCACATGAGGATTTAGCAGTGGCTGAACCTAAGGGAGCTGGCAGATGGCAGCAGACCTCCAGGTGTCCTGGCTATATGTGGAGTTACCCCAGTTCTGGTACTGGTGGCGACTGTCCTCGGTTTACAACATGGCCTGTCCCACATGCCTCCAGGTTTAGCGTAGGCAACAAAGAACTGTGGATCTCTTTATAGCTCCTACCAGGTAGCCCCCAGTCAGTAACAGGCAGTGGTCCTGCACCAGAACCCCTCATAAGAGGCCTCAGAATCAACATATTTGAATGTTGGCTTCAGAACATAGCAGAGCACTCCCCAATTAGCCCCACAAATGGCACACAAAAAGGGTGGTCTCAATATGTACCAGAGTCAGTTGGGGCGAATTCCACTCAGTGGGGGAAGCCTACTGCATAGCAGCCCATAAGCTGTGGATATAGCCAAACACCACATTCAGTCAGCCTGAGGCTCAGTCCCACACAATGATGTGCCAACAACAACCAAGGCTCAACTATTACAGGAGAGCCCACACAACCCACACAAGGGGCACTTCTGGAGCCCCTGGCTCAGGTGACCAGGGAGGCTGTGCACCTGGGCCCCACAGGGGAGCTACTACATAAGGTCACCCAGCCAAGACTGGGAGATATAGAATATCAACCTAACACATAGAAACAAACTCAAGAGAGGCAGGAAAATGAGGAAACAAAGAAATATGCCCTGAATGAAAGAACAAGGGAAAATTCCAGAAAAGAACTAAATGAAATGGAGTCAAACAACCTACCAGATACGGAGTTCAAAACAATGGTTATAAGGATTATCAAGGAACTTAGTAAGAACTTCAACAAAAAGATAGCAAGTATAAAAAAGGACATAGAAACCATAAAAAAAGAACTAGTCAAACATGAAAAATACAATAATTGAAATGAAGAATGCACTAAAAGGGCTCACCAGCAGACCAGGTGAAGCATAGGATTGAATCAGCAATTTAGAAGACAAGGTAGCAGGAAATACCCAATTGGAACAGAAAAAAAAAAAAAGAATTAAAAGAAATTGAGGCTAGTTTAAGAGATCTCTTGGACAACATCAAGCATAACAACATTTGCATTATAGGGGAACCAGAAGGAGAACCGAGAAAGCAAAAGATTGAGAACCTATTTGAAGAAATAATGACTGAAAACTTCTAACCTGGCAAGGGATATAGACATACAAGCCCAGGAAGCACAGAGTGTCCCAAACAGGGTGAACCCAAACAGGCCCACACCAACACACATTATAATTAAAATGGCAAAGGTTAAAAACAAAGCGAGAATCCTAAAAGCAGCAAGAAAAAGGCAACTAGTAATTCATAAGGGAGCTCCCATTAGACTGTCAGCTGATTTCTCAATGGAAACTTTTCAGGCCAAAAGGAATTGGCAGGAATACTCAGCATGATGAAAAGCAAGGACTGACAACCAAGATTATTCTACCCATCAAAGCTATCATTTAAAATTGAAGGACAGATAATGAGCTTCCCAGACAAAAATAAGCTAATGGAATTCATCAACACCAAACCAGCATCGTAGAGGGACCTCTTAGCTACATATCTATTAACAATTACTTTCAATGTAAATGGATCAAATGCTCCAATCAAAAGACATAGCAGGGCTCAATGCATAAGAAAACAAAACCCTTATATATGCTGCCTGTAAGAGACTCACTTCAGATTGAAAGACACACAGATGAAAAGTAAAGGGATAGAAGTTATATCATGAAAATACAAAGAAAAAAAAAAAGCTGGGGTAGCGACAAAATTGACTTTAAAATAAAGGTTATATGATGAGACAATGAAGGACCCAGTAACCCCACTTCAGGGTATTTATCTGAAGAAACTAAAAGCAATACGTCAAGGGGACATGTTTGCATCCATAAGTTCATTCCATGTTGTTTACAATAGCCAAGATGTGGAGGCACCATGGGTGTCTGCTGAGGGAAAAATGGATAAAGAGGAGGAGGTACATATGTATAATGGAATAGCTTGGCCAAGGAAGGAAATGTGTTCTTGGTATCTGCCATGGCATGGATGGACATAGGGGGTGTTGTGATGAGTGCAGTATATCAGACAGAGGAAGACAGATGCAATGTGATTTTACTTATATGTGGAATCTAAGAACAAAATTAACAAACAAACTCATGAATACAGAAAACATTTTGATGGTTGCCAGATGGGAGGGGACTGGGAGTGTGGATAAAAGAAGGAGAAAATATTAAGAAGTACAAATTGGTTGTTACAAAGTACTTATGAGCATGTAAAGTATAGCATAAGGGATATAGTCAATAATATTGTAATAACTATGAATGGTGCCAGATGGGTACTAGATTTGTTGGGGTGATAGATGGAAGGGGGTTGGGGGCAGGGTGAAAAGGTGAAAAGATTAAAAAGTACAAATTGGTAGTTACAAATTAGTCATGGGAATGTAAAGCATAGGGAATATAGTCAATGATATGGTAACAACTATGTATAGGGCCAGGTGGGTACTGGACTAGTCAGGGGATCACTTCTTAAATTACATAAATGTCTAACCACTATGCTGTACACCTGAAATTAATATAAAATGATATTGAATGTCAACTCTAATTGATAAATGTAAAAAGGGGTGAAAGGGAAAGGGGAAGGGGAATAAGAGTTCCAAATTTCCAGGTATAAAATAAATAAGTCATGGGGTGTAATATACAGCATAGGGAATATAGTCAATAACATTGTGATAGCGTGGTACAGTGTCAGGTGGTTGCTGGACTTATCATGGTGATCACTTCTTTAGGTATATAAAGGTATACACCTGAAACTAATACAGCATTGTATGTTAGCTACTATATATTTTAACAAAAATCTTTAAAAAAAGATATAAACACTTCATTTAACACAGCTAGTACCTAAGTATAATATATAATACATTTTTAATAAATATGTTTAAATGAATAAGTAGATAAATAAATAAGAAGGGAGATAAAAAATGAAATGAAATAAGGCATAAAGTGAGGATGGAGTGGGAGGGGAAAGAAATCAGATGGTAGAAGAAAGAGGTGAAAGACAGACCATTAAAATTCCATATGGGTACAGCTGGATTTCAGCTGGACTCCTGGAGCAGGTGACTTTGTGTAGGGTACTGCCTATAAAAGAGTCAAGTCAGCAGTATCTCTGTGTCTTTACACACATGCTTCTAGAAAGGACTAGCGCCCCTCTTACTTACACAGCCTTAGGTGTTTATCTCAAGCATTATCTTCTGGAAATTTTCTGTGATGACCCCAGTCCTTGTCTTGTTTGATGTCTATCATAGCATTTATCACGCTGTATTATAATTATTATCTGTACTGAGTCATTCAAAATTCTTATGCAGCCTCGTAAAGCTATTTATTTTTCAATGTTATATTTATTGATGTCGTCTGTGAGTATATCATTTACACTAGGCACTGGGAGAGGAAAAGTGAACAAAAACTTCCAATTCAGCACAGTAATACACTGTAATGTAAGTCTTTCTCTCCTATGTTATTTTCTTCACCTCATAAGAATATTCTTGATAATTATGTGTTTTTGCACGTATTGTTGGATTAGTAACTATTTTACAAGAACATCTTTAAATTATAGTCATGTGATGGATATTATGAGTATTTAGCAATTTCCGAAAAAGCATTACTTGCACATGAAACGTTTGGAGAAATTTCTTTTGTTTCTAATGAAAGGAATAAATAATTGACTAGTTATCTCCATTATACTGTATATTAAATATGAGGGATGTTAGTGCAAAGGCTAGGTTGTAATTCCCCTCTATATCGTCTAACATGACATAGGAGTTCAGTCAAGTTGACTAAAAAAATTAACCAAATAAATAAAATTAATAATCTGAAGAAATTTTATGTAATATTTATAATATTCTTATACAACTACCTTACAAAATCCAAAAGCTATTTTAAATCACTGCATTAGTAAATATCTACTTTCTGAGAAAATTAGAGAATATGAACTTATAATTAAAAAACAAACACCTTTTTTTTTTTCAAAAAACATAGTTTAATGTTTTGCCTCTGTGGTACAAAAAGACAAATTTTTACACTTAAAAGATACCTGGGGAAATATTTTAACAATTCCAGGAATAGGCTAATCACAAAAACATACCCCATTTCTCTGAATTGTAAAGTGCTTTCAGAATAAATGAGAAGTCCTACAGCCAGTCCCAGAAATTCCTTATAACATACATTTCCAGTTCACGAAATTTATTTTCCATATAGTTTTTCTCATATGATGGGTATCCTTCCTTCAAATTAAGCATTACATAATAGTGGTTAATTAAACAAGCTTTGGAATACTACATACAGCCTGAGTTTGAAGCCCAGTTCATCACTTCCCAGGAGGGGAACTTGGGCACTTCACTGGACTTGACTAAGCTTTGGTTTTCCTGTCTGCTGTTGATGGTGAAAGTGCAAAAATAAATGAAGCATTTCCTCAGTCTCCACTATAGAGTATGGGTTTAGTAAATGTTGTGCATCATTATTATGTATTTGTTCAACTGAGAATATTCCCACTAAGTGGTGCAAACTTTGAAAAATAGTATAGGATAGTTCACACTATATGACTTCTAAAATCTCCCTGCTGATGAAATAATATTAAAAAATCATTTTTAGTAATAATTTCAATCTCAAAATACATTATTTTCTTTGTCCTTTATTAAAAGAAATGTCATCCTTGGGCTGGCTGAGTGGCTCAGTTGGTTAAGAGCTCGCTCAAGAGTTTGAGCTCTGAGCAACAGCGGTTCGAGTCTGGCCCGAGCTGAGCAGCCACTGAGCTGCCAACAGGTGGCAGGATGGCTCAGCTAAAAAAAAAAAAAAAGGAAAAAAAGAAATGCCATTCAAGCTTAACATTCAACTTTCAGGATGTATAAGCAGAACTTTATACCTTTGTTTGAAAAAATATCCTTTTTAAAAAATACTTGTACTTTTTCTTTGCCTGATTTCAGTTATATTTAATAATATAAAAAATTTAAACATGAAAAGAGTAATGAAACTATGAGCAATGGAGAAGATAAGCAAGAAAAGTATTGGGGTGCATGGACTCATAGTTCCACATAATTCACACAAAAAAAACTATAAAGTCCACAGCCAACAACAACAACAACAACAACAACACACACACACACACACACACACACACACACACACACACACACACACCTTTCAATAGGGCTGATATACAGAAATGAAAAATGAAAGAAATGGAGAATAAAGTATTTTGTGGAATAAAGAATGTTGATCTGCCTTCTAGAATAATGAATACATGGAATTATGGGTTCGGGTTTTTTAAATAGTCTTAGTTTAGTGATGGCGAGTGGAAATGACTGATGTGTTGAATGGTATAATTAAGTAATGAACTAAAATCCTTTCATTTTGAGACAACATTTTTTCCTGCCTTTATTACTTGCACAATGATGAAATGGATTTCATAATGAGCATCAACGTGGGTTACTGGTTAGATGTAAGGGAAATAATATGTGTCCTTCAATTCAAGCATTCAAGAAGCTTTCTATATGCTATAATCTGAGAACTAGAAACTTTAAAATTAGTTATAAAACATGGCTCCCTTAGTGGTCCATTGATTCAGGTTTGCCATTCCCAAATATGGTAACAAAATTATGTGAATGGGAGCTGTGAAGATAGAAACATTAGAAGAGAGAAAAAGGAAGCATACAGCGGCAGGAAATGCATGAGACTTGGGGTCTCCCATGTTGGAGTCTCATGGGGGCTCTTTACTCACCAGCTAGCCAACTTGGGCTGCTCGCTGGTCCTCTCTGGCCTGAACATCTCTGTCTATAAAATGGGATAGATGGCGCTCATGTGCTGCCAATGGGATCACATGACATTAATCTCTTGTGTTCCTATCTGGCTGTAGATATATGATGCATTATGATGCCCTAGGAAAGAGGAAGTTTTCAAAGTTACAGAAGCAAGATACAAATTACTAATATCAGCAGTGAAAGAGGGACCATCACTACAGATCTCATGGACATTAAAACAATAATGAAAGAACAAATATAATAATGAAAAAGTCTACGTCCACAAATGTGATAACTTAGATTAAATAGCCAATTCTTTGAAAGATACAATTTACCAGAACTCACACAAGATATAATCTGAATAGGCCTATATCTTTTAAAGAAATTAAATAAACAATTAATAACCTTCCAAAACAGAAAGTATCAGGCTCAGGTGATTTCACAAGTGATTTCTGTCAAACATTTAAGAAAGAAATTATATCAATTCTCTACAATCTTCTCCAGAAAATAGAAGCAGAGAGAATCCTTCCTAACTCAAGCTACGAGGCTAGCATTATTCTAACACCAAAAACAGACAGATATTATAAAAAGAAATAATATGAAGCAACCTTTCTCATGAACATACATGTGAAAATTCTCAGCAAAATATTAGAAATTGAGTCCAACAATGTATAAAAAGGATTACACACAATGATATTCCAGGTATACAAGGCTATTTCAACATTTGAAAACCAATTAATGTAATTCATTACATCAACAGCCTGAAGTTATAGATATAGTAACACACATGATGAAGGTGATGATGATGATGATAATGCTGATGATGACTTTTTCAGGAACTTTGGGATTATCTAAAAAAATATATACCCCTAATGAACTCCATAGGTCATTAAGTTTTGACAGCTCATGGGAAACAAGAAAAAAATCATTGATGTCATAGATTTAGAGGTAAACTTGAGTGTCCAGCCTGACTTCACTTTTAATGTCACAATATAATATGCTACATAATATGATGTATACTTTGGAAGGGTAAATAGCTAAATATAATAGGCATGCATATTATATATAATTGTATAACTAAAATAATTGTACTTCATTAAATCATTTTGAAAATCAAAATTCAAGCCATTGTGTTTTGTTGAACATATTACAAAAAGGACTCAGGGTTTGGTTTCAGGAGGTGCAATACTAACAATCATGAGGCTTCTATTAAAAATGTGAGAAAATGGGCCAGCCGAGCTCGCTCAAGAGTTTGAGCTCTGAGCAACAGCAATTCGAGTCCAGGCCTGAGCTGAGCAGCCGCTGAGCTGCCAACAGGTGGGAGGATGGCTCAGCTAAAAATAAACAAACAAAATAAATAAACAACAACACAAGAAAACAAACAAAAAAGTGAGAAAATAATCTATATGCAAAGCTGTGTTTAGGGTATGTGAGTTTGGGCTGAATTTTAAAAGTTAACTTTTATAAAATAAAATAAAAGTTGAGGGCCTGCCGAGTGGCGCGATGGTTAAGAACTCGCTTGGGATGCCAGAGGGCCCCGGTTCGGATCCCACATATGAGGGCCAGTGACACTGCCCTCCACAGCTAAAATGCTGAACAACAGCTCAACCTGGAGCTGGGCTGCCTTGAGTCGCCGGCGAAGGCGTGGGCTGCAGTCCCTGTGGCAGTGGGTTGCCATGGGTACCGTATGTAGCCAGCAGCCAGCGTGAGCAGCCAGCAGCCAGCATGAGCGGCCAGCAGCCGCAGTGAGCGGCCGTCCAGAAGCCGGCGACTGATCTGCCTCGCCAGGGAAGAGCACAATGATGGTGCCAACTTGGGCCAGTGAAGCAACGCCCTCCACAACTAGACTGAAGAACAAAACAACAGCAACTTGTCTGTTCCCCTTCCCCCAATTCCCCAGCGCTGTTCCCATCCCCCCAATTCCCCAATAAAAAATCTTTAAAAATAAAAAAAAATAAAAGTTGAAACTCACTAAGCTGAATTCTACTATCATATGTCTTGAAGAGGAAAGAATAAAAAGGGCTATATAAAGTTTAAGATATATTTTTCTCATTTTGAGAATGATTCCACTAAAAAAAATAAAGTATAATGCTCTAAATATAAACCTAAGTCCTCCAAATACCAATACTGAACTGCAATGAAAACTCTATCTACAGCAGTGAGTAGAGAGAGTTTCTGCTTTAAGGTTTGTTTGTTTGTTTGTTTTTAATCTTGGGCTAAAACAAACCATTTATATACTACTGTGCATTTTCCATAGCCTTCTACTTTTCTGCATTTATCTCCTTTTTTGAGCACATGATATATTTCCATCTACAGAAAAAACTGTCTCAGATACTAGTGATTGAGCTAACTTTGTCTTTTATACAAAATCACATAGGAAAAGAATACTAATATCATCATGAACAGTGCAGGAACTACAACCATTTGTCATTTGCTAAGCTCTGTGTATACACTGGCAGAGAAGAACTGTAAGGGAACTTTTTCTTATAACTTCCTTTGTGGGTTAATCATTACTAGCACAAGGAATTTTCTCCAGGTCCTTTATAAGTTAAATATAAACTGAAATAATGTTCTTTGCAAACCTTAACCCTGCTGCATATCATTACTGATATAAGCACTGGTCCCAGTTAGAGGTAGAAGGAAAAAAGCAAGGCACGTGACATTATTTCAGCTTGTTATAATAAATTGTATGCCTATTAAGTCCCCCCTTATATATGGTTTCACCTTCTGCTGTTTCAGTTACTCATGGTGAACTGTGGTCTGGAAGATTCCAGAAATAAACAATACATACATTTTAAATAGTATGCCAGTCTCAGTAGCGTGATAAAATCTTTCACCATCCACTCCGTCCTGTCCAGGACATGTACCCTTCCTTTGTCCAGAATATCCATGTTGTATACTCTACCTGCCCATTTGTCACTTAGTAGCCTTCTTGGTTATCAAATCAACTATCGCAGTATCACAGTGCCATGTTCAAGTAACCCTGATTTTACTTAATAATGGCCCTAAAGAGCAAGAATAAGTTACACTTTATCATAGGTATGTATATATATATAGGAAAAACCTAGTATAAATAGGGTTTAGTTCTATCTGCAGTTTCAGGCCTCCATTGGAGGTCTTGGAATGTACTCCTCATGAAAAGGAGAGACTACTGTACATGTCCCACAGACACCTAAAATTCAGCATGCTGCCTTGATATTTTATAAAAATCTTTTTTCATTTGTTACCTTGTTTTCTCTGTCTCCCTGAGTAGTATGCAAACTCTGCAGGAACAAGAACTTGCCTGCCATTTTATGACTATATCCCTGGTGACTTGCATGATGCTTGGAATATAATAAGTGTTCATTTATTTGCTGAATGCTGAATAACCATGTATGTAAAGGAATGAAAGTCAAATTTAGCTCAATTCTCCCTACTCCCCCAAACAAAATAGAAACAAATAACAACAACA
The DNA here is from genome assembly GCF_001890085.2 of Hipposideros armiger. Lineage (NCBI taxonomy): Eukaryota > Metazoa > Chordata > Mammalia > Chiroptera > Hipposideridae > Hipposideros > Hipposideros armiger. Next base: position 243,359 of record NW_017732124.1, on the reverse strand, counting down.
ACAACACTTTTGTCTTCCCTGTTTCATGAATGCCCCCCATATGTTAAGGCAAAAGATCTAGAAATCATATTCGATTGGCCCCTCTCTTTTATTACCACTCCCCATACATTCAACCATATACTTTTATCTTTCCTTCCTTCTAAATATCTTTTTAATTTACCTCCATTTCTTTCTGTTCTCACTGCCATTATTGTATTTCTGACTGTCATATATTTTACTTAAAGTAATGATGTTGTCTCTTCACATATCTCTCTGCCCTGGATTTTTTCCAATCCATTCACCACACTGGAGTCAGATTATTTTTTTTTAATAATGTAAATCTGATGACATAATTTTCTTGTTTAAAGTCATTCAATCAGCTGCCATTGTCCTCTTTAACATGTCTTAGAATGTCCTTTATGGTCTAGCCATTGCACAACTCTGTAACCTCAGCTTCTCAATAATCCCCATCACTACCACTACACTTCCTGGCCATCAGACAGGAAGACTTCTCTCTTACTCATGGGGAGGGTCAGCCTTTTTGTTCTATGCAGGCGTTCAACTGATTGAATGAGGACCACCCACATTAGCAAAGTAAACCTACCCTACTCAGTCCACCGATTTAAAAGTTAATCTTATCCAAAAATAGACACATGCAGAATAATGTTTGACCAACTATCTGGGCATCCTGTGGCCCAGTCAATTTAACACATAAAATTAACCATCACAGTAGCAAAATAATATATATGGAAGTAAAAATTGAGTTCATCAAACATGGAAGGGGTAAAAGGAAGTATATGGTAGTGAGCATCTCAAAATACACGTGAGGGGCTGGCCGAGTGGCACGATGGTTAAGAACTGGCTTGGGATGCCAAAGGGCCCGGTTCGGATCCCACATATGAGGGCCAGTGACACTGCCGTCCTCCACAAATAGACTGAAGAACAAAACGACAGCAACTTGTCTGTTCCCCTTCCCCAATTCCCCAGCACTGTTCCCATACCCCCAATTCCCCAATAAAAATCTTAAAAAAAAAATACACGTGAAAGGGAATAGTGCTTTTAAAGTATACTGTGTGGTAAGTTAAATATTGTAAACCCTAGACCACTGATTAAAAATAAAAATAGACAGGGGCTGGCTGAGTGGCTCAGTTGGTTAAGAGTTCGCTCAAGAGTTTGAGCTCTGAGCAACAGCGGTTCGAGTCCAGCCCGAGCTGAGCAGCCACTGAGCTGCCAA
>NW_017732124.1:223542-241886 GCF_001890085.2 Hipposideros armiger | reverse complement strand
AAAAAAAAAAAAAAATAGACATAAGTTAAAAATCCAATTGTTGAAATAAAGTAGAATACTAAGAAATAATCAATAAATTCAAAGTAAAGTAAGTTAAAAAGGAACAAAAAGCAAATATTACAAATAGAAAACAAAGAGTAAGTGATAGATTGAAACATAACTTTATTGATAATTGCTGCAAATGGTCTATACACACTAATAAAAATGCATAAATGTTCAGACTGAGGAAAATAAGTAAGTGCCAAGTATAGTGGTCTATAGGAAATATGTTTTAAATATAAAAAAAAGGTATATAAAAAGTTAAAAGATAAAAATATATGCCATGCTAACATTAATAGTAAGAAAAACTGAATTGATTCTGTTGATAACAAAGTATATGTCAGAACAAGAGATATTACGATATTACCAGAAATAAAGGGAGAGATTTCTTGAAGTTCTTGAATCCATCAAGAACATATTAAAATCCTAAATATGTATACAATGAATAAGCCAGTTTAAAACAGAAGCAAAACAGACAAATTGGAATGACAAATTTAAAAATTCACAATTTTAGTTAGAAATTTTAACACTTCTCTCTTAATAATTGATAGAACAAATAGAGTATATTCAGAAAGAGTACAGAAATTTGAATCACATTATCCACCAACTTGATCTAGTTGATATTTACAGGACAAATGCCCAGTACCAAGAAAGAGATCACTGAACCATAAAACAAGCCTCAATTAATGTAAAGGTTTCGAAATACTACAGAGCATCATGTTCTCCAACCACAGTAGGGTTAAATTAAAAATCCCAAATATTTGGAGGTTGACTAATACTCTTCTAAATAATCCTTGGGCAAAGAAGAAGACACAAGAAATATCAGAAAACATTTCTAACTGAATGGTAATGAAACAACATAAAACAACCTTTTACTATTATATTACATTGTTATAAATAATATATGTTATATTTTTATATGTAATATATGTTGTATTGTTATATGTTATTATAACAATGCCAATGTGAAATAGAAGAAAGGTCTAAAATCAATAACCTAAGCTTCCATGTTAAAAGCTTCCATCTTAAAAGATAGAAAAATAAGAACAGTTATACCCAAAGTAAGTAGAAGGAAGGAAATAAAAATAAAATTGGTGATTATATAAGTTAAAAATGGACAAACAATAAAGACAAATTAATAAAAACAAAAGCCAGTTCTTTGAAATAAGTGATAAAATGGATAAACCTCCAGAAAATGAGTAGACCCAAATTACCAACACCAGGAATAAAAAAGGGCCATCATGATAGATCTTACAGATATCAAAAGATCACTAGGATATGTTATGAGCAATGTTATGATAATAACTTTGACAACTCAAAATGGACATATTCTTTGAAGAACTCCACTGACCAAACCTATACAAGAAAAAAGTAAAACAATATAAATAGCCTGATATTTGTTAAAGGAATTTAGTCTGCAATTAAACTCTTCACACAATAAACACTCTGGGCTGAGGTGGCTCTACTTATAAATTCTTTAAAATGTTTTTTTAAGGACATACTACCAATCTTAGAAAAACTCTTTCAGAAAATATAAAAAGAGGAAATGCTTTTCAACCCATTTTATGAGTTCAACATTATCCAATACCAAAATGAGATAAGGATATTTCAGGAAAGAAACCCAGAGACCATTATCTCTCATGCGTATAGATGCAAAAATCCTCAATAAAATACTAGGAAGTAAAATCCAAGAATGCGAACAAAACAATAATACATCACATTCAAGTGGCGTTCATCTCAGGAATGCAAGGATGATTTCACATACCAAAGCAAATCAATGCAAGTCACCATATTAATAAAGAAATTTCCTACGTGGCCCAGTCACCACTGGACACAGTTTCAACTCACCCTCTCTTCTAGCATCTATCCATGAGCACACTTGCATGTGAGCCCACATGCACACACATGCATACACACACATGCATGCACACAAACACACACACACACACACACACACACACACTTCCCAATCTATACACAGACATTATCAAGAATAAAAGAGGAAAGAATCACTGGAGCCATGAGTCATTGGCCCGCGATGGGATTGTGCTAAGGATTTTCTCTGAATTCCCAAAGGTAAGTGAGCACTCTGAGAGATTCAATAAGAGACATCTCATGGAACAGCAATGATAGCCTTTTCTGATGAGATTATTAATATAATGATGTGAATACATAATAGAAAAATGATTAGTTTCTAATATATCTTGCTGTCTTCGTGAGGTCCTTTGTCTGGTTAGCACCTGTGGTAAGTGTGGAGAGGCAACTGTAGACAAACAAGCAGGGGAAGGACTAAAATGATAAAGGTTGGAGCCATTTGTGGCATGAAAGGTGAGGGAAAGGGAAGGTACGTAGGAAGAAGGAGATGAAGAAGACAATTTGAAGCTATATGGGGAAAGGACAGAAGAAAAGACCTATAGCGATGGCTCAAAACCAGATTTTGGCGGAAAGGCATGAATGACGATTACTAAGGGGTGTGCTCCCCTCCCTTCAGTACATTGCTCACTAATGCAGTGGAAATTAGAACATTGCTGAATTTTGTGTCAAAGACACATGTATATACACGAGGGTATGTATATACTTTCTTTTTATCAACTTGTACAATTCTGGAAGTCCAGGATACAGTCACACAGTTTTGTCCCCCAATTGTGAGTTTTAACAAATATTTCTTGAATGAAGTAGACCCTTACAATGACACTAACTCTTCCTGCCGACCTAGTCATAGCTGGGCCCTTATTGTTTGGGCCTTAGTGAAAAAGGTTCCTCCTCAGTGATGCTATAGAAAACATTTTCATGGTATTAATCACTATCTGGAATCATCTTGTTCATGCATTTGGTTACTTGTCCATTGCCTTTCTCGCCTCATTGTCATGTAAACTTTATGATAGCAAAGACCTGGTACGTCTTTCTCACTGTTCAACTCCTGGTCCCTACAACAGTGCCTGGTATACGATAGGCAAATGTTAAATATTTGTTGAATAAAGGAAAGGGTAGGTGAATAAATTCAATGGATATTTTGAAAACATACTCTTCAGAGAGGCTCTTAACATGCAAATTAGGACATATGGAAGGGGAATTATATGTTAGAAGAGGTATGTGAATCACAAATTAATATTTCTTCAGGAATTCTAATCAAATATTTCAGCTTTAGACCTGACTAATCAGTTTGCATAACACTGATGAAAGACAGAGGTAATAACTTCAAAAGATACTTATATTCAAATCTAATTATAAAAAATCAACATATTTTAAAAATTAAAAAATTAAAACATTAAATGATACCTTGGCCTGAAAGACAGAATCTCAGCTAAAGGTTTATGTGTCCTGATTAGTAAGCAAACAATTACCACTCTCACTGGTTTCCTAACTTGCACACACAAAAAGATAAGTAGAAAGGACTCTTCTAACTTATCTACTACTCCTAAACTGAAATCAAAGTCTTTTGTGTCCAGAAACTTCATCAGGATCCTACTTATTGCAATGTTTATAAAAGATTTTCATTGAATGAGTTCAACTCAAAGTCATGGAGAACACTGTTTGACCTCTAGTCATAATCTCCACCTTTTATTGACAAAGCCCCTGAAATAAACCCTGAGATTCAGAACCGCTTGTAAAGAGCCTTTCAGAAATCTCTGCTATGTATGTCTCATTCCACGTCTATCTGCACCTTAGCCAGCACAGTATCTATTCTAACTGAATGGTTCTCAAAATGATGAAGTAGAACATCAGCTGATAATAAGAAGGTCCTTGACTGTGGATACTTCTGTTTGCAGAGAACGGAAGACTAACTGAGCTAATCAATATTATAGTCTCAAGTGCATTGCACCTGGACAGTATAATGCTGCTAACTGGTCTATAGAAGCATCATTCTAAGTGCTAAGTAATAGAAAGAATATGTCTGTCATCAATTATGAGTTGAAATTCACACTGCAGGGTGCTATTCAAAGCCACAGTAACCTCATTTTTAACAACTGTAAATCATGATTTTATTTTAGAAGAGGGACTCTGCTTCTTGACTAGCTTTGGAAAGAACCTGACACAATGAGAAAATGGACATTTAATAAATACTCTTTTCTGCACCTGCACACAGGGAACAGGTAATAAATGCTGTTGTCTGACTTGATAATGATGATGCCTGGCACAGCGGAGAGACAATTAATGAGTGTTCTTTGATTGATGACGAGACAAGCAGTGCAAACATGGATTTTTCTTCTTTGTCGGTATTCCCCAAATAGCTCTGAACAAAAGCAAAATGTGCTCCAGCCACAGAAAGAACTTAGGACACTAAGACATTAGAATCTTTCCTGTTACTATGAATTTCATCTTAATAATAGATATTTATATATCAATTATTATATACCAGGAACTGTTCTAAGTAATATATGCATGTTAGCTTGTTTAACCCTCAAAGCGACCCTAATAATAATAATGATAATAATACTGCACTGCTTTGATTCCTGCTTTTGCAGATGAAAAACGGGAAGTATAGAGAGTTAAGTATCTTGCCCATGGTCACATTCTTATTCCAGTAGTATTCATATCTGGACTATTACATAGAGTGCTGCAGTATATGGATATATGCACACACATACATACACACACATATATTGTGTTAACATGATTTCTGTTGAGTGTGTTTCGGATGTGAAATTGCTGGGTCATGGGATATACATATGGCCATTTTTAGTAGATATTATTAAATGCTTTTCCTAAGGATTCTAGTTGTTCTACATTCTTACCAATACTTGATATTGTTTGTGTTTTTCATTTTAGACATTCTAGTGAATATGTAGTGATATCTCACTGTGGTTTCAATTTGAATTTTTCTGATGACTAATGAAGTGTTGATACATTTATTGGTCATTTGAATATTCTCTTTTGCTAAGTGCCTGTTAAATCTTTTGCCTGGTTCTGTCAATTCTCCCCAAACTGCTCTGTAAATTCCACACACTCCCAATTTACATCTTAGCAGAGTGTGTGTGAGTGTGTGTGTGTGTGTGTGTGTGAAGTAATAAGCAAATTCTAGAATTTATATGGAAATGCAAAAGGTCAAAAATAGTCAAGAAAATCAAATACAAGGACTATAAGCTGAAATATTTGCATTACTGGATAGAAATGTCAATTATAACTATAATAATTGCTATTTTGTGGCATAGGCTAATGCTTAAATAGACCAATAGAACAGAATAGAATCCATGGATTTATAGCAAAAGAGCCAGTGGGGAAAGGATATTCCTTCAATAATGGTTCTGGGTCAGTAGGTCAAGATGAAGGAGGTTAGGGAGTAGGAAAAAAAAGGCATTTTTTTCATACAGTAATATTTACCAATAGTAGATGCTGGCTACCATGAGATTTTAAACTGAATAACTAACTTAGGGATATTTTTTCATAGAGCTAATTAAGGTATCTCTGGGTTTATAGTGTGATGCCAGTTACATGCTGAACATGTCAGAGAAACACAATAGTAATAGTGAGGTGCTGGACCACTGAGGTTCAAATCCTGGCTCTGATAATTACTTTCCTGCAGATTTTAACAACCTGAACACAATTAAAAGTTGGAAGACAAGCAATCTGTAGTTTTGTTTTGTTATTGTAAATGATCTACATGACAGGCATAACATATGACATAGCAAGCATGATAATGACAGTGATGGTGATGAAGACAGTGCTATATAAAGTCAAACCAATCTTCTTTATAGAGCACTTCTATGGACTACATGCTTTGCTGGGTGCTCACAACGTGAGAGTATATAAAATAAACATCTTTCCCGCCCTGACAGAATTTACTGTTAAGTTTGAGCAAAGCTTCGTAAAATTAGGTAATGAAAGCTAGTCATTTTTGAGCTGGACTTTAATAGAAAAAGAACATTTGAAGGAAGATTTTGAGGATGAAACCAGGAATGACGTTCAATAATTTTTAATTTTTTATAACAGTCTGTGTATGGCTTGTGCAAATAATTGTAGGCCTTGCAGTGAATTTAAACCAATCTTAAGGAATATTTGTCTCCTTTGAGTTTTAACATGTCCCCATGTATGCATTTATTCAATTAATATGAGAGTAAAATATATAATACATACTACATATAAATTATGGAAATCAATTCACTTCCAAAAGATAGCTCAATAGCTATTTGCATATCAAGGCAGAGAATGGAAAACTAAAATTTAATGCTATCTTTAAATTTTACATCATATAATTGAGTTGAACTTTTTCTATTTTGGATTAAGATTACTTATATCAATGATTTTTTACACTATGAAGCAACAATGATCACAAATGTTATTTTTTAAGATAAGATAAGATTATGGCAGTAGTTTTTACTGCATAGAGTCTTTGATTACTACAATGTCTTGTGTACTTTTTATGTTTTGTTTATAAAGCTAATAAAATAACTTAAATAGAAAAGATGAACGGAGTAAAAAACTTGAAGTGCTGGCAGAGGATTTATGATTTTTAATCTATTAAATTTTTATTCCACGTCAAAAATATAATTTACAACAATTTCTCCGCATGGAAGAAAAATTTTATAATGTTTAGATCTATGAAGAGAAAGAATGATTTTCTAAGGTTTGAAGCTATAAGAATAATAAAAAAGAGATATATCATTCTTCTATCTTCTACCATGTATAAAGTTAATTTAAAAATGACAAGGTATTCAATCTAAAACCATTAAAGATATTCCCAAAATTTTACACTAGCCCCACATATATCACCTATTATTTAGTGACTTTACAAAAAAAATAAGAAGAAAAAGAATAAGAATGTAGAATGTAAAGGGAGATTTATTCTTTTACTAGATCAGGTAGTTGGTTATCTGTCTTCATTGGAGATTTAAGTATAATCTTGCCTGGAGTAAATAGAGGAACTAAATCACTTTTGGGGGTGTCTTTCAGTAATATAATTCTATGACACCTTCCAATTCTTGGAGAGTAAGCACATTCTTAATGCAATAATCAGCATTTATAACTGAAAAGAATTTTATAAATCATCTATCTAGTTCAGCGATCAGCAAATTTTTGTCCACTTCCTGGTTTGGTAAATCAAATTTTATTATAGCACAGCCATTCTCATGCTCATTCACTCATTCCTTTAAATATTGTCTATGGCTGCATTCGCACTACCAAGGCAGAGTTGAATAACTGTAACTGAGACCACAGGGCCCCCAAAGCAAAAAAATATACTATCTAGCCCTTACAGAAAAAAGTGGTCTAAGCTGATCTAGTTCATCCATCTCATTTTATAATGAAGTAGCTGAACCCCTGCAAAAAAAATGTAGCTTGCTCACGGTCACACAGACAGTAAAAAATGACTTAGATGCAAGTCTCCTTTTTCTAGACTTGGTGAAGGTCTCATTATATCATCCTGCCACTTGTGATATAAAATATATGAAATTCTTTATTATTTATATAAAGAAATAATCACTTATAAGTAGAATTTTTCTATCCAGATAGTTGTACTCCCTTTTCTACCTGATAATTTTCCCTTGAAATTACAGGAAATTTTCAAGGCAAGTAACCAAAATGACATGCACACTTTTAAATTGTGTTTCTACATAAGGAAAACAATGTGAATGGAACCGATGACACATATTATTTCATTCCCACTGTCAATCAAATTTTTATTTTCCCTAATGGACTCCAAATTGTTGCCCGCTACTAAGATCCAAGTGGTACTCCACGTGAGGACATCATTAAGTAGAACACCTGTCTGTATCTTCAGAAAATACACAGATGGTCTGTGCCTCAAATACTTGAGGTGGAGATAAGTGTGACCTTGGAGTTAGGGATGAGAGTGACAGGTAGGTTACCTTGAATTAAGTTTACAATGACAGGGGGTGGCCGGTTAGCTCAGGTGATTAGAGCACAGGCTCATAACACCAAGGTTGCCGATTCAATTCCCACATGGGGGCTGATGGGTCCTGAAAAAACACACTGTTTAAAAAAAAATTACAATGATGTTTTACTCCATATCAGCTGTTTACATCATATATATATATATATATATACATATATGCGTGTATATATATATATATGATAGTTAAAGCACCATATGATCACCTCACACCTGTTAGAATGACCATGATCAAAAAGAGAAGAGATAACAAATGGTGGTGTGGATGTGGATAAAAGGGAACCCTGGTGGACTATTGGTGAGATTGCAAATTGGTGCAGCCACTATGAGAAACAGTATAGAGAATCCTCAAAAAAATTAAAAATAGATCTATCTTATGGTCTAGCAATACCACTTCTGGGAATATATCCAAAAGAAATGAAAACACTAATTCAAAAAGAAAAGATATCTGTCCCCATATGTTCATCAGCATTACTTACTATAGTCAAGACATGGAACCAACCCAAGTGTTGATCAGTACATGAATAGATAAAAACGTTATATAAATATAGGATTGTCAGAAAAGTTGTGATGTATTTTGTCTATGTTTCTCAAAGGTCATTTATTTATATAAGGAACAAAGATCAATCAATGAGACATTGCCCATTTTGTTTGATAACCTTTTGCCATCTTTCACTGAGCTTCATAATTCCTCATTCATAGAAGGACCTGTCTTTATTTGCGAAAAACTGAACAAGGTGCTGATTTACAGCCTCATTTGAATTGAACATTATACCATGCAAGGAATTTTGAAGAGAGCGAAACAAGTGGAAGTCTGAAGGCACAGTCAGGCGAGTATGGTGGGTGTGGCAACACATCCCATCCAAGCTCCAATAATTTTTGATGGGTGATCAAACTTTTGTGTGGTCTTGGCGTTGTCGTGATGAAACACAGCTCCTTTACAAGCTCTGGACATTTCTGGATGATGGATTCATTCAAACTGTCCAATTGCTGACAGTACACATTCGAATTGATTGGTTCCTTGGTAGGAGCTCGAAAAACACAACACCTTTAAAATCCCACCACACTGAGAGCATAACCTTCCTCTGATTAATGTCTGCTTTCAGTGTCATTTAAGGCGAATCATCACATCAGAACCAAGACCGTTTGCACACCACATTGTTGTAAACAATCCACTTCTCATCACCAGTTATCAGTCACTTCAAAAAAGGATTGTTTTCCTCATGTTAAATGAGCATATTGCAGATGTTTATACACGCCGTCAAACGAACTTCTTTGAGTTCACACAGAACCCAAATATCGAGCTTGCTTACATATCCCAGGTTTTTCAGGTGGTCATGAACGCTTGAATGATGGATATTCAATGTTTCTGCAACCTCTCATGTCGTGTAACGTGGGTTTGACTTGAGCAATTGCCTTTATTTTGTCGTCCTCAACACCGGTGGGCCTCCCTGACCGAGGAGCTTCGTTGAGATCAAAATCACCAGCACGGAATTTTGTGAACCATCGTTGGCACTGACGTTCTTGTAGAGCGTTGTCACTGTAAACTTTATGCAACTTTTCACAAGCTTGATGATCGTTCTTCCCCTTATGGAAGTAAAACAATAAAATATGGCAAAAATGCACAGTTTGGTCTTACATCTTCAACTTGTAAAATCTCCAAAACTCAACCAAATTGCTCAATTTTTTTTAGAATGAAGCTAGAACTGTCAGCTGTCAAAAGACATAGCAATAACACAGATGCAAATGACTCTAATACTTCCAAAACTGAACTAGTGCCATCTGTTGCAAACATGCATCATGACTTTTCCTACAACCCAATATATATAAAATTCAAAAATAAAAAATGAAAAAAATCTTACCTTTTGTGACAGCATGAATGGACCATAAAGGCATTATACTTACTGAAATAAGTCAGACAGAAAAAAGATGAATGCTACATGATCTCATTTGTAGAAATTAAAAAAAAAAAGTCATGGAAAAGATATTAGACATGGTTACCCAAGACAGAGGTGGGGGGAGGAGAGGAATTGGAGAAAGGTGATCAAAAGGTACAACCTTCCAGTTATAAGATAAATTACTGAGGATGTAATGTACAAATGATGATTATAGTTAACACTGCTGTGTTATCTATAGTTAAGAGAGAAGTCCTAAGAGTTCTTATCACAAGGAAATTTTTCTCTTTTTTTTCTTTATATTCACGTAATGATGAATGTTAGCTGAACCTATCACATCAATCATTTCACAATATATGTAAATCACACCATGTATATCTAAACTTATGTGGTGATGTATGCTAATTATTTCTTAGTAAAACTGGGCTGCGGGAGGAGGGAAGCACTATTTGAAATGTTACATGTCTTTTCACTTCAAAAACATGAGATCAATATGTCTTTTTTCTTGATTGTGGTAATTGTATGTAAATTACTATTTAATTTAAAAATATAAAAGAAGAAACAGAAACGAAAATCATGGAATTAATACTGTTTCAACAAGAAAGGAAAAGCAAATAATAATCAGTCACTAAAGTCATGTTTCTGTGTTGAAATCAAGTTAGTACATGACAAATCACAATTTAAAAAAAATCGATGTGAAGAAAAATCAGATTTTCCTGTTCGATTAAATCTTTGTTACCACTATTCAAATTAAAGTAACCTTTACTTCATATTTTGTAGTGATAAACATTTTGATGCATATGGTTTAAGTTAGATATAAAAAACAGGTTACCAAAACAAACACTGTTTATGTCTAATATTATGTAATCATCTGAAACTGTTACACTAATGATTCTAGTTTAACACAGAAATTTCCAGTTCAAAAGGTACTTATTAAACACAAATTCTGTGCACAAGTGTAAAAATGTAGAAACATGAAAAGTACACTACAATAAATAAGGAATGACAAGATAGAATGGGCCTAGAGTATATTTTTTCCAGTTTGGAGTTAAATGAAACTATTTTCTTTCAAGAACCTGAACTTTGCCTTAATTAAGATATCAAAGAAGTCAGCTTTCCCGATAATTTTTAGCCCCACAAGAATCCTAAAATTGATGTTCTGTGTTTCTAAAATAACATAACAGGGCTGGCTGAGTGGCACATTGGTTAAGAATTGGCTTGGGATGCCAGCTCTGAGCAGCAGGGCCCTGGTTTTGATCCCACATGAGGGCCAGTGACGCTGCGCCCTCTACAGCTAATATGGTGAACGACAGATCCACCTGGAGCTGGGCTGCTGTGAGTCACCAACAATGGCATAGGCTGCTATGGGGCTGGCCGGCAGCGGGTGTGAGCTTTCATGATCTGACATGAGCCGCTGTGAGCGGCTGTCCAATGGCCGGTGAGCGATTGCCTCACTCGGGAAGGGCACAATGATAATACTAACATGGACCACTGAAACGACGTCCTCCACAACTAGACTGAAGAACAAAAGGACAGCAACTTGTCTGTTACCCTTCCCTGATTTACCAACGTTGTTCCCCTCCCACACTCCCCAATAAAATCTTTAAAATAAATAAATGCATTAATTAAAAATAAAATAAAATAACAGGATAATATTATTCCTGAAGAAGGGAATAATATTTGCTTAGTAAGGCTACACATTGCATGTCTAGAGAAAAGACTGAAACTTTATTGATAATTTCCTAATTTGTGAACTTATTTCTTTCTATATTTGCTCTCAAAAGATTAGTGTTGACTTAGGAGAAGGAGCTGCTCTTAGAATCATCTTTTATATCTCATAATAATTATTGGCAAAATAATAAAATATCAAGGAATTTAATGACATGTAATTCTTCGATATGCACAGTAAATAAAAAAATAATTTATATTTCACCATCTCTAATTATAGTATGGTAAAAGGAAAAAGGGAAACCATATAATTGAAGTTACAAAGGATGTATAAGACCCATCCCAAGCCAGCACTTTCAGTCATGGTAAGTTTATGGCTCATTAACTCTGTTGTGTGTAACACCACTTTCATAGTCTTACTGTTCATGCATTTTATTTTATTTATTTTTTTTGTTCATGCATTTTAAATTATGGATAAATCGATTATATGTATTTCCAAATAACTACTTTTTAAAATTATGACATAAATGAATACAATGTATCTTGGGAAAAATATACTGACTACAATAAGTTTCTTTTCAGCCTTAAAGGGAGCTATAAAGACAAAAAAATATAAACAAATTTTTTCAAATTATAATGTAATTATGAAAAACAAACATCTATCTGTTTAAATATTTTTTTAATTACAGCAATTGTTAAGTTATATGCATTCAATTTTATCTTCTTTTGTGTTTTAAAGTCCGGAATGATATTTTTAAGTAAACATTCAAGAAAAAAATTTAAACTCTTTTCATGTCAGCTATTCCTTAGAATTCAACATGATGAAACTTTTTGATTAAAAAAAATTATGTTGCATAATTCTCCACTTTTGAAATGTACTCTTGAATAAACATTTGGTTTGACTGAAGTATATTTAAGTCTTTAAACAGGTGTGAGTAGATTTGCATTGGGGGCTGAAGAATTTCATTAGCTTTAATTGTACAGAAAATCATAGAGTGAACAGTTTAAGTTTCCCCCTACACCCTTCCTCCCAACCTTCCTCTTCAGCACTAACCACAGTTAATTTTCTGTACATCATTTGAGATATTTTCTATGCCTGTATACATGAGTTTTGAAGTGTCAAGCCCTATAGAGGAGCAAAGGTAAGAGCTAGGGCCAAAAGTGAAATATTTTAGATAAACAGAGGGCATGTTCAATTTAATAAAGCACATTCACTGTTCACCTCCTGTGTGCAAACTGCTGTAGTAAATTTTACAGAAGGCACCTGAGGGTATAAGGAGGGAGATACCACATTGGCTCTGCCTTCAATTAGTGTGTGTTTCTGTAGGTACAAAGACAAACAGCACTACTGTAAAACAACTCAGGGTTATGCAGTATAACAGAATATGGGAGAATAAAGGCGAGGAGGGTTAATGCTACTGTGATGAAATTATTTTAACTAATCACGTAGTTATGGAGACTGACACTGCATAACATATTTAGAGAGGGAAAATAGCCTGGCATGGCTCTAGTTTAGAATGCATGAAAGGTTGAAAAGGTAGGTGGAGGCCACATCTTGGATTTTATATAGTAGACAAAATGGTGACATTAGTATATGTATCAGATGTGTATTTTAGGGGGGGAGGGGATGTATCCAGTAGGAAGGAGAATGGACCAGAGATGGAAAAGAGAAAGATGAGTGAAATAGGAACTTATTTTGTTTGATCCTCCAGGCAAAACTTAAAAAAGAATTCATCAAAAAGAGTTTATCACTATAAGACTGAACTGAGACCAGTAACACTGACTTGAATGTGGGGTGTGAACATGTGCATTTGAGGCATGAAGCAGAAGGAAACTGGGGAAGCTGCAATATTTCTTGCTTAAGTGATTTCAAAGATGTTAAAGTTATTAATTAAGAGAGGGGTTATAGAAGAAGTAACTGATAAAGAATGGTGAAGAATAATGAACTTGACTTTGAAAATACTAAATTTGAATTGTCTGTGGGGCCCTGACAAAATTATCCCAGAAGAAATGTGTGGGGCATTTAAGTTAATTGAATGGCAGAACTCAAAGTCATAAATTCAGAGATAATTTGCATATAGTTGATATTACCCGGCAAGATGCAAACAGATCCTAAACATATACCTAGGCCTCCCCCAGCTCACATCTTCTCAGCATCACTTCTGCCTCCAGAATTGTCCAAAGTGTTCTCTCATTAGTTTTCTCCTGGACTTGACACATTGGTCTATCTGGTCCACTTTTTGTTATTTTCACCTTACAGATACACTAAGAATGGATTTTTAGTTTTCCTTTTTCCTTCTGTCGCTAAGAGTTAGAATTTATTTCTCATGTGGTGTCACAACACCTCCTAACTCATCTCCCCACATCCACTCATGCTCCATCCTGTCCCAACGATTCCCCACACTGAACTGCTTGAAAACTTGACTGCTCATAAAATGAAATCTATCTCAAACTCCTTAATGGAGCCTTCCTGACCCGACGTGATCTGCCCTGTGCTTATCTCTTTTATGTCATTTCACTCACCTTTCTTGTTTCTTTATCTTTTCTTGTCACACTGGATTTGTCTTATCTTCTCCTGTGCTATGTTCTACCTTTTTGAGGACTTTTCACATGATGTACACTCTACCCAGGATGTTATTTTTCTCTCGATCTCCCTTTTCCCCTTCCTGCTTCCTCATTTCAGCTGACTCATAGGCAGCATTCAGAGTGCTGCTCCAATATTACTTCCTTATGGGAGACTCCCCTAAACCCTCAGACCAAGTCAGAAATCTCTGTTGCATCCTCTCCTCAGTCTACAGACCAGTCCTTCATAACCCTTCTCCAAAGTTAATATTCTATTTGTCTATTTCTTAGGTTGTTTGCATGCATTTGTTGGATGGATTCTTTGAATCCAGTGAATCCTGTCCTTTCTGCCTTGTTTATTACTATAACCCAGAATCTAGAACAATGGCTGACACACAGAAGTCATGAAAAGCATGATTTTTTTGTCTTGTGTTTGTGGGATGATTAAATTGTCTCTCTCCTTCCTTTGACAGCTAACTCCATGGAGATATGGAAACTGATCTGTTTGTTGATAATTTTAGGCAGAGCCCCTACACAATGCACAGTGAAATGGTTACAGTTCAATTAGAATTTGACATATGGGTATCCCTCCTTCATAATGCCCTGCTGGTACCTGTACTACATTTCTTAATCTGTCACTTCATCCTCGGCTTCCCTTCTACATCTCTGGGCAGAAACCTGGGAAGGGGTGTGTAGGACTTCCACAACAATGGCTCTTCATCTCTGAAGACTTTCACTGAGCAAATTTCATCCTTTCTAAATTCGGAAAATAAGGGAGAGAACTGAAGGGATGGGATGCAAATGCAGAGAGAGACAGTGAGAAATCATTAATCATTTTACTTCTTCATACAAATATTAAAGCAACATGCAACGCTAGCAGAAGGCTTTTGCTAATATTCCTTCAGGAAATCCATATAACCAAAAAAATTTATTTGCAAAGAAAAAAAAAGCCTCCTGGACTTCTGATTAGAACTCTAGGCAGGTTTGTATTTTTAAATTTAGAAACCAGTCTTCTATATTTTTTCTAAATTCCATTAAGACTCGATTATAGAGGCTGTGCTCTGTATCAGCTCATAGAAGAGACCACTAATCCTACACACATGGCTTATCAGGTCCAGGAAAAAACATTTTAAAGGCAATATGATTCTCACTTTTCCTAAAGTAGAAATTTTACTATTCTGTATTACATTTCCACATAACATGTTATTTGGTGCCCCTGGGCCCTTTTGAAAAACAGAAGCCTACGGTAGTAAATGTCATGATGAAAAGAAATCAGAGATCACAAAAGTTGTGAAACTTTCATTAAATATGAAATCCTATATTCACCACCTGAGAATTTAATACTTGCTTTTCAAAATTTGGTGTTAATATCAGATATGTCCAAAAATTAACAGACTTTATGAGCATTTAAGGCATTGACTTTCATCAGTTTATATCTTAAATATATTACTATGTGTGGCATATAAGAGGACCTCAAATGTAAGATAATTCCCCATTTCCCAAAATGTTTTTGATCAACTTGAAATGTAGGCACATAAATGAAACAGTCAAATACCTATGCACAATATTAATTATTTGGATTACCCAGACATTTAAAATGTTATATACCCTGGTACAGTGTCACCCAGTATAGCTTTTTTCAATGATAGAAATGTTCTATATCTACTCTAGTATGGCTGCTACTAGCCACATGTGGCTATTTGGGCACTTTAAAATGTGACTAGTCAACTAAGGAACTGAATTTTTAATTTTCTTTAATTTTAATTAATCTAAATTTAAATTGACTCATATGTCTAGTGATTACCAAATTGGACAACATGGTTATGGAAAATTAAAGATTCTTTTAGAAACATTGTTCTTTTCCCCTTTCATTCTAATTCTTCACAGGCATCTTTAACATTATCTTCACCATCAAGCATTACAGTGATGTTAGATGTGTTATTTCATCTTTTCCACAGCATGTGTTTTCTTACTTCTAAGTTGCTTTAAAATGCAAAGGAGATTTGGGGTGGGGAAGGGGATGGTGTGTACAAAGATAGGTGTATAGGACAAGAAAATCATGTCCCTGTGTCTAAAATGAGGTTGAGGAGAGGAGACACACAATAAGAAATTCAGGCAGCACTCTTGTTAAAGATAGTCCTACTCCTATGCTGGGGTTTAGCACTTTGGCCTTTTGGTTCTCAGGGACCAAAGTCTCTGTATGCAAATAACAAAGCTTTGGGTTCTGCGATTTATTGTCAAGTTACAAGATTCATGGACAACCAGATTCAACACGTGCAATTGTGACACCATATCCTTAGGAATAATTTAAAAATCTGTTTTACATTTCTTTCCTTCCGTTTTTCTCATTAGGTAAAGTGATTTGCATAAACATCAAAACCTAGCAGTGTTTGAAATCAGTTCAGGCAAACCTGACCTTTTTTGTTCAAAACAAAATGATTGAGAGACATATTATATGACAGACTTCTTAAGGACACAGATAGTCCTTTCTTCTAAAGGATAATTTTGAGGGAAAACAGTTGCCTTACATTTGGCACATATGGGAAGTAAGAAAAATTATAGAAGCGATACCTGAAGTTTTTTTTTTAAACTGTGTGTTGTCTTTACAATCACATGAAATGTTTTCCCATCACCAAACCACCTTTAGAAGTTTTTTCTTTCCTAATTGTCAAAATAGTAATCCATGGAGAGTGATTTGGATTTAGTTGGAAGTGATCCGTCATTCCAAGGACCACCAAGTGGTAACATCACAGAGGCCAGCAGGCTCCCGAAATAGTGAGCATAGGTGTCAATCTCAGGAGTTTCTGGCAGCTAAGTAATGATGAGTAATTATGTGATCATTTCATAGCTCTTGAAGAGCTATGAAATGAGGCATAAGTAACATACAGTGATATATTTACCAGAAAATAAAACAAAATACTCTGGCTCTCTCTCCTACAATAAGATCAAATAACTACTGTGAACTTACTTGCCAAACTTTCCCTGGAACTGTCTTCCCTCCAAATAAATGAATGATGTTTAATATAAGCTATTTAGTTCTGCTTTATTACTAAGAATTCCTTGAATTGGGTAAATGAAAAGGAATGTTAATCTATCACAGAAAACAAAAATCTATCCAGAAAAAAAAATCCTCATATCCATAAAATAAAATTAATGCTATCCAGAAGCAAATAATTTTAGTGTGATGATGTTCATTGAAGAAGAATTAAGGTGCTTTCAGGTGCTCTGCTCGGATCTTTAACTTAATGGGACAGATCAATCAAGAGGATAATGGCTAGATAGATATTTTTGTTGTTCTATTTTTAATGAATAAGAGACACTTGTATTCATTAAAATTATAAAAAATATAAATAATGAATCACCTGAAATTACAGAATTTCCATATTTCTTAGAAAAATGACACTGTGTCTGCCAATAATAGCCACATATAATATTTATGAGAGGCTGGCTTTCCGTAATGAGAAATTCAACAATTACCATGGTAATAACTTGGGAGGCAAGGATGAAATATATGGTAATAAAAGCAAGTCTCAAGTGGAGATGGTGGTAGCATCAGAGCTCTTGGGCTCAGGAATGTCTCCAAGGTCTGCAGGGTGAGGCGCGTGCTCCTCCACAATTATTCAAATGGATAGGAAACCTGCTTTATAAAAAGCAATTTTTATTGCTCTTCTTTATAAATTTCTCATTGTATTTTATTAATAATTTCTCAGGCCTAAAGTTTGTATTCTTTCCTGAAAACCTTCCTGTCACTTCTGTACATTTTTTTTTAATTCCATTGTCTCTTTCTTCTCCACCCACATTTATTTTTAGTAAATCTTCCTTTTATTACATTTTCTAAGTTATCTTTTCATAATTTTATTTCTCTTCCTCCTTCTTCCTTTGAAACATTTGGAGACAGAAATATTTCCCATAAACAATTTCTAATACTACTAAGAATTTAACTTATTTTTCTCACTTTCTTTAGAAATTTTTATCCTTAGCACAAAATAGAACAAACCAAAACTGAAGTCCTGGTAGTGAAATTAAAACTTTATTAGGCTCAATTCTCTGCTCTAATATCTTTAGGATTATGACCTTTAACTTACATTTATTGGAAAAGGTCAAATTTTTAATCTAAATACAAAATATTTACCAAAAAATATCTTAAAGTGATAGAGCATTGAAATGTTATGACTAGAAATACATTCTTAAGATGTAATTTTTAGGAGTATACATGTCATTTGAGGGACATAGACTTTTCTCAACAAGTATTTTCTGTGAAATTAACTTTCATATTCTGTAAAAAGTCATCTTTTAATCCATATTATATGAGACAAGACCATGACAAAATA
>NW_017732124.1:217637-223322 GCF_001890085.2 Hipposideros armiger | reverse complement strand
CAGCAGCCGCAGTGAGCGGCCGTCCAGAAGCCGGCGACTGATCTGCCTCGCCCAGGAAGAGCGCAATGATGGTGCCAACTTGGGCCAGTGAAGCAACCTCCTCCACAACTAGACTGAAGAACAAAAGGACAGCAACTTGTCTGTTTCTCTTCCCCCAATTCCCCAACGCTGTTCCTCTCTCCCAATTCCCCAATAAAATAAATAAATAAATAAATAAACACAAAGGAAAATAAAACTAAAGAATGATTATAAAATATTATGCAGAACTAATATTTTTTTTTAAATGAAGTTATAATTTTTGAGTATTTAACTGCAAATTACTTTCATATATCTCTTGTTATCATAAAGAAGCATGTCATGTTTTAACATGTCTAGTTTTAAGATCTCCAAATGTAAATAAATAAAACATTTTAAAAGTATAACAATTTATGCCATCATTGCTTGAAACTCTTAACTGTGTATACTTCAGGACAGGAAAAATTTATAATAGGAGATAGATTGGAAGCAAGCTGAACAAACGGTGTTCACAAATGCATCTGATTTGATATTGAAGTCAAGTAGTTCTATCAAAACAATTTAAGAACCTGAAAGATAAACTAATACAGAGGTCTACAGCAAGTCTTATCTTGTTCTGTGCATAAGAGATCAGAGCTCTCCACTGAATTCTGCTGTTCATCACCTCTGATTATCCTACATGGACCACTGGGAGTAGACAAAATTGGGGCCACTGATCCTAATTTATGTCTTTTCTGATCCCTGTCTGAGTCTTCAATTCTTGCTTGTGAGGGTGTTAAAAAATGTTTGTGTCAAACTAAAGCTTGGATAAAAAGTGTGAGTACTTCAGAATAAATATTTTGGTTTCCTATCATGCAGATGATTATACTGACTAAATTTTCTTATTTTATTTTTGGATGTGGCTTTACTCTGTTAGTTCTATCATGAAAGATGACATTTTTCAGAGTGGAACAAAGTGCACTGTATCAACTTTGACAAAGGCACTAAACTCTTAACTTTCAATAGAATAAATTTTAAGTACAAATAAATAATTAAAATGTATATTAAATATTTAAATATATTTAACAGATTTTTCTATGTATTTTTATAATGTATATCTAATCATGTATACAGGCAAAATAAAAGAGACATTTCTAGTCAAATGTGATATTGAGAAATTTTTCCATATGTTGGAAAATCCTCAGTTCATTTGACATATAATTATACACACACACGCGCGCGCGTGCACACACACACACACACACACACACACACACAGAGGGAGCTATGTATACATTTACTCCAGAGACATTTAACTCAAAACATGAAATAAATCATTTTTTCCTTTGTAAGCAAAAGCCAGGAATAACAGCTCGGCACATAGAATCCATTTTCTGAGGGCAGTGGAGCAAGGGAGCAAATTAAAGCCTCATCTGTTTGTTAGATTTCAAAGGAATGCACTTTGGCTAATTTGTTTGGCCATTTTGCTTGTAGAAACACAGACAGAGATAGAGGTAGAGATAGAGATAAAGATGATGATAGAGATAGAGCTATAGATAGAGATGGAGATATATAATATTTTACATAGTATATAATATATGTGATAATAAATGATCATCTATACTTTTCACTTACCTAAAGCCATAAAATCACTAAGGGGTGTGTGTGTGTGTGTGTGTGTGTGTGTGTGTGTGTGTTAACAGGGCTTTAATAGTTATGTCCTTGAATATCTTTGAACTGATTTGATGGTTAAAAACCTAGATTTCTTTTTTAATTAGAAATTAGAGAATTAGTGTTAGAGAATCTTTAGACTCCACTTCATTCATTCTCCTCATTTTATAGATATGATAAATAAGATACTGGAAAGTAAGTGTCTTCTGAGGGCCAAAAAACTAATGAGTAAGAGAGGGGGGACTAGAGCCTGAATTGCTTGATCTTCAACTGAGTGGTATTTCTAACTTATCACACTGCCTCACAAATGGCGTTGTGCTATCCTATTACTTTTGTTGTTAACTTGGCTCTTTGAAGAACTGATAAATATTAACTAGTAAAATAAATCATTTTAACAAACATGCGATCCTAGAAGTTTTTCTGAAGCCCTTTATATGACAGCAATATTAAAGCAGATTAAGCATGAGGATGGGTGTGTGTTCCTGAAATTATTTTATATAAATTGTTTTTTTCTAATTTTAATCAAGAGCCTTTTAACTCATTTTAGGCAGAGAAATATTCTAGTTTTAAAACTATTTAAGGTAAAGAAAGTCCATGGGCTCATTTGGCAACACTTAACACAGAGGTTATCAACGCGCACCATTCTTGTCCCCTCGGCCCACACCACAGCATACACACACACACACACACACACACACACACACACACACACACACACACACACACACACACACCTTCAAAGTCATCTGAATAAAAAAAGTCTCCCAGATGATTCAAACATGCTATATTTTGCCACTTTAACCCTCAGATTGAGAACAAGATATGAAAAGTAGGCGTACTATATTCCTTTGAAGAAATTGCCTTATAAATAGAAAAAATTGGACATAAATAAACTGTTGGTTCAATCATTTCCTCAATGCTTGTTATAACCAAGGAAGGATGCCTCACATTTGTGTAACCTTAAAAGAGTTCGTGAGGCAGGTAGTCAAGTGACATTACATGGTGAGAAATACAACTTCAGTGTGTTTTCTGACTCTGTCAGTGAATACATCTCACCTTGAGGGGGGTCTGTACTTCAAATACCACTCTTTCTTTATTTGCAAAATGTGCAGAATTCCAGGATAGGTTTGAGGATTGAGGCTCATAATATATGTTTTTAAAAGTTTAAAAAATTGTAAATGCTCCAAAATTCAAATTATCATCTGTATGATGTGATTTATCCATCCCTGTGAGAAAATGTGCATTAGGGACTGTCAAGGATGATTACATCAAATGTGAAAGAGATTTGGAGCACTGGTTTATTTCAGTGAATTGCTCCAAAGAATTATTTGAAATAAATCTAGCATGCTATAGAGGTAAAATAACCAATAAATACCATGATTTATACTTGTTAACACAATGCTGGACACAGATAAAGTGTTTAAGAGATACAAATGCCTGACATAGAAAAAAAGGAAATAAATAAAGAGAAGGAGAATTCACTGACATGAAAAATAGGAAAAGACAGTGAGAGGCAAGTGCGTAACAAATGGGAATGTATCACATATGTGAATGAGCCTTTACTAGATTGAACCTTTTAGAATTAAATTTTAATGCTAAATTTTCTAAAACTTAATAAAGTAATATTTTTTAATATCTAGTAGCAATACAACCCTCTAAGTCCTCAAAGGGAAACACACACACAGACACACACACACACACACACACACACAGAACATAAACTGATGACTTTTTAATCAATGTGAACACACATATCTACTTTAATTTGGTCAAATTTTCTTTATTTCTAACGTGTTAAATGCAATTTTTTGAACACTTATTATGTGCCAAACACTGTCTAAGTGTTTAATGTCTATTATCTCATTTACTGCTGATATCTACCCAAGAAATTAGGAATTAATCGTATTTTACCTAAGTGGAAACAGATGTTCAAAGATATTAGACTCACACCATGGCACGTAACTGAGCCAAGTTGCAAACTTGCTCTGTCGGACTTCAAAGCCTGCAGTTTAAAACACTACACTCTTTTTATTCTATATAGCATTTGAGCAATGTTGTCATTACTCACATTTTTTAATGTCTTTGCTCTTGCTTCAAGGTCAGTTCAAGAGTGTTTCCATTACAGCCCTGTCATGAAAAGAGAAACCATTCCAGCAATTTAACAGAGTGAATTATTGAAGGCCTGGAAAGACAAAAAGGGGTAAAGGTGATACTTAGGTAACACACCTTCAGAGCTGGAACAAGAGGAAGAGAATGGGCTCATCATGCATGAGCTAGAATCTGGGAAAATGGGTCCCACAGAGCTGTGACCCAGACCCTGAGAGGAGGGCAGTTACTGTTGATGGAGTACCTCACGAGTCTGAGAAGGGACCCCAGAGAACTGAAACTCAGATTTGCAGGGGGCGGGCAGAACTGCCTGTCTGTTGCTGCTATTTCAGTTGAAAATTATGAGAATGGTTGTGGAAGTGCAAAACAAAGGTTTTATCAACCACAAGGAAATCAAATGTTGCTACTGGGCAATGCTGACGTTCTCACCTCCTCCTGCCCTTCTATCTCCCACTGGTACCTTCTGTTGGCAGAAGCCAGATGGCAAGACATTGATATAGTTTGCATATTTCCATCCCAGCACCACAGAGCAGATTATAGAAAGGTAGGTTTGAGCTACACAAGACATTCAGTTTAATTGTTTTATAATTACACCTTATTTTTTATTTGTTTAATTATTGTTTCCCTGATTTATCAAATTTCATTGAATAACCTCTGGGTGTTTTCAAAAGACAAATCTACTCCACAAAGATAAGGATTTGTCACCATTGAGGATATCCCAATTTCAGACTACATCTGTTCTCTAGGAAAGATATCAAAAGATTCTCCTCAGAAGACACTAAAAGTCTCCAGAGAAAACACTTCAAAACATTGCCATTTAGGGTCACTCAAAGAAAAGGCTGACTCCCCGCTGAATTCCCTAGAATGAATTCCAGAAAATAACAATCCCTACGTAAGCAATACAGAGGAAATCTTAACACTTTTTCCAAAAAGAAAGAGCACAGATAACAATAAAGAGAACAAGAATCTGAAGAACATTAGACTGATCAACAAGAGACCTTCTTGCTAAACAACAATGGAACAATGCCTTTCAAATTTGGCAGAAAAGATAGTTTTCACCCTTTAGGTATTTTTCTATACTTTATCTGCAGGTGCACTGCTTCTTATGCACGCGTTCTTTAAATTTCCTGTAAGGTATGCCACAGAAGAACAGAGAGTTACTAAGAAAAAGGAAGAGGGTTCTAGAATACAGTGCACCCAAGTTAGGAAATTAGTAACACAAAACCCATATGACAGCATTTAGATAAACTAAAGAACAGCCCGTCCAAGTCACAGTAAGAAAAATAAGGCTCCAAAAATTGGTTTTTCTAATTAAAAGCAAAAAATAGAAAGATAGAAAGTGAGATAATTCTTTGGGTCATAGAGTAGAGTTAGGGACATGAGAATGAGAAATTACGCAAGTGAAAGAACAAGTGATTTTTCTTCAAAACAAATATCTATATAAGAACAGTAAACATAATATGCTCCTAATTTCAGCAGTGAGCAATACAGCAGGTACTCCAATAACATTGTTTTGCTTAGCATCATTTTGTCATAACGTTGATGACATTCCATAGCAATTTAACTCTTGTTTCTATCAATAAACCTATGGTAAATTTGGTTTCGCTACAGGCTGTTTCTTTAAAGACCCAGAATCCATCAATGACAGTAAGTGAGAATTTACTGTACTTACATCACAGTGATGATATAAAGACTGATTTCAGATTTACACTTAAAAATGATATTATTCTGTTGTAATAATTCTATTTCAAGAATGATGGAGTGGTAAATAACAGAACTAAATCTATGTCCATTGTAATAGAAAATCAATATATAATATTTCAACTTAAAAAATTACCACAGAGTGGGCCGGCCAAGAGGCTCAGTTGGTTAAGAGCTCACTCAAGAGTGTGAGCTCTGAGCAACAGGGTCGCT
>NW_017732124.1:177492-216552 GCF_001890085.2 Hipposideros armiger | reverse complement strand
TTCACAGTCCCGCTAGAGGGGAAAAAAACAGATGTTTTCCTCTGTCATTATACATATAAATTTATAAAAGTAAGTTATTTAAAAAACAATATAGAAGGGCACATAATGAAAGCCATCTCCCCCAATATCAATTGCACTCCCCATAGGCAACCACTGTCAATGACTTCTGTATCCTTTTGTACAAGTAATTCATGTATGCAGATATAAACATATATCCACATTCATCTGTAAACGGGGATAATAGAGTATTTACTGTGGTAAATTTTTGTGAAGACTAGATAAGAAACACAAAGAAGTTAACATTATAAGTGCTTATAGTAAATATCACTTATTAATATTTTCCAATTTTATCAAACTATGTGTCTACCTCCCTATATGGAAGTAAAATATTTCTGATCTCCTCCTTAGGTCATTTTCCAAGTTTTTGCATATATAAGGCCAAAAAAAATGTACACATATTTTAAGAAAGGAAAAAACTGTATTAAAAATGTAATACCCAATATATACCTATGAGAAAAGATGAATACAAGTCATGTTTGACTTCTGCAATTACAAGAGGTGTTGAAAGTGTTTGCCATTAGCATAACTTTAATAAAGCTTTTACCTTTCTTAAAATGTGTATACATTTTTTTGGCACCCTCTGTATTCTTAACAGTGTCATCGTGGATTAAAGGAATTATGCAATTTTGCTTTTATATTGCCAAAGTACTCTCTAAACAAAAAGCAGACACACACACACACACACACACACACACACACGCGCGCGCACACACACACACACTACAACAAAATTGTGCTAACAATTATAAGCATAATAAATTATAAGTTTAATATAACTCTTTAGAATCTGCCTTGTATCAGGTAAGACTTAAAGTGACTCTTCAGTAGGTAAAGAATAGGAGAAAAGACATACTATATATAATAAACATAGTGTGTTAAAACCTAAGCAATAATGTGAGGCAGGAATTAGATTTGTAGACATAGTGTCAGAGTTAAAACGCTGGCTTGATTGAAAGCAAAGAAGGTGAGACATGTAAAATGAAGTCAGATTGTAGAGGAACTTGGAGCAAAATTTCTGAATTGATGGAGAAAAAGATAATTGTAGGTTTTGGAGCACCAGAAGAAGATGTAAAAGACATGTTTTTTTTTTTAGGATACTCATACCTCTTCTCAGCCTGGTGACTTCTGTTACAATTTTCTCAAGAACTTAAACAAGAACATATTTTTTTGGTAAGTCTGAGTTTACCAAAGAAAATCAACCAGTTCCTAAATTATGAAAATGGTAATTTTCTTTCTAAGCAAAATGTTTTAAAGGGCTAAAAATCAAGTTGTAATGTAATAGCCCAGGGTTTGCAATTTTTATTTTAATTCTCTCCTTTATAATGCATGGATTTTATGATTCCTTTATTTTAAGATTTATCAGATTGGTACCAGTAAATTTTGAAACTTTCAGTTCAAGTGGCAGGCATGCTTATTATGATATTGAACAACCAGTGTGAACGGGGCTAGCAGGCTAATTTAGTATTCCAAGCATATCCACTTATCTAATATTTCTTGGTGAATCATTTAGATTTTGCTTTTTTTTAAGCTGCTGCTTTCAATAAAGCAAGTGAGAATAAAAAACCTAATTTACTATCTATATTTCTGCATGCATGTGGTGTATATAAAAAATGTATAATCCTATTTTCACATAGACACTTCCCATATATATTAACCCCATTTCTATTTCTACCTGAATGGTTTGGGTTTGCTTCTCTTACACATATGGTTTGTTCTATTTTAATAATTGCCTTATTGCTTTTCTTAGCAGGGTAAGTAGAGGTGAACACGCCAATATTTGAAATCAGACTGGTTTGTTGGAAACTTGGGTAGCTTACTTATGAACTCTGTGCCTTTGTTCAGGTTACTTCTGTGAATTTCAGTTTCTTTTATCCAAAAAGGAATATAGTTATACTGCCTACCTCACAGGATTTTTTTTCTATTAATTAAATAAAATGATAAAAGTATTTTGCAAAGTCACTGGCATATATCAAAGAAATAATATGTTATAACTGATACTAATATTGTTGTTGTTGACTATTGTAACCACCATGATAGGAAAACAAAAACAGAACTGAGACTTCAGTGAAAACCTGAAGTATCAAACAATATATTGAAGGCTTTTTATTCTTTCTTGACAGGAAGAGGCTTACAAGTGGAGGCACACCTTTAACTCTGATTTAGAAGAAGGGTGACATGTGGGACTCACTAATTTTTTCTTTCATCATTCCCCAACACTAGACCCTCCATAATTACCGTACTCTGGCTATCTCTTTCTCTCAGCTCAGATTTCAGCAGATTTGCACATCTATGACATTTATGAAAGGTAAATGTTATATATTTTTAATATGGTTAATGAGGAAAAGCTTTTAAATATGTATTCCAAACCTCTAGTATGGATACTTGGGAAATCATGAATAGGTTTATAAGAAAGTATTGAGAAAAGAAAACTTAGAAATGACATTTTTGAGGTAATTGTTAAGAATTCTAATTTCCAGTGAAGAATGTGCAATGTTCATGCAAATATATGCAAATAAATACTGCTGGGTTTTTGTTTGTTTGTTTGTTTGTTTGTTTTCTATTTTATTCCTAAACCTGGCCCTTTGAAATATCTCAGCAAAAATTATTTTCATGGAGGCTATAATAAACCGTAGTATATATCCCTGTTACATAAAACAAAATATTCTCTGTATGTCCACTGTCACATTTATTACTATGTAGTTCAGAATCACATTATATGAACATTATGGTTCTCTGGTTCCTTGTGGTGATTTTCATTCAGCTGATGTTGGCAAGGATTAGGCTTCTGCTTTTGAAGCTAGCAGTGCATCACATATAAGCTCCATGAACATGAAGACCATGTCTAATTTTGCTTAAGACTACATGTCAAGTATAGTAAGTACCCCAAATGCAATAATTGTTTAGTATTCATTAAATAAATAAATAAATAATATCTAGTTTTAAAATGTCTGGGTTTCCATGAGATTCTCTAAGTGTTGAAACATTTATACCCATTTCTCTCAAAATCTGGGAGTATGTCTCCTAAATTGAGTATGTGTTCATACATTTCATTAAGATTTCTGCAATAGTAAATCAAGACAAAATCATGATTTCCCAGGGGGGGAAAAAAAAAAGAAATACTGTTCAGTTTACCCTGTACTATTGGGTTGTCGGAAAAGTCATGACGCATTTTTGCAACAAAAAACGTAGAAAACTGCATCATGACTTTTCTGACAACCCAATATTATAAAAAACCACATATGCCTCAGTCATAAGTTGTGTTCGTAGACTGGAAGCATCTGGGTTTCTCCATGAGGGAGTAAACTCACAAGGCAGTAGCGCGGGGGATATGGCCTAGTCATCTTATTCTGTTCGTAGTGGGGACCTAGCTCACCTTTCCAATTTCAGGAGTGCCAGCACCATGCCCCCTACCCTCATCTGACCTCCATCCATTACTGTCTAGCACAGACTTGACACCAAGGTAGGATCAGAACAATGTCATGATGAGGCCTACAGTCTCCTCACCAGTCACTTGAGGCTATTTGAAATCTATAGAAGAACAAAAATGTCCTGCTCTGACCCTAAGGCAAGCTCATGTATTTATACCACTTACAAAGGGTGGAAACTGAGGCACAAGAAAATTATTTGACAGGTTCAAAGCTGTCAATAATAATACTGGAATAAGAACACATAACCTCTGAGTTGTCCTATATTTCATCCTAGGAACACAAACTTTCTTATCTCCAATAAGTGAATAAATATTGTGTCTTTGACTCAAATTGTAAATTTGGATATCTCACAAATTTTGAAAATTACACATTGTCCCAGAAGTTTTCTACTTTTTCTTGTTCCTAGTAAATCCATTTCAGTGTAATTTTTTGGTTTGTTTCCTTATATACAAATCTAAATAACATCACGAAAATACACAAAACTATTTGGAGAAAACAAGCAATTTAAAAATAATTGATGACCAATCAACTGTTTTTTTAACAGTTGAAAAAGGAAAGTTAGGTAAACTTTTGAGCACTTAATAAAGTACTGTAATTTAAAGTTTCTAGGTTGATTTGTATCTCAAAATAGAACACTCAGGAAACCTTACCAATGAAAGGTCCTTTAGGTTTGCATTAAGTATCCCAATACTTTTCCTAGAATGTTAAGAAATGGTATTGCATCTATCTAATCTGACATGCTGGTTAGCAACTTAATTTTCTAGAATATGAAATCTTTATTTGCTTGTAGAAATCATTTCCAATAATGCATTCAAGTCTCAAAATGCACACCTAACCCCATTAAAGACAAGCTAAGAACATTTTTATAATGTATTTCTCAAAATTATCTACAGCTATGGATTACATTTCTAAACATTTTTTTTTTCTGTATGAGTAGAGGATATATTAGCTACCATCCTTTCCCTCCTCTCTCACCTTGTTCGAGATGGAACAAATGGATGCAATTGATTCTGCATCATTTAACTCAACTTTTCTATCTATAAAAGCAAAATTAAAGATCTAAATGTGAATCCATGTTTTTCTATCATTTTGGCATTTAACTTAAGTGCAGAACATTAAGTATTAATTGTAGTTGTTTAAAACTCTCCATAGGCAGCTTTTAAAATAAATGGGCATTCCAAAAATAGTTATAAGGTGATTTTAAAAACAAAGGTATCAGGAACAAACTAGAGGCCTAAAGACCACATCCATAAGACAGAATATTTTTTCTCAGTTTCTTTGTTTAAATATTGCATTTAAATATTGCTACCTAGTAGTCAGGAAATTGCACGTAAAACTACACATTTTCACCTTCTGTAAATATTTTGCTGACTTTTCCTAATTTAGTCACAATAGCCCTCAATCCCTTATCATTAGCTTTGTCTGGAGCTGGATGCCCCACTGGCTTATAATTACATGTGCTCTCCAAGGCACAAGGGACTCCATCTGACTTGTCATTCATTTAGTTAGCAAACTGACCCTGTAGGCATTTCCATTTCGGGCGCCAACTTACATTGAGGATAAACAAGAGGCATAGATCTACAGTTCTTCATTCTAAAGCTATGAATTTCTAGAGTTGTAAATCTTTAGAAAGCATCTATTTCAACTATCTAATTTAGAATCAATTCCTGTAGCAAATTAAGCAGAGTAACGGCTGGAGTTCAGAAATTCTAAATCTAGTTCCATACTACTTCTGCAGTTCAGTCTGAGGGGCAACAATCTGTCAATGGAGTTCATGACAGACATTCATCATTTGGATAAGGACTCAGCTAGGGCATGTGGGTGCTGATGGTAGAAAATAGAGACATGTAATTATAACGGTGCCATTCATTTCTTAGAGGTAAGAAATAAAATATGTGGCCAGTTTCACCTTTCAGATCAGTTAGAACTTTTGACTTTTGTCATATACAGTATGTTGCTTAAAAGCAATATTAGATATCAGATGACTTCAGAAGCTTCCCAGTTACACATACCCAAGAGACATAGGTCTCCACTGCCATGTTCAGATTAGATGAAATTACTTATTTATCCACTTCGAATTCTGTGCCATTTTTGAGAACCTGACTTTAGTAAGGTTCTTGCTCTTTAGTAAGAGCAAATGTGGGGAGGAAAATCAGGCTTAGGTAGGATTGGAGCACTTCAGCATACAACAACAACAACAAAAAAAATATATATATATATATATATATGTTTTGTTTTAGCTGAGCCATCCTGCCTGTTGGCAGCTCAGCAGCTGCTCAGCTCGGGCCAGGACTCGAACTGCTGTTACTCACAATTCAAACTCTTGAGTGAGCTCTTAACCAACTGAGCCACTCAGCCGGCCCTACAACAAAAATATTTTTGAGCAGCCCTAGGCACTTTTCTAGTGAGGAAAGAAAGAGGGCGGGGTAACCAAGTCAGCTTACACTTCCCTCTGTGTTCAGAAAGCATGTCATTCCACTTCTAACGCAGCTCCAACCAATAATATTTACATAGTGACCTCCTCATGACAGGAAGTTCCTCAACATCAGAGATGATGACATTTTATCTCCAAAATAGGGTTGCCAGATAAACTCAGGATGCTTAATTTAACATGAATTTCAAATAAAAACAAGTCATTTTTTAGTATAAGTATGTCCATGTGATACTTGGATAATATTTGAATAAAAAATGGTTATAATAATAAAATGAGTCAATTTAGTCTGAAATTCAAATTTAATTGCGTGTTCTGTTCTGCTTATTGCTTTCTTTCATTTTGCTTTTTTTTTTTATAAACCTGGTAACCCGACTGAGAGATAAATGCCAAATACAGTCTTGCCATCGAAGAAAGACGTTCAATAAATGCCACTTGAATAATGAAAGGAACTTTTTGCAGTTCCACTGAATTGTGTGGCATCATGACTCCACTAACCTTTTGGATGCCATCAGACCCTAATCTGATTCTAGACTCAAATCTCAACACCAGTAATAATAAAACAGCAATGTTGTCTATCTTTCTGCAGTGCCTTATGGTTTTCAAAAATCAGAGGCAGTACTTGCTCTTTCTCAAATAAATTTTGAGCGATCGCACAGTTAAACTGAGACTGTTAATAAAAAGAAAATGTAGACAGTGAAGAATGCTTAGGTGGTTATAGAAAGATCTTCATACTTATAAAAAGTACTACAATTCTGGTTCATACATTCTCTCTCAGATTTTTAAATCAGATCATCCTTTTTCTAGCATGACTATATGCCAGTTTCAGAAGGAGAGAAAATAACTTAATTTTAGACACTGTTGGCTGCAGGTGAACAAGCATTTATTTTTCTAAGTCACCCCATTTTTATGCCTTGCAATCTCTCAACTGCTAATTAAGACAAAGGGCAAAATTATATCCTTAAGCAAATAGTCTAGTACCCTTTCCCAGTCTGGGATGTGACAGACACCACACTTTAAATATGCTTTTTTTTCATAGCCTTTATATAGTATAATAGACTAACCAAATACATGTTGAGCAGACAGAAAGGAAGAATTATTTCACAGTCTTGCTGATGCTGCTGGAAAGTATAAAAATGATTCTTTTAATATTATGTTCTTTACAATAGCACACAGAAGGCAACCTAGCAAGTATTAGGATTCACAATGCCATCTGTCTGTTGAAAACGTAGTTTGATTTTATATATATATATATATATATATATATATATATATATATATATATATATGTNNTGTGTGTGTGTGTGTGTGTGTGTGTGTGTCTTAGTTTGCTGATTATTTTTTATTGCTCTCTGTTGACTTGAAACTAAGAAATTAAACAGCAAAAAAAGTAATGAGAACTAATTTTCTGTGCAAGGAGATGTGCTGCTTTCCTAGGGCTTTAGAAAGTCTCCAGTATCCAAAAGCACTATAGAATGCTTGAATGAGAAAATAATTACATGTAATGTAGTAAATAGATGGGAGCCAGCATCTGTATGATAGACAAAGCCAATCAAATGACACCTGTGACTCTTAAAGGATATGGATGTCTTCAGAGACGAACACTTCATTCTACCAATAAGAGAAAATTACCTCAAATTAAAACCAGAAAATTCAATGAACTGAAGATTGTTTATGGTGGGATATAGTAATCTGTGAGAATTTTGTGACAATGTCATCTCTTTGTACTATACTCCAGGATTTAGCACACCTCTCAAAGATTAAATGTTTATCCCTGAGTTGTGGTTCTCTCAGAACTGTGCTTCTTGTTTTGAGATTTTTACCTATATTATATATACAATATATATTTATACAGTATGTGAGTATGTCACAGAGATATAAATGTATGTGCATACATTTATGTTATACATTACATATATTTCTATATTCAAATAATGTGTTCTCCGTATTGATATCTGCATAAACCCTTCCTAGTCGTCTTCCTGTAGAGTGGCGTGGTATCCATTGAGTAACCGAGTCAAATCTTAAACAGCATTTCCTCAGGCTGAGGACCAGGTATTTTTGTCTAAGGGCGTGGATCATCTTGCCTACTCTATCCTTATCAGAGAGAACAGTTTTGCTATTTTGACAGAAACCATGATGGAAGCCCTTGACAAGGAGTCCAGGCTGACAGACGTGGAGCCCAGAGAAAGCCATGGTACTTACACACCACGCATTTTAGCTCTGCCGCAGGTTTGCTGAGTTAAAACAAGTGCCGTAAGATTAGAAACCCTTATCATGATTTGCACATCCTTTTTCCAGCTCTACAAAAAATAAAACTTTTAACCTAAAGAGATACATAAAGAAGCTTCAGTTACGCTCTAATTTGAAGTTGTGTCACCATTAATGTTTGAATCCCTTCCCGCTTGCTCCCTCCTACATGAATTTATCATTTGAATGTAAACATTTACCTTTAAATCGACTTGGGAAAATTAGTTCAGTGACTCTAAGTGTTTCTTTATTTAGAAAGTGTAGCTCAGGATTAATTTATCAGTCTTTTTCTCTATAGTTAAATAATTTGGGTTGGAGGAGGAGGATCTGCAATATATATTCAAACTCTTTAGATGTAATTGGGATTCATGTCCCTACTTACTTATCCCTCAGAGCAGGGTGTTGGTCACATTCCTCTAGTTTCCCCTGCTGCATTTGTTTATAAACCACTCCAAAGCAGCCCTCATTCACCAGGCCAGGCAGAAGCCAGAAGTAGCTGCCAATGACCAGCAGCTGGAGAGGTGGGTGTGACGGTCACCTAGAGTGACCCAAGGCATCAGACAGGTTGGATGAGGAGAATAATTGCCTGCAGCTCTGACTTCCTGTTCATCCCCAATTTTCGTTCCCAATGAGAGAAAGATACAGAGATCTCGGTTGCTCCAGCATGTAGGAGGATGTCATAATGAGTCAGGCAGAAAAATAGCAGATGGTGTATTGAGTATAAATATGAAAATACCTTGGAGCTAAAACAGAAGGCTGGCACTCCCAGGGGAGTCAAGCAAACACACAGCAAACTCTCCGATGTCTCTCAGCTCTTCTCATTTTTTGTCTCACTCCTCAAAACACAGATTTTGTAGTCTGTAATGCCTGAAGTACTCCTACCTGATTGCCCCCAAATTGGGACCTACCTGTTGGCCCTCAGCCTCTGATCCCTGGGCCCTCTCCCCTCCTTATTGGCTCGGATGGGTTCCCTTATGTTCCTTCTCTGTCATTTTAGCTATTTCTTTAGATTCCTAATGTTCAATCCTCCCTTCCTCCTGGACTCGATGTGTCTGTTAGAATGATTCCAACGCTAGTGCTGTATCGCTGGCCATATTTCACCACTCTCATTCATTTTTCTCTTTTCTGTATAATTACGCATCCCCTGTACCACCACCTATCTTCCTTTTGAACTTCTGGTTGTTTTTTTTTTTAAAATAATATTCCAGATCTTTCCAGTAGTTTTGCTAAAATTTCCATTTTCCTTATTAAAGCCAGTTGGAAATTTTGTCAACATTTAATGTGCATTTGACATAATGATTTTGGTATAACAATTACCCAAAGTAACACTGTGTCAGGGGAGAAGTGTGGACTGTTCTATCTTTTTTTTTTTTAATTGTTATTATTAGTTTCAGGTGTACAGAACATTCTATCTTAAATCACTTGTGCACTGCTTTCCTTTCATATAGCTAAACATTTCCCTAGGTGATAAAAATTGGTAGCCTTCATTGGGTTGGATTTAGTGGCTCTGTAAATAAAATTGTGAAATAAGAAGAGTCAGTGTTCTACAGAGAAACGGAAGAAAGAGTATACAGAGATTATATGCATACATATCCATATACACATATACTAGACAACAAGCTAAGAGAACTGAGAAAAAACAAAATAAGAAAAGGCAACCTACAACATTAAGACTTTTTTTTAAAGGGAATAACTTTAAGATTTAAAAGTTTATAATGGGATTATTTGAAAACTTTAAACCAATATTTCAAAACTAAATTAAATGAATAATTTTCAGATAAAAACTATGCCAAATTTGACCCAAGAAGAAACAGAAAACCTGAATAACATACTAAAGACGTTTAGTCTTATGAAGATATAATTTCTATTTTATACAAACTTTTCAGAAAAGAAGAAAAAAGGAAAAATTACCTATCTCGTTCTGTGAGGCAAAATTAACTTTGATTTATAAGAATAGCATAACTTTGACAGGGACAGTAAAAGAAAACAAAAAGATACATATATGAGGTAATAGATATGTTAACTTGACTGTGTAATTCCTTTCACAATGTATATGTATACCAAGTCGTTACACTGTATACTTTAAATATATAATAAATTTAGTTTTCAAATATAACTCAATAAAGCTAAAAAAGATTTAACAGGTAAAAACAAGATAGTAAAAGAAAATTTTAACCAACTAAACATAAATGAAAAAATTCTAAATTAAGTTTTTACAAATTCAATTCAGTAGTACATCAAAAAAAGATAACACATGATACTCAAGTGGCACATTTTCCCTAGAAATGTAAAAGCTTGTTCAAGAGAAAAACCTCTTAATGTCATATACCACACTAAGAAATGGCACGGTGGTTTCAAAGGCTGAGGGGAGGAAAAATGGGGAGTTGTTTAATGGGTATAGAATTTCAGTTTTGCAAGATGAAAAAGTTCTGGAGATCGGTTGCACAACAATGTGAATATAATTAACACTGCTAAACTATACATGTAGAAATGGTTAAAATGATAAACTATGACTTTTACCATGATAAAAATATTTTTTAGGGGCCGGCCGAGTGGCTCAGCTGGTTAAGAGCTCGCTTGGGAGCACCAGCTCTGAGCAGCATGGCTGCGGTTCAGATCCCACATTGAGGGCCAGTGACGCTCACCCTCTGCAGCTAAGATGATGAACAATGGCTCGACCTGAAGCTGGGCTGCTGTGGGTCACTGGCGACGGCGTAGGCTGCAGCAGGGCTGCAGTGGGCTGCCATGAGCTACGTGAGCGGCTGGCAGCCAGCGTGAGCGGCTGGTAGCCAGCGTGAGCGGCTGGTAGCCAGCGTGAGCGGCTGGTAGCTGGTGTGAGCTACCGGGAGCCGCTGTGAGCGGCCATCCAATGACCGGTAACTCATCTGCCTCCCCCGGGAAGAGTGCAATGATCATACCAACATGGGCCAGTGAAGTGATGTCCTCCACAACTAGACTGAAGAACAAAACAGACCTGTCTTGTCTTGTGTTGTCAGACTTGTCTACCTGTCTGTTGCCCTTCCCCGAGTCCCCAACACTGTTCCCCTCTTCCCAATTCCCCAATAAAATCTTAAAATATATATATATTTTTTTAATTACTGAAGAAATATATATATAAATTATCTCAATAGATACTGAAGTATTCAATAAAATCAATGCTTATTCATAATTATTTTAAAAAATGAACAATTCTGTATGTAAGGGAGCTTTCATACTCTATTAGGCTGAATAATGCCCCCTGCCCCCATGCAATATATGCCCCATCCTATTCCCTGGAACCCGTGAGTGTTACCTTATGCGGCAAAAGAGACTTTGCTAACAATTAAGTTAAAGGTGTTGAAATGGGAAGAGAAGCTTGGATTATTCAAGTAGGCTCAATGTAATTACAAAACCCTTATAAGAGGGCGTCAGAAGGAGTCAGAGAGTAGAACAGATGTGTGATGGACACAGAGATTGGGGTACTGTGGTAGGAGGTGGAAAAAGAAACCATAAGCTACTGAATTTAGGTGGTCAGTAGAAGCTGAAAAAGGCAAGAACACAGATTTTCCCTTCAAAACCTGCACAAGACACTAGCACCACTAGCCTTGCATGCAGCCCAGTGAAACTGATCTCAGAAACTGGCTTCCATGACTATAAGAAAAGACATTTGTGTTGTTCCAAGCCATTGAGTTTGTGGTAATTTGTTACAACAGCAAAAGGAAACTAATATACTTTAAATGATCTACTCATTTACTCTACAAATATTTATCAAGTACCCATTATATGGTTAAGCACTTTACTAGACATTATTACATTTAAAAAAAAACAAAAGCAGGTTTTAAAAAAAGAAAATAAAAGCTGCCCCATATTGGAGTTTGGGAAGGTAAGGGAAGATATTAATGAGTAGGTAAAATAAAAAGGAAGTTAGGTAGTGATCCTCTCCCAAAAGAAAAATAATGCAGGGAGAATAAATGAAAAGTGTCATGGTAGAAGGGGTAAGTTAAATTTTGAGACTGAGAGAGAAGGAGTCACTGAAGAAGTGACATTTGAGTTAACCTCAGAGCAAATAAGGGAATAGGAACTTGCACGATCTATGGAAAGAACACTCCAGTCAGGGAAAACAGTAAGGGCCCAGTCCAGAAGTGGGGGCATGCCCCACCTGTCCAATGAACAAGAAGACCTGTGAGGCTGGGGTGGAGGGAGTCCTAGGAGATGAAGTCAGAGAGGTGAAGATGGCAGCTAATCATGATGGACCCTAAAGGTCATACTGAGATTAAAGAGATGGGGACCCTTTGGTGAGTTCTAAACATAGGAGAAGTATGATATAACACATCTTTGTGGTGTATAACAGAGATGGTTCTGGCTGCTGTTAAGTAAATGATAGGAAAAGAGAAAAGGTTGAAAGCAGGAAGGCCAATTAGGAGGTTGGTGAAAAAATACAGGGTGGTAGCAGTGAAGGTAGTGGAAAGTTATTTTATGAACATTTATATAAATTAAGTAGAAGAGCCATGGTTCACTGATATGCTAATTGTGGAGTATAAGACAGAGGCTATCAAAGGTTTTGGCCTGGGTAAATGATAGAAGATGCTTGTAGAATAAACCTGGTTGAGTACAGCTGGCAAATATCAGATACCCAGTTTGAAATACATGTTAGACATTTAAGTAGAGGTGATCAGTAGACATCAGATACATAAATTTAAACTGCAGAAGAGCTTAACAAACTAGAGATATAAATTTATTCTCATTAAAAAGAATAAAAATAAAAACAGTAGTATTCAAAGACAGGAGTGAGTGTAAACAGAAGAGAGAAGAAACCGAATAACTGGTTACTGGAACTCCAACATTTCAAAGTAAGAGAGACGAAGAAGAATCCGTAAGAAGGGTGAGGGCAGCTAAAGAGGTAGAAAGAAAATCAAGAAAATCTGGTATTCTGATGTCAAAGAAAGGTTTCATGGAAAGGTCAGCTGTGCTCATTGTGCCTGACTGGTCACATAAAATGAGAAATGAGCATTAGCCAATGGTTTCAGCAATGGGGAAATCATAGGTAAGAATGGCTAGCTGCGCACTTATGACAAACATCAGTCAATAGTAAAACTTTAGAAGCAGTTTCATCGAACTTTTGGGGCATGGCAAAAATACCCTCTTTCATCGCTTGTGTTCAGAATTGCACCAGAGATTCTAAACAACAACAACAAAAAAAACCAGGAAAGATAAATGACATAGAAGAATTGTAAAATAAGAGATAAAAACTGTTATTTGCAGTTTATATGACACCTATATATAAATCTAAGAAAATCTATCGACAAATGGGAACTAATAAAAGACTGGAACATTTGTGTGATTCAAGATTAGCGTACAAAAATCACACTTTCCTATCGCGTACTTGTAACTAGTTATGTGCTAGCATTTAAGGAAGAACAAGGAAGGGGAAGAAGGGGGTGAAGGGAAGAGGAGAGGAGAGAAAAGGAAAAATGAAAGAGTAACCTGATGTGTAGTGTATGCTGATTTCTATAATGTGGCTACTCCCGCCATGGCTGATTTCAAGCTACTAACATGTAACTGAAGCAGGACTGAGAAAAGATGCACACAGGTGGCCCTTGCAAGGTGGTGTCAGTTCCAGTACACCATTGCAAATCAATTAGAAAATTACATAGGAAAACAAAAACATCATCACATTCATAGAAGCTACCAAACATATAAGACCTATAAAAGGAAATATAACAAAATGTGTAATAGCATTCAGAGATCACTTTTTAAATGTTTTCAATAAAAGTCCAAATACTTCCTAGAATATGTCATACCAATGGTTGGGGAGAATCAATATTGTTGATGTCAATTTATTCCAAATTAATGTATAATTTTATTCAATTTCCAACTGGGAAGCTTAAAATGTGCTGGGAAGAAGAAGTGGTCAAAAATAACTGAAATAATTTTGAAGAACAAGATATGGGCATTTGCTTTACTAAAAAACAAATCAGTAAATAAAATAGTTAATATTAGTGTCAGGATGAACAAATAAAACAATGTAACTGAATAAAGAGCCCAGAAACAGACACAAGTAACTTTGGAAACTTGATGTATATCAGATGCAGTATTACAAATGAGTATGGAAATGATGACCTCTCAATAAATGGTTGTGGGACTATTAAATCTCCACATGAAAAATTAAACAAAATTTTCATAAGACAAAAGAAAATCCACAAAGAATAAACAGAAAAAAAATGCAAAATATAATAATGGGTTATTGTCTAAAGTTTATAAAGAGCCCTTAAAACTTATCAGTATATTGGGCAGCCAAGTGGCTCAGTTGGTTAAGAGTGCGAGCTCTGAGCAACAGGGTCCCCAGTTCGATTCCCACATGGGCCAGTGAGCTGTGCCTGAGCTGAGCTGTCTACAGGTGGTAGAATGGCTCAGCTGGTGAGAACACGTGCTCCTAACAACAAGGTTGCCGGTTCAGTGTCCATGGGATGGTGGGCTATGCGCACCCACAACTAAGATTGAACACCGCACCTTGAGCTGAGCTGCTTTGAGCTGCCTATGGGCAGCCAGATGGCTCAGTGGTTAGAGCGTGTGCTCTTAGCAACAAGGTTTCCAGTTTGACTCCCACATGGGATGATGGCTACGCCCACCCACAACTAAGATTGAACACAAGATTGAACACAGCACCTTGAGCTGAGCGGCCGTGAGCTGCTGACTGGTGGCCGGATGGCGACTAGACTTGGAGCTGAGCTAGCTGCACCCTCCACAACTGAGATTGAAGGACAACAACTTGGCTGTTCCCCTTCCCCAATTTCTCAACACTGTTCCCCTTCCCCATTTCCCCAATAAAATCTTTAAAAGCGACAACAACAACAACCTTATTAATATATCAAACCAAGTGGAGTAAATTCATGAAAAACAATTTCTATTGTTAGAAAAATGAAGTGCTAATTTTCATTAAAAAACCAACATGTATTTAGAAATCTTCAAAAAAATTTTAGAATTTAAAAACTAATTTTAAATTAATAAAATGCTATATTTCTCTATCAAAATGGGAACAAATTAATATTCTTTTTAAAAATCTACAATCTTTGTGCATGTGTTCATTTCTCCATATGCTAAGGGAATGAAAACTGTCAAACATATTTTTCCAAACTTGGTGGAAGAATAAGTTGGTACAACCTTTCTGGATTGGAATATATTTACAGATATGTTAAATATGCCTCCTTGCTTTGTCCTAAAGAAAGCAGAAAAAGTGTGCAAAGACCAATGTAGACCACCACTTAAGTGAAGAAATGGAAAGCGTAAACAGGAAAAAAAAACAGTTTACAAAAGTTATAAAAATATGATTTTTTTTTTTTTGGTTTTAAAAATCGGTATGTGTGTATTAAAATGCCTTAAAAATTATCTTGAGGAAACATGCAGAAATTATTATTTCTGAGTACTGGAGTAATGGAGTTCTGTTTTCTTATATTTTTTGGTGCTTTCTTAATTTTGTACTACATATTATATCTACTAAGATAAATCATTTTAAAAACTTAAGCATGGCCGACTTGCACTTCCTGTTCTTGTAAAATGTTTGATTGATGTATGCATTCTTTTTCATGTATTCTTTTATTTTGGTGCTCTTCCCTTAGGACTGGCCTAAGTATAAGAACGTTGCCCATGAAGAAAGGGTGAGCAGTGAATGGGTGGAAAAAATTTCCTTTACCCTTCTAGGTTTTGCCTGGTCTAATAATCAAATTGACATAAGAGACTTTAACAGGAGAAAAATAAATATAATTATGTATGTAAGAAGCCCAATAAAAATATGAGGCCCAAAAGGAAGCCAGGTAATTGAAGCTTATGTAACACCCGGAGCTAAGGAAACGGGTAAGGGGATGGGGACCAAAGGGGAGGAAGGCCTTTCACAGGGAGGCTAGAAGAGTCGTTTGGAAATCAAAGGTTGCCTTGTTATGCAGATAAGTTTCTTAGGTAAAAAGGTGTCTGTGATAATAGCTCTCTTCCTGGTACAGGCCTATTTCCAATGTAAATTTAAACAGTTGAGGGGGAGGCAGAGCTTTTCCTGAATCTCCGGGTTTTGAATGCCTTTTGCTCAAAATCATTCCTATGCCAAAGAGACATATTTTGGTGCAGTGAAACCTGCTCCCTTTCAGCTGTATACACCGTGAGGTACTCAAAACCATCTCTCTCCTTTGCCACCAACTCAGCTCCCTCATGGAGTCAGGCTTGCATAAGTGTCCATAGGATAAACGCCCCCTCACATGAGTTCTTCGGTCCCTAATTCAATAGATCTCCATTAGTCAATGTACCTGTACATTTAAATTTTCATACCATACACGCACACACTCATATTTTATTGAATTATGAATCATTTTTTTGAATTATGCTTCATATTAAAGTTGTTTGTTTACACGCCTTATCTTTCTGGTAAACTAAGACCCAAAGGATAAGATGAATGTATCATTCCTTTTGTATCCCAGAAACAATGAGCAAAATACCCTGTACATATAGGTAGAAAAAGCCATTGTATTTGTTAACTAAATATTGTGAGGATTGCATAGGTTTAACTTGGACTAATTTTTAGCTACTTTTCATAACTTGAAAATAAATGATTTTTTAATAATATGCATTTCTATTTTAAATACAGGTAAGGATATATATATATATAACTAATTACACAAATACTGATACTGATTTTATTATAATTATATTTGGGCAGATTACATTAAATAAATGAATAATACATCCATAGTGATTTATAATGAGAAATAGAGGATATAGCAAGAACCGTCATTCACATTTTTGTCCATCATGGAAGCCAAAAATGTCCTTTCATAAAACATACTTTGAGGCTTCAATTAAAAACGGACTATGGGAATGGATGAAACAAAGGTCTAATCCAAAACATCATTTCCTGAGTTCTAAAGAAATATCTTATTTGCTGGATAAGAATGGATTGATGTATAAAGTGAACTCATGATAATAGCTACCTTTGACTGAACAACTGCTGCGCTAGGGGCTTTGTGTTCACTTTCTCCAAACCCATTAAGAACCACCTTGTATAATAAGTAGAGGAGCACATATTCTAATTCAGTTCTATTGACTCCAATTCTCCCAACCAATAGAGACCCAGTTCTTTACAGATGAATTAAAAGCAGTTTAATAGTGACTGAAGCAATGTCATCAGAATCTCTAGTTCTATGTCTTGAAATTTTCATGGGTCATAATACATCTGTGGAAGAATTGTGATCAAATGATAATATTCATTGCATTTACCAAAAATAAAATGATACATAAAAAGGCCTCAGGAGAACTGTTCTTGTAAAATATATAGTGATAGTGGGGGTTGGGAGGAGAGCAACTCTCCATTTAGCTAATGTGTTTTTTGTAGTTAGCATAGCATTCTCTTTTATGTCTAAAAATAGGATTACGACAATCATTTTAACAGTATACACTGATCTAGCTTTTATATTTTATTTGGATGAAAATAGAATAGCAAAAAAAAGAGCTTTTTTTAAAAAGAATACTTTTATGAAAGCTTGATGTATTATCACATATTTAGACCTTACAAAAGCTAGTCATTCATTTGATTATATTGAAATATCATCTCTGTTTAGCAACTGCTTTTTATCTAGGTGCATAGAGCACTGAGGAAACTGTAAGAAAACAATGCTACATAAAATTGCTATTTCAGTCTTGTCTGCTCCTGGGTGTGATCAGCAAACCTCTCATATGTAAACTATATACTTGATGGAGCAGTTCCAAACTCAAGTCTCACATTTTGGATATCTACCTTTAGAAAAGCTGATTCTTTGGTCTAATATTTTCTGTAGAGTCCACTGTGGTACTTCAGCAATACTCTGAGCTTCACAAGGAAAAGATTGTTCTGCAAAGTTCAGATCCAGCACATTGTTTTGGTTTTATATACAAAGGAAATATGGGGAACATTTGAGCATGCAAATGAAGAGGTTCAATAAAATATCTTGCAGGCATCTTGTGTTTATTTTTGTTCCAGTGATTTGTAACTTGAATAATAGCTCCTGGCTGGGAGAGTCATTCATCTTTTCTGATAAACTCAGAAGTAATGTGTTATGTGGGAAGAGTGTAGATTTGGGAACTAGACCAGTGTGGAGGCTGCAGCATCAACACAAGTGACATGTAATCTAGGACTGCATTGTTGGGGACTCTAATAAAGCTACACAGTATTTGAATGGGTTCTCCATTCTTTGGCCTAGAAAAAGGAATTGTTAGACACAATCATCTACAAATCTCCAGAAATTTGTAGTTCTTAATTTTTATCTGGAATCTAATATGTTTGTTACCATGCTTTTGTGAGGGTACAGTGCATTAATTTTTAGCTAGTAATCTTTAATGAGGATTTCTTTTTTTAAAATGGTGTCTTCACATACATCTCCTTGACATAGGCTAGGATAACATTTCTGTCTCACTGGTTACATAATGTGTACAAGAGAGGTTTCACTTTCCTAATCAGGCTTTAATGCATCATGTTGTCTAAGGTTGTTCTTAAATGAAATCATGGGTCTATGGTAGTTTAGGGGTAACTGTCTCAAGGATTTAGATGATCTCTATGGACTACAGAGCTGAAAGAGCTACTCAGAGAAAACAAAGCACTTTCTAAAATTTGTTTCCAAGTTTCTTCTTATATTTCAATCTGAATTATCAGAAAGAAAGAAAAAAAATCCATACAAAAACAGGGCTGCTTCTTTAGGAATTGAAAGAGGTTTGGTGAATTTAATAAGCTTCCAGAGATGACCAGATTTACACAGCATTATGTACAAACCAGCTTCCAGAGAGAGTTATGATGTCAAATGCTTTTTCAAATAGTGTATATAATATAGAAAATTTGATACTGGTTTCTGAAGTTCTTTCCTACATCATAAGATTTTCAACATGTAATCCTTCATGGCCTCAAGCCCTATATTACTTCCAATCATAGGTTGCACTCAAAGACCCCTGCCAGCAGTGAGCATCAGGAAGTAGAGCAATTGTTGCTATCTTGCTACTTGAAGATATAATTATAATTATTTTAGAAGTCATAGGAAGTGCTTTCCTTGCTCTACAGGTAATGAGAGTATGCACGTATTTTTGTAGTCAATACCATCCATGCTTAAAAATTGAGGCAAGTTTACCATCATATCAGATTCCAGATTTCCCTGTATTTATAGCTTTAGCTATGACACCAATTTTTTAAACAAAGTAAATTTAATACGATATATTGCAAAGATTGTTGAAGTAGCATAGCTTTCCCCAAGAATTACTTCATTTATTTTATTTAAGAGGAGTGTCTGGTTTTCTGGGGGGGACTTAGTATGTTAATTTGGCATCGAGAAAGGCAGTCTCACGCACACAGTCTTTCGACCCCCAAATGGACACGAGACTGGGTCTTGGT
Organism: Hipposideros armiger; assembly: GCF_001890085.2. Lineage (NCBI taxonomy): Eukaryota > Metazoa > Chordata > Mammalia > Chiroptera > Hipposideridae > Hipposideros > Hipposideros armiger. The sequence goes on along the minus strand of NW_017732124.1, from coordinate 197,012 downwards.
CAGGCACGTTTCCTTACCAGGATATAAAGGGCCACATGGCCTGTGTCAGGCTGTTACCTTTGTGTGGGCATATCTTTAACTGTTTCATGCTCAGTGAGCGTTCCTTTGTTCTGTGTCCATGGCCCTCAGGTATACCCTCACCTTTCAGTATTTCAGATTCCAAAGAGGAGTAGTCAGAGACCTCCTGTGGCAGAGAGAGGTACACATAAGCCAGTGGCCCTATGTCAGCTGCCAGAGGGCCCCGCTAGCTATGATGGAGCTACACACATTCTTGGAGCTGATCTTGCTCTGTCTCTTCTCTATGTGAAAGTGTTATTCCATCTAGTGCCTGACTGTGTTGTGTCTTCCTTGGCAACTCCAATACCAAGATGAGGCGGGCAGAAGGGTTTGGACTATGGCTGGCACTGGGATGATCTTTACTCTCTTCCATGCAGGTGGCATCCTCCCCTGGCACTGCTTACTGGCACATGGTGTTCTGCTCAACACGTGGAAAAGTTCACCCTTCCTGGCCTAATGTACTCTTAATCTGGATGCCAAAACTTACACTCTGGAGAACTCTGACAGTTAATCTGTACACACCATGACAAAATCCAGTACGTGCTTTCATTTTCATTGACCAAAAATAATAAAAAAATGAAACATCGTCATCTTTGTCTTGAGCACTTCATTGTTTTCTACTCATTTGGGTGATGGTACAGAAGATAGTTGATGTTAAAATCTTGCTGTGCACATTTTGCAAGTAGGAAAAACATTACTATTCAGTTCTCCAACCACACGTGCTCTAGTATCTTCCTTCTAATTTAGACATCAATGGCAACAATCAACTTGTCAGATTTATATAGAAGATGAAAATAGAAAAAAATAAAAATTAAGTTCAAGGCTGCTTTTATTTTTGAAGTTTAAATGGCAGCTATTATCATTTCTATAACTCATTATGTATGAATGACGTTTAAAGCCATAAGGTTCTATTATGAGTTTTTTTTACATCATATTTTATTTTAACCAATGACTAAATTACTATGCTACTGATTCCACTTATGCTCTGAAAGACAAGTTCTGTGAAATTTTTGTTTCAAATTATTATTTCAAAACATATAACATTTACTTGATTTAATACCAAGACTCAGGATTCAATGCAATTAAAATAATTCAATGCAATGAGATTAAAAGTCTTTACTATGCTATTTAAGTTCAAACATATAACAGTGTAATCATACTTTAAATTGTATAACAAAATTATGTCAATAAATCTGAAGTATAATGTTACACTCCTTTTCAAAAACATGTAAAATTAAAAGTCAAATATTTTCTAGCTAATTACTAGGATTACATTTTAACAGCAAAAATGTGTAATACAAATTCCAGGTTATCTCATATTAAAGGGCTCATTTACCAATGATGAGTTTATTCATTCATCTAAAACAAGGTTTCTCAACCTCAGTGTTATTGACATTTTGGGCCAGATAATTCTTTGTTGTGCAGGCTTTCCTGTGCATTGGAGTATGTTTCGTAGCTTCCCTGGTCACTGTCTGCCCACCAGTTGTGACAAGCAGATAATGTCTCCAGAAATTGCCAAATGTTTCCACAGTGCAAAGTTGCCTCTGGTTAAAAACCACTGATCTAAAACATTCTTGAGGGTCTTTATGTGTCAGACACTGTGTTAGGTAGTAAGGATGCAGAGTAAGGATCCAGCTCTGAAAAACTCACATCTAGAAGTGAAGACATGCAAATGTCATTGTAAATAATAATAAAGGCATATTAAATGTACTGTGTATTGATGTACTCAATTTACTATATAATCCGAGACTACCATTCAATTTATCTCATTTGAAAGGCTCATTCAAGAGAAAACCCTGTCTCATCAATTTATATATAACTTATCCAAGCACATACCATGATATCAGTTTCTCAGACTTCATCCTTTCCCAAAACACAGTTCCATGAACTTTTGGATAGCGAGTCCAACTCAAAGTTTTCCAGTAACAATTTAATATAACATTTCCAGGTTATTGACTTATTAGTAAATTATACCTCTCAATAAGCAAATTATGCCTTTTAGAATTGTAGGGTATATATGTCGGGTCAGATGAACTAAGGCCAGTTCAGCTTAGCTTGAAACTCCCAGTGAGCTCTATAAATCCCTGTAACTCTAAAATGCATGAAGTTACTTCCAAATCACAGACATTTTTTTTTGTAATATACTACATAATGACTCCATTTTTCCCCCTAAAAATTACATTCTAAATGAAAAGACACCAATATTCATTTATTGGTATATTTTATAACTATACATTTCTAGATGAGAAAACTCTAAACAATACATTTATATCTTCTTATTGGTTGACTAGGGAAAAGAAAAATAATATTAAGAATAAAATTTAGGGTAGATTGCTTCTTTAATTTTATTATGAGAATAGAAATCAACATTTTTTATACCTTATTTTAGTTCAAAATCCTTATAAAATGGTATAAGAAGTCTTTATTTTTGTATTTTTAATGTCAAGCAGCAAACAGCAAAATTGAAACCAGCCTTCAATATCATTAACTCTGTAGCTGAGATATTGCTATATATATAAATACAATGCCAGAATAATTTTCTGACATTTATTTGATAGTCTAGTAAATGTTTTGTTAAGGTTGCCTTATCCAATTCTCAGAACAATACTATGACTTTTTTTTTTAAGATTTTATTGGGGAATTGAGGGAGGGGAACAGCGCTGGGGAATCAGGGAAGGGCAATAGACAAGTTGCTGTCCTTTTGTTCTTCAGTCTAGTTGTGGAGGACATTGCTTCACTGGCCCATGTTGGTATTATCATTGCGCTATTCCTAGGTGAGGCAGATTGGTTGCCGGCCTCTGGACTGCCGCACACAGTGGCTCTTGGCAGCTCACACTGGCTGCTAGCCACTCATGCTGGCTGCCAACCACTCATGGTAGCTCATAGCAGCCCATTGCAGCAGGGGCTGCAGCCTATGCCGTGGCAGACGACTCACGCTGGCTGCTGGCTACATATGGCAGCCCATGGCAACCCATCTGGTGACTCATGGCAGTCCAGCTCCAGGTCGAGCTGTTGTTCACCATCTTAGCTGTAGAGGGTGCAGTGTCACTGGCCCTCATATGTGGGATCCGAACCGGGGCCCTGCTGCTCAGAGCTGGCATCCCAAGCCAGCTCTTAACCAACGCGCCACTCAGCCGGCCCTACTATGACATTATTATCACCATCATTTTACATATGACAAAGCTGAGAATTAATTAAGTAATTTGTCCAAGGTCACATGTAGCTGGTTAGTAATAGAACTTAAAATTGAACCTTCCTACTTTTAGCTACTCTTCTTATCAATTGATAAATGTGTTGGTAATACCTAAAGACAATTTGGAGGGAGTGTACTATTCCCTTGTGGACCACATTTCTAGAGATAGCTTATGGAAGACATTCTTAACTTGAATTATTTGTGAGGCAACTAAATATTTCTAAAAGGCACCATATTAAGTTTTACTTTAGGGAGTTCACATTATTTGTTAGGCTCTCCTGGCTTAATGCCATTGCCTTGAATAATATTTTATCTCTCATTTGAAGCAACTATTTTATGCTGCTAAGCAATGAGACATGAAAATAATTAGAAAGGGAATAACAAAATTATCATTTCAGGAAAATGATGTGACTCTGATGCACCCACCAAAAGACATGAAATTTTATAGCAGCATTGTTCATAATAGTCAAAATCTAGAAACAATTCAATTTTTTATCAATAGTAAAAGGGATGGACTGTGGTGTTTTAATGAAATAGAATAGTATAGAGCACTTAAAATACTATTTATGGAAACTAAGTAAGATAATAATAAAAAGTATTACTTAGAAAAAAATACTACTTATATATGCAACAAGGATGAATTGTCACAAATGTAATAAAAAGCTAAAGAAACAGGACGCAAAATACTACATTCTATGTAATTCCATTTACATAAAGTTCAAGAGCAGAAAAATTAATTTGCAGAGATAGAATTCAGAACAGTGATTTTCTCTAGGGGATACAATTGGTATTGACTCTAAAGAGACTAAATCAATCAATCAATCAATCAATCAAACTCTGTAGCCTTGTAAATATTCTTTATTTTAATCTGTTGAGGCTACATGAATATATATATATATATATATATATATATATATGTATATATATACATATATATATGCACGCACATATATACATGTATAATGTATTATATATATACACACACATATACATACATAATGTATTATATATTTATATATATATACACACTAAAAATCATTGAGTTGCATACTTAAGATTTGAATGCTCTGTTATGTTTAGTCTTTTACTTTTTTAAAATAATGCCAGATTTCTTCTTAAACTTACACATATTGGTACCTAAGTTCCATATTTTACTGAGGGATCATGAAAATACGCTTATATCTTTATATCCCAATTGATTATTGTTATACATTCAATAACCTGATAGAGAAATCAGCCAAAATGAGTATAAAATTGTTTATTGCTTTTACTGGCATTACTAACCTTTACTTTTTTGAGGAGGAGCCAGCTATGGATCAAACTGTCTTATCTTAGTGCAGCTGCCTAAATACAGAGCTCATACAAAATATGTACTTTTATTACAACTGTAAGAACCTAAATATGTGGGCACAGACAACTTAATGAATAATAAGCTTAAATGATACTAATTATGATAGGTTTTGATCTACCTCTTTGAAAATATACCTGAGTTTATTTTATATTTTATAAATTATTATAAATAATTAGTAAATATTGCAATATTAATAGATACAAAATCAATATATTAGCAACAAAGAGAATATTTAACTGTTTAACAAAACTATTACATCCATAATTTTAAAATATTATGACAAAAATTTTAAAAATGAAAAATATTTTCTAAGGCATAGAAAGTGAAAAATGCTCTTTATGGAAGAATAAAAAATTAGGAATAAATTTAGCAAATTATGTGCAAGACCTCTACATGGACAACTGTAAAATGTTATTGAGACAAATTAAGAAAACCTAAATAAATAGAGGGCTATAACATATTTGTAGATTGAAAGAATCAGTGTACTAAAGATGTCTATTTCCCCTCAAATTGATGTGTAGAGTCAATGCAATCTAACAAATAGCCCACTTATTTTTATAACTGATAGATAGTAAAATTTATATGTGAATTCAAAGACATAAGAATAGTCAAGGTACTCCTGAATACAAACAACAACATTGGAGAACTTACTCTCTCCCTAATATCAAGACTCAAAAGGGAGCACGATTCCATGTTTTATTGGCACTAGGATTAAAGAGAGAGAGAGAGAGACAGACAGAGAGATCAATTAAATAGAAACACCAGAAAATTCATAAACAGATCCACAATTACATGTACACTGATTTATGACAAAAACAGCAGTATGGAAAAGATGCTATTTTCAATGCATGGTAGTGGATCAAATGAATATGTATATAGAACAAATATAGTAAGTTTGACTTCTACTTTATAACATACACAATAATTAATCCCAAGTGTGTTATAAAGCTGAAAATGAAACTAATTTATGAAGCCTTCAGAAGATAATATAATAGGAGATGTCATGACTTTGGAGCAGGAAAATATTTCTTAAATAAGACACAAAAATCAAAAACCTTAATATAAAATATTGCTCAATAGGACTATCCTAACCTTAAGAACTTCTTTTTATTAAAAAAAAGAGTGATAAAACTAGTCCCAGGTGTGAGAAATATTTATAACACATATGAGCAATATAAAGAACTCATACAAAGCAATAAGAAAAAATACTGACAAACGATTAAAAAAAACACAGAAAATTTTGAGGAAAGTCTTACAGAAGTGTAAATTATAATTGACCAATAAACATATTTTTCAAAATGTTTAACCTCAGAATCAGAAAATTAAAACCACAAGAGATACCACTAAAATACCCTCCAGACTTCCTAAATTAAAAACACACAGTAGAGAGAGATCCAAAATGGTGGAGTAGACAAACACTGTGCCTGCTTCCTTCCGTGAACACATCAACATGGCGAACAACTAAATTATAGAACAATCAACATGGCAAACCACCTGAAATCTAGCTGAACAGAAGTTTTATAACTAGGGATATAAAGAAGAAGCCACATTGAGACCAGTAAGACAGATGGAGACAAGGAAAGTTCTGGCTCCAAACCTCTGTGTGGCGGCTGAGAATAGGAGGCGTATCTCAGACACAGAGGTTCCCCACAGGAGGACCGAGAGACCTGAGCCCCACACCAGCACCCCCAGCCTGGAGTACTGGTGCTGGGAAGAGGAGCCCCCACAACATCTGTCTGTGAAAAATAGTGGGGATTCCAAGCATCCAGGTGGGACAAAAGGCTACAGGAAACCCAGACATCTTCTTAAATGGCCCGCACACAGACTTTCTCACTCACAGGCACTCACCTTGGGCTCCAGCGGAGGGACAGTGACTCAGGGAGCACCTGAGGCATATGGGCGTGGGGGCGGGGAGGTGTCAGACCAAGGTGTGTGGCTTCAGAGAGAGGGCTGGAAGATAGTCACCATTTTCCCTGTGTGGAGTCTTTCTCCCATATAGCCAGTAGGTGGGCACCAACTTTCCTACTTTGAGCCCACCCCCACAAGCCAAATCTGAATCTGATTGGACTGGTGAGCTCCACTTCTCCACCTGCTGACTCCTCTGGGAACCTGCACCACAAACTCGCAGAATGATTTAGGCACTTTCTCCCAAGCAGACAGCCTTGCCCAAGTTGCACTCTTTCTTGGAAAACTATCACAGTCTGCGGGCCCCAGGTGGGCAGCAACAAGCCTCCATGTGCTCTGAGTCTTTTGCTGAGTAGCTCCAGGGTCAGCACTGGAACCAAACCAGAATCTACATTATCCTGATGAACACAACCCTTTCCATGTTAGCGACTGCCTCACCCAAGTTGCATACCACAGGAGGCTTTGTCAGCTGTTGAATCTTAAGGCAGCTGGCACGTAGAGGCAGAACTCAGGATATCCTAGCTTTTTGCAGAGCTACCCCAGGCCCAGTACTGGTAACAGCTATCCTTGGTTTGCAGCATAGCCTCTCCCACATGCCTCCAACTTCAGCACAGGCATCAAACAACCGTGGATAGCACAGTAGCTTCTATTAGGTAGCCCCTAGCCAGTCACTAGCAGTGGGTGACTGGGCCAGCACTGGAGCCCTTCCCAAGAGGCCCTAGAACCAACATACTTGGAGGTTGTCTTCAGACCACAGCAGATGATCACCCAAAAAAACCCACAAGCGGCACGCACAAAGGGCAGTCTCAACAGGTGCCAGACCTCACTGGGGCAAATCCCACTCAGTGGGATAAGTCTTGCCTACAGCAGCCTGTAAGCTGTGGATGTGGCCAAACTGCATAGCCAATCAACCAGAGGGCCGATGTCATCCACTGACATGCCTATAGCAATCAAGGCTCCACTATAACAGAAGGTCACACACAAGGGACACTCCTGGAGCACCCAGGGCAGGTGACCAGGGAGATATGCCAGGGAACCTACTATATAAGGCAACCTGGCCAACACTGGGAGACATAGACTACCTCCCGAATACATACGCAAACACAGAGAGGCAGCCAAAATGAGGAAACAAAGAAATATGTCCCAAATGAAAGAACAGGAGAAAACTTCAGAAAAAGAACTAAAGGAAATGGAGGCAAGAAACCTACCAGATACAAGAGTTCAAAACAATGGTTATAAGGATGATCAAGGAACTTACTGAGAACTTCAACAAAGACACAGCAAGCATAAAAAAGGACATAGAAACCATAAAAAAGAACCAGAAGTGAAGAATACAATAACTGAAATGAAGAATGCACTAGAAGGATTCACCAACAGACTAGATGAAACAAAGGATCAAATGAGCAATTTGGAAGAAAATGTAGCAGAAAACACCCAATCAGAACAGCAAAAAGAAAAAAAGAATCCAAAATAATGAGGATAGTTTAAGGGGCCTCTGGGACAACATCAAGTGTACCAACAATTGCATCATAGGGGTACAAGGAGAAAAGAAAAAACAAGGGATTGAGAACCTATTTGAAGAACTAATGACTGAAAACTTTCCTAATCTGGTGAAGCAAATAGACTTACAACCCCAGGAAGTGCAGAGAGTCCCAAACAAGATGAACTCAAACAGGCCCACACCAAGATATATTATAATTAAAGTGGCAAAGGTTAAAGACAAATAGGGAATCCTAAATGCAGCAAGAGAAAGGCAATTAGTAACTTGTAAGTGGACTCCCATAAGATTGTCAGCTGATTTCTCAACAAAAACTTTGCAGGCCAGAAGGGATTGGCACAAAATATTTAATGTGATAAAAAGCAAGGATTTACAAACAAGGGTACTCTACATAGCAAGGCTATCATTTAGAATCAAAGGACAGATAAAGAGCTTCCCAGACAAGAAAAAACTAAAGGAGTTCATCTCCACCAAACCAATATTACAACTAATGTTAGAGGGACTTCTTTAGATGGAAAAAAAAATCAAAATTATGAATAATAACATGGCAATAGCTACATATCTATCAACAATTATGTTTAATGTAAATGGATTAAATGCTCCAAACAAAAGACATAGGACCATTGAATTCATAAGAAAACAAAACGTTTATATATGCTGACCTACAAGAGATTCACTTCAGCTTGTAAGACACACACAGATGGAAAGTAAAGGGATGAAAACAGTTATTTCACGAAAATAGAAATAAAAAAACTGGGGTTGCAATACTTACACCAGAGAAAATAGACTTTAAACAAAGGCTATAACAAGAGACAAAGAAGAACCCTAGTAATCTGACTTCTGGATATTTATTCAAAGAAACCCAAAACACTGCTTCAAGGGAACCTGTTCATCCGTACGTTTATTGCAGCATTGTTTACAATGGCCAAGATATGGAGGCAGTTTGGAATCGATAGAAGAATGGATAAAGAGTAGATGGTACATACAAGTATATACAATGGAATATTGCTGGCCATGAAAGGAAATGGGTTCTTGTCATCTATGGTGGCATGGATGGACTTAGAGGTACTGTATTAAGTGGTGTCAGACAGACAAATCACAGTTGCAATGTGATTTCACTTAAAAAAAAAGGGAGGGCTGGCTGAGTGGCGCGATGTTTAAGAACTGGCTTGGGACGCCAGAGGACCCCAGTTCAGATCCCACATATGAGGGCCAGTGACACTGCCCTCCGCAGCTAAGATGCTGAACAACAGCTCAACCTAGAGCTGGGCTGCCAGGAGTCGCCCATGACAACGGCATAGGCTGCAGCCCCTGTGGCAGTGGGTTGCCATGGGCTACCGTATGTAATCAGCAGCCAGCGTGAGAGGCCAGCAGCCGCAGTGAGCCATGGTCCCAGAAGCCGGAGACTGATCTGCCTCACCCGGGAAGAGTGCAATGATGGTGCCAACGTGGGCCAGTGAAGCAACGCCCTCCACAACTAAACTGAAGAACAAAACGACAACAACTTGTCTGTTCCCCTTCCCCCAATTCCCCAGCACTGTTCCCATCCCCCCAATTCCCCAATAAAAATCTTTAAAAAAAAAAAAGGGAAAGGGATTAAGAAGTACAGATTGTGCTGGCCAAGTGGCTCAGCTGGTTAAGAGCTTGCTCAAGAGTGCAAGCTCTGAGCAACAGGGTCGCCGGTTCAATTCCCACATGGGCCAGTGTGCTGCGCCTGAGCTGAGATGCCACTGAGCTGCCATCAGGTGGCAGGATGGCTCAGCTGATGAGAGCAACTGCTCTTAACAACAAGGTTGCCTGTTCAAGATGGTGGGCTATGCCCGCCCGCAACTAAAGATTGAACATAGCACCTTGAGCTAAGTGGCGTGACTGGACTTGGAGCTGAGCTTGCTGTTCCCCTCCCCCAATTCCCTAAAACTATTCCCCTCCCCAATTCCCCAATAAAATCTTAAAAAAAAAGTACAGATTGGTTTTTAGAAAGTAATTATGGGGATGTAGGGTTATGATTTAGCATGATAAAAAAGAGTTTAGAGTGTGTTTCAAGAATGCATTCATAGCATGAGGAAATCAAGTCTGGAATGGGCACCACATGTTTAAAGAAAAATATAGATTAGCTTTGCTAAGGAAGGCTATTCCCATGGGATGGGGTACGTGATAGGGAAATTAGTTTTACAGCGTGTTGAGTGCCTCAAATGACAGCTTAGGCTTTTAAGATAATTCTATAAACTATGGTTCCTGATAGGATGAAAAGTCATTTTAAGATCACTTATCTGATGTGTAGAGGTTATGAGGGTGCTTCTGGAAGAACTTTAGGAAGAACTTCCTGGCTATGGGACCCACTTTAGTACGTTATGGAAAAACATTTAATGAAACAGAAACTGCCTTAAAGAAAAAAAAAAAAGCTGAATTTGGGGTAACTCAGGATGATAGCCAGTATGGCCCAATCCAGCCACGTCAATTATTTATTTCTGACATCCATTCTCATTAGCCCATGACTGAGCTGTACTAGTTGGTAAAGTTTGTGAGTAGATCTCTAGGTTAACTACAGTCCATACTGTTATTTGCAGATTCCATATTTACAAATTTGCCTACTCGCTAAAATTTATTTGAAACCCCTAAATCAATACTTGTGGTTCCTTTTTGTCTTCCATGGACATACACAGAGCAGGAAGAAGTTTGAGTACCCTGTCTCACAGGTTCCCAGATGAGGTCATTGAAGGTACTACCTCTGCCTTCTTTCAGCTGACATGACTTAAGGACAGACGGTAGGGGGCGGTGCTGCACACCTTAATGCAAGAAGCTCCAGCTTTGGGACCATTTGCACCAGTGTTGGAATCCCCACACTGGCACCTGTTAATGCAGTGGCTTCAGGCAAGTCATTTAACCCTTTTGGACCTTGTTTTCTCTTTTGTGAAATAAAATAGAAAAACTTCTAGAAATTGGAAAAAGAAAATATGCCAAGATGAGCTGTATCAAGATTTAATATTACTCGTATGTACGACTAATCTATGTAAGATATGTATAGTGTATATGTATATATTATCCATAGGAGCAATGGTTCAGCATTTGCTAACTCAGTGTGGGTGGCTAGTTATGCAACATAGCTGCCACAGATACTGAAAATCAATTATATTAAAAAAATATACATAAGTATAATATAGTCACCTGTTACATTTTATTTTGCTTATATATTATATATAATAGCTGCTTATAAATGTAAACAATAATATAAACAGAGCCATTTTAAAATGGAGCTGGAGCCTCTAGAGGTAGGCCAGAGGAACTACCTTGAGCTTCTTATATGTCAAAACCTGGAATGTTTAAAACAGGACAACATAATATTCGAACTGGTGCTAAGCAACCCTGTGCCTTGCAAAAGAACTGTTTGCAAAGATAAAAAGAAAGCAGTTATCATGACTACTGGACTGAAAATTAAACATATTGTTTAGAATTAACATCACTATGTTATATTATCTGCACCAATAGAAATGCCTTCTTCATAAATACCCATTGCCTTTGGAACATTACTTGGGCTTCTGTGTGATATGCGATTCCTGAATAGTCATACTTATTGATCTCAAATAAACGCTTGCTTGCATCTCACTTTGAAAGGTCTTTTTATTCTTAAGTTACCATACATTATATATAATTATGCTTATTTTATGTTACAAATTTTCTATGTATAAATACAAGACTGAATAAAATATGTCTAACTTTATCCTATGCAAAATTAGTCCCCAAAATAATGTTGTCATTTAAAAAATAACATTCTTTCACATTAAAAATCAAGAAAATGTTTTTTTTTTATTTTTTGGTTTTTTTGCTAATAATAATTTCTATACGTTTAACTATTTCTTCTTCCTTTTTTCCTTCCCTCAAACCTCGTAGCTGTACACATTAGCTTGACTTCTAAAGAAAACACTATCTCAAAATTGTGCTTCTGTAGTTGTTAGTCTGTGAGGATTTTTCTCTTCAAAGCTCCATTGATAGTCTTTACCAGATCCTAAGTCATAGGAGCATTTTACTTATTTATTTATTTATTTATTTATTTATTTATTTATTTTTTAAAGATTTTTATTGGGGAATTGGAACAGTGCTGGGGAATTGGGGAAAGGGAAACAGACAAGTTGCTGTCGTTTTGTTCTTCAATCTAGTTGTGGAGGCCGTTGCTTCACTGGCCCAAGTTGGCACCATCATTGCGCTCTTCCCGGGCGAGGCAGATCAGTCGCCGGCTTCTGGACGGCCGCTCACTGCGGCTGCTGGCCGCTCACGCTGGCTGCTGGCCACACACGGTAGCCCATGGCAATCCACTGCCACAGGGACTGCAGCCCACGCCGTCGCCGGCGACTCCTGGCAGCCCAGCTCCAGGTTGAGCTGTTGTTCAGCATCTTAGCTGTGGAGGGCAGTGTCACTGGCCCTCATATGTGGGATCCGAACCGGGGCCCTCTGGCATCCCAAGCGAGTTCTTAACCATCGCGCCACTCGGCCGGCCCAGGAGCATTTTATTTAAAGTTGTTTATAACCAACTTCCAAAAACATTGAATGCCAATTGTAGTATACTTTGAAAAGAAGCTATTTGTCACTATAGATTTCTTATCAGATTTAGTTTGTTGAGAAGGAAAGGCTTTTCATTTTATGTGAAAAATGATTTATGATTTGATTTAGTGGCAATTTTTAATTTAGGTTTTCTAGTTTCATTTTCTTTTTCCTCTTCTATTACCATATAAAAATGTACCAATGCTACAAAATGTGCCTGTTTCATATATATATATATATATATATATATATATATATATATATATATGACAGCAAGCTCTAATACTTTAAAAAGTTACAAGTGTACTAAAATGTGTAATTAGGATACTTATTTTTAAATTGGAAAAAATCTTTACAAAAGAGAACAAAATCTAATTTTTAGGCCTTTCTAAGTATTCACAATTATACAGTGCATGATTTTAATCACCTGTTTTGCAAGAGATGTTCTACTCCTTTTACTAAATTTTAAACAAAAGAAATTCGCTTTTAATCATGGACACCAGAAACAGTTATTAAAACAGAAAAATATAAACACAATTATATAATAAGGAACTAATATGCCATATGAAGTATGATCAAAAAGTACACTGAATGTTTAAATTTAAAAAATATTACAGTAAAAGACACATTGCCATTAATCCCCCTCACAATACTTCCCCTTGCTTTGAACACACTTATCCCATCATTCTTGCCACTTTCTGAAGCAGTTCTGAAAGTCCTCTTTCATGAGTGTCTTTAGTTGCACTGTCATGGCTGCCTCAATGTCCTGAATCAATTCAAAACGTTTTCCTTTCATGGCCATTTTGACTTTGGGGAAGAGCTGGAAGATGCACAGTGACAGATCCAGTGAGTAAGGTGGATGAGGACACATCATAATATTTATATTTGACAGAAATTGCTGTACCAGAAGCGATGGGTGACACGGAGCCTTTCTGTTGTGATCACAAAATATGGTGAATGCTGCTGCCGAGTGCCATCCAATGGAAAGCCAGGGATCTTCAATATGGGAAGAGGCATGCAGAACCTTAGTAACTGTGTGACAAGTTTCAACTTGTTGGGTGCAGTCAGTTGGATTTGAGCTACAGTTGAAAGAAGGTGTGTTTTAAAGTGTGCCATAAATCATCCTCCGTCATGACAATGTCACACATCGCTTCTGGTATATGGCAATTTCTGTCAAATAAAGACATTACGGTGTGCCCTCATCCACCTTATTCATGGGATCTGGCACCGTGCGACTTCTGGCTCTTCCCCAAAGTCAAAATGTTTCAGGACATCGAGGCAGCCATGGCAGCACAACTAAAGACACTCACAAAAGGGGACTTCCAAAACTGCTTCAGAAAGTATAAAAAATGATGAGATAAGTGTGTTCAAAGTGTGTGGGGGGAATCTTGAGGGGGATTAATGGCAATGTATCTTTTACTGTAATCATTTCTTTTATTTAAACATTCACCATATTGTTTGATCACACCTCATATATGTGTGTGGTTTTTGTTGATTTTATGTTAGATTTTATAACCTAATTTTTTTCAAATAAGTATTCAAACATGGCAAAATACCCTGAAATTTTTTTCAAAAGCCTTTCCTATTATATGGCATTTTATTTCTGAAAGCATTGTGGAAAACACACACACACACACACACCAAAAAGATGGAGAGATTTACTAAGATTACAAAATGAATCAGTTGTTAGAACAAGGAACATAATTTAGAGTTCATCCTTCCTGGTTGTATGTAATAAACTCTGCAGTTCTGTTCTAAAATATAGTATTATTTTATAGTGAAAGCAAAATCATTTTACTTTTTTCTCCCCTTGAACTACTAGAATATAATATTCTTTGGGGATTGAGGCTTTTCACACTGCTTTTGTAAGTGTCTACCTGAAAAATCATTGATTCCATTAAAGATTACAAGAGGAAGAAGAAAACTGGAATCAAGACTATGAGGACTTTTAAACATTGAACAAAAAGTTTATTTTTAAATTCACTAAGACTACTGAACATGTTTTTGAACATCATTTTGAAATTCTGTTTTGTTCCAGCTATAAAAATTGGATTCTGCACAATTGGATTTAACCCAAAACTCTATTTCCATGTAATAGCAGTGGAACTGACCTAATATTTGTTTAAAAGATAGCTAGATCTTTGTATGTTACCCATTCATTGGTTTATAGCCTTACAACAAAATGTTGCCATCCTAGCAAGAAAAAAGAAGGGAGAGAGAAGTTGTGGAGAACTATGTCATGTCTTGTCCGTGCAACTGCTGACAGTGACTGATTATATAGAAATGCACTGGATTCTGTTCCTGTTTGTCTCCTCTCACTAACCTCTGCCTCAAACCAATATTCATTTAGCCTCACCACCAACTCAATGCCTATCTGTTGCTGTATAATAAATTATCACAACTTAGTGGCTTAAAGCAATGCACAATTATTATTCTGGTTTCTGTGGTCAGAAATCTGGATGCCACTTTGCTATATTGTCTGCTTCATACCCCTCAAGGCTGTCATCACAGTGTCAACCAGGGAGGGAGGTCTCATCTGAGGCTCTACATGGAAAGATCCATTTTTAAGTTTGCATGGCTTTTGGCAGGATTCAGTTTCTTGCAGGTTGTCAGCCTGAGAGCCTCAGGTCTTTGCTGACTCTTGGTTCCCTGCCACGTTGGTCTCTTTATACGGCAGCTTACTTATTAGAACTAGCAAGGAACCAAGTCAATAGAGAGAGTATGACAGCAAGACAGAAGTAAAAATCTTATGTAATATAATTATGGAAATGACACCCACAAACCAGTATTCTGCTGGTTTGAAACAAGTCACACATCTCCACCCACACTTAAGGGAAGAGGACCATGCCAGGGTATCAACAGCAGGAGGCAGAGATCGGGAACATCTTAGCGTCTACCACAATACTGACCCTAGATCAGTCATTCATTATGTCAAGCTTAAATCAGAGGAGAAGCTTGGAATCTCATTTTGCTGATAAACCAGTTTATTCTCTTTTTATTTTTTTGTTCGTTTGTTTGATATCTTGGTTTCTTGGTCATTATGTTTCAGCCTTGTTTGTGACACTTGGATACTTGTCTGCTAATTTGGCCCATTATTTCTTATACACATACCTCCTTCTTTCCTGCTAACCAAATGTTCTAATTCTTGACTCCTAAATTGAACAACAGCTTCTCAATACGAACGGTCCTCATGCACACTTTTTGACTTCCTGCTGTGGAATCTCCATCTACTAGCCTTCGACAACAGGTTGGATGGCTATTCTGGAATTGAGACTTGGTTTGTATCTTTGACTGACAGTGCTTGTGCCACATGTGTATTTACTGCATTGATTAATGTCTGCTTTTCAGACCTAATGTTTGGAACATATCTTTTTGTACTGATTTCCTGAATATCCAACCCCAAGTCCTACTGCCATATGCAATACAGTAATACCTTGGTTTGCAAGCATAATTTGTTCCAGAAACAAACTACTCATATTGCAAGACATCGCTCGTTTACCAAGTTAAAATATATTAAAAATGTTTGCTCGTCTTGCAGAACACTCACAAACCAAGTTACTCGCAATTCAAGGTTTTACTGTAGTTGCCATTCTCCTGAGCCTTTAGGTCTGCCTGATTTCCTGACTGTGACCTGCTCCGATCTGGTCCATCCTGAAAGTGTCTGAGCCAGAATTCTGATAGGTGTTTATTTGCCAGCAAAAAACTTTATATCTTATAAATTCCTCCTTAATTGAAGTTCCATATCTTAACCTAAAAATTTAGAAAGATTAAAATAAATAAATAAATAAATAAATAAATAAATAAATAAATAAATAAATAAATAAAACAAACAAAAAACAAATACTCCCTCATTGAAGGACAACCCTATAATGATGAAGAAAAGAGGTTTTCATCCAAGGAAATATTTATTTTTCATAGTATGTATTTAAAACTGCCAAACTACCTATTCTGGAGGTTTCATTTTATTAGATAGACATGTCAAGTGGAAAAGTAGATAGTTCTCTAGTGATCCAACATTATTCAAAAAAGTGCACCTTAGTTTAAATCACATGTTTATGCTTTTTCCTCTGCCTGAGATAACCTCGTATATCATCCATTTTTTTCCTGTCAAAATGCTGTCTATACTTGAGCTCCTTGAGTGCTCTCTGATCACCTAAACCTTAGAATATCTCTCTACATAACCAGTGAAGACTGCAAGCTTCACCGTGGGGATCTAGGAAACTGTGGAGGGCAGTGGGATGCCCCAACTGGGTTCCCATTTCTGGAAGAACTTATTTCCCCAGTGGCTGAGAGTGTTATTGAAAGGTGGTGCTCAGCTGTCAGTCCTCTTAGGGGATTGCTTCAGCTGAAGAGTACTGCTTCACTTAAGCCAAGGCTCCCTCAAGGGCAGCCTGCATCTAAGGACTGAGCAACAGGGCCTGTGAAGGACCTACAAGCGCACCACTTGGAACATCTCTGAAAGTTCAGCCCAGCTTCAGAGCTCTTGATGGGTTTAGCTAAGTTGTTCATTAGTACTTCATTTCAACTAAACTTTTAACCAATATTGAGTCCTTCTCCTCTTTCCCCAGGAGTTAATCCCTAAATTATTCTCTAATAAATACCTTGCTTGCTAATTTCCATCTCAGAGCCTGTTTCAAAAGAAACTCAGCTTGCAACCAACACAAAAATGCAACACAAAAATGGTAGGAGATCGAATTTCAACAGAGAGATACAAATTACAAGATACAAATGTTTCTGCTTGTAGAAGTCTCCCTCCTCCTCGCAACCGTAGGTACTATTGACATTATGGGTCAGATAATTATTTCTGCTTGGGGCACTGTCCTATAGGATATTGAGCAGCATCTCTGGCCTCTACCACTAGATGACAGTAGCACACACACACGCAGACACTCATACTGTGTAACCAACAAGAATGTCGCCAGACATTGCCAAATGTCCCCTGGGCAGCAAACATCTTCCACTGAAGAGCCACTGCATAGAGTGCATTTTCTAATGAAGGGCTACCGGAAAATAAAAAGCAATGGAAGAAAGTTGGTGTCATTGAGACAGTACATCAGGTAATGGGACACAGAATATGGATGTCTGACACCCGCCCCCTCCGCTCCATTCCTATTCCACCCCCACCACTGCATTAGCAATTAAGAGTCAGGGTTCTACACTTTGGAACCAGGGGTCAATGGATATTTTCCCTTTAATGTATTATAATGTCTGTATAGTCTAATCATGCTTCATGTTTATAGGATTCATTGTTTATAGGCTTCTAAAAGGTGTCAAATTCTCTATAGTTCTTGATGAAAAGCAGAATTTTTAAATTCCACAGAGAAGCTGTTAATTTTCACTTTTAGTGTTTCTTTTTTTCCCCCCCTCCAAATTCCTGAAGTGCCAGTGTTCTTAAAGGATTTCCTGATCTGCTTTAAGCATCTTGAGTATCTATTTAAGTAATAGAGAAACTTCCTCCACTTATAATCTCTTCAATTGCAGGGGAAGCTATGGTATGGGAATTCGGGGGGAATTTCCCCAACTCTTGAATTCTTCAGTATACACAAAAGCTGGAGTTGGGAGGACCTACAGTTGAGGCCCAGGGAAGGTCAGAGACATATAGGGGCTCTTTATAAAGAATATACATCTTTAAAAGAGAATGCATCTCTTTGTCTTTTATAGGTATCATATATTTTTTCTTCTTGTAAGTTGAAATATATAGTAAATAAGTTCCCATCCCCAAGTGCTCTACTCAGCTCTACTACTGCTATTGTCACATGTTATTCCCATCCACATAATTTTTTAAAGTTTAAAAAGGATGTGCTTTTATATATGTGTATGCCATATGTATATGTTTAAGGAATGGCTGCTTCTCGACACTATCTTTAAGCATTGTCTTTATTTTTGAAACCAGGATTTTATAATATTTTAAATTTATTTTCTGCTAACCAATGTAGTTTTTACATGCTTATTAACATACCTCTGTAGCACAGGGTTTAGCTACAACTGTGTAGAATAAGAAGGGAGAGACTGTCCAGGAAGTAGAGGTAATTTTTAATTTTATCAGACAATTTCTGCCCATGAAGAATTTATAACTTTCTCATCTCTAATCAAATTCCCTGCCATAGACGCACATTTTAATTACAGCCGTCTGCTCCTAGCAGGGAATTCATCCTAGACCAATGTGTGGCGAAACATTCTAATCCATTTTAAGCATGTAATTTGTTTCTGTGCTCAAATTCTAGGCAAATAGCAGCTGGATGTCAATGAAGACTGTTCTTACACAATGAAGGCAAGGAAAGTTAAACCAGAAATTCACCAAAGATGTCTAATAAAGAAATATTAACCTAGGACATACAGTGAGAAAAATTAATGACCACCTAGTCATACTGAGCTTATTAAAGTAGTTGACCCTAGGAAAACCACTACCATTCTGTTTGTTTACAGGCCATAAGCCCCTCCTTTTCTAAGATCAAAACGCATGGATTAATTCACCCATTCATCCAATCATTTATTCATTCATACTGCAAACATTGACTATTTTTGAGTAAGGTACTATGCTTTGTGCTAAAGAAAATGTCAAGAGATATAAGTCACTGAACTTGTTTTCAAACGTTTATAGTATAAAATAATTTCTAGAATTTATTGAAGGTCATTTCTTCCTTATGTCTTGGAAAACAAGACCAGTCTGTGGAATAGTCTATTTTTGTTCCTATCATAACTATGGAGATTAAGTATATATAGTATATTATGCCTTCACAGTTTGTATATTATTACATAATTATAATTAAGAAATCCTGATACTGAGATGGAAGAATGGTATGTCAGTTATCTGTATGTAAAAGCCAGCATACAAAAGCTCAGAATGGACATAGGGCCTATAAAAGAGAAGAAAAACACTATATATATATATATATATATATATATATATATATATATATTTTTTTTTTTTTTTAAGATTTTTATTGGGGAATTGGGGGAAGGGGAACAGACAAGTTGCT
>NW_017732124.1:161920-177012 GCF_001890085.2 Hipposideros armiger | reverse complement strand
GGATCCCACATGAGGGCCAGTGACACTGCCCTCTACAGCTAAGATGCTGAACAACAGCTTGACTTGGAGCTGGGCTGCCGTGAGTCGCCAGCAACAACGTAGTCCCTGCTGCAATGGGCTGCAATGGGCTGCTATGAGCTACCGTGAGTGCCTGGCAGCCAGCATGAACGGCCAGCAGCCGGTGTGAGCTGCCAAGAGCCACCGTGAGCGGCCGTCCAGTGGCTGGCGATTGATCTGCCTCCCCCTGAAAGAGCGCAATGATAATACCAACATGGGCCAGTGAAGCAACGTCCTCCACAACTAGACTGAAGAACAAAAGGACAGCAACTTGTGTTCCCCTTCCCCCGATTCCCCAGTGCTGTTCCCCTCCCCCAATTCCCCAATGAAATCTTAAAAAAAAAGAGAAATGAGCACACACACACACACACACACACACACACACACACACACACACACAACACGCATATACACGCTCACAAGGTTGGAAGCCACTTCTTGTTAAGATCTATATTTCTATTGCATTTTATAACTTCTACAAGTTACAATTAAATGGAAATTACTGAACAGCTGTTGTTCAGCCTTTTGTTGCTAATAGCCCCTGCTGACATTGCCCTTGTATCTTCTACACCTTTAACTCATTTCCACTTTCCCATATTTCTGTGATGGGGTGAAAGAGCACAATGAGAGAGGAAAAAAATACCATCCCTACAAAAGACAGAGATGTATTCAACAGAGCAGATCATTTCTAGAAAAGCACTGCCACTAGCAAACACACACACACCCACCCACACACACACACACACACACACACACACACTTTCATACTGAGGTGAGCCCTGACAATTTTAGATTTCTAACACATAGTACCTATGTACACACAAATACATATAATAGAATTTATTTATTTCAGCAGAGAATGAGAACAAGATACTAACCAAAAAGACATCATGTTTTTTTACAAGTATTCTTTGTTAAATGATGAATCTCTGGTGATCAACAACAACAACAAAAAAATACTAGACTCAGAACCAGAGCAATTGGTAGCTATAGGTTACATCATGGAAGTGGTTCAGCCATAATAAAGCCTCAGGTGTAGACTGCTGAGCAGAAACATTCATGCAGGTATAGAAACTCTCTCTCTTTGGTCTCTAAACAGACATACCCCACCAACTGCAAATGCAAGTTTGTTTTGGAAACAACCCTCAGGACTACACCCATGACATAAGCAATGCCCATATTAAGAACGGATGACCAGCAGTCAAGGAAAGCTGTCCCTAAACATGTCATCATTGATGCTTATCACTGATTATTGCTTAGTACTGCCTTGTCAGCCTTGTTTTATCCTTTCTATTACAAGACCATATATTAAGAGATTTATCCTGTAAACAGTTGACTCTGAGCTCATTTCAAATCAGCAAGGCATAGGAGAGAGATATAAATAATGCATGTAGTGATGCTGCAAATGGTTTGAGCACATGCAAAATGAATGACCATATTACATACAGCTTACCAAAGGTTCATTTGCATTTGTTCACAACTGGGTGGCTGCTAAGCATAGACATCTAAATAAATATAATCAAGACTTGGCTTTCAACAAATCATACTAATTAAGATGCTCTAAAATGATTACAAACCAGAAGCCTACTGCAGGGTTTGCAGACAGGGCATGTGTAGACTCTGAACACATTATATATAGTATATGCATAGAACTAACATGGGCTCAATACTATTTTTAGTGCCTGAAGCCACAAAAATATCTCCTTAAATAAGATCTTTCAATTACCTTGATGAAAATGGTAGCTTATATTTCTGGAAACCCGGTAAGGTATTTTTACATATGTCTTCATACTGAAAATGGTATATATGTGTATATATATATACACATATATACCATTTTGAAATAAGTAAAATAGGAAAGAAATAAAGAAGACAGGAATAATAAATATCTTTAAACTATCTTCCAAGATTCACAAATGAGCTATGTACAGAAAACTGTAAGCTCAGGCCTAGTGTCTTTGTATTTTTTTTTTTTAAGGATTTTATTGGGGAATTGGGGCAGGGGAACAACGCTGGGAATTGGTGGAAGGGGAACAGACTAGTTGTTGTCGTTTTGTTCTTCAGTCTAGTTGTAGAGGACATTGCTTCACTGGCCCAAGCTGGCACCATCATTGCGCTCTTCCCGGGTGAGGCAGATCAGTCACCAGCCTCTGGATGGCCACTCATGGCGGCTACTGACCACTCACGCTGGCTGCCAACCACACACGGTAGCCCATGGCAACCCACTGCAGCAGGGGACTGCAGCCTATGCCGTCGCTGGCAACCCACAGCAGCCCAGCTCCAGGTCGAGCTGTTGTTCAGCATCTTAGCTGTGGAGGGCAGTGTCACTGGCCCTCATATGTGGGATCCGAACCGGGGCCCTCTGGCATCCCAAGCCAGCTCTTAACCAACGCGCCACTCGGCCGGCCCTCTTTGTATTTTTTTTTTTAATCAGCTCGGCTTTAAGCTTCTATAAAGCTTGTTGAATTTATATATTATATATTATATATACATACATATACGCACATACACAAACACACAACTACTTGACTTGGAGCTGATGGGTCCTGGAAAAACACACAGTTCCCCAATTAAAAAAAAATATATATATATATATATATATATATATGTATATATAGTTGTGGAAGGCATGGGATCGAACTGGCAACCTTGGTGTTATGAGCACTGTGCTCTAACCACCTGAGCTAATTGGCCACCTCTTATTGAATTAATGTTTAATTTTTGATATCTGGCATGGTTGGGCACTAGTTAAATGATAGGGTCATGGCAGGTAGGTCTGCATATGTGCCATTAAGTCTCAATGCCAGCCCTCTTTGCTAGGGAACCCCCATCGTTGGTACATATTATTATTGATCTGCTGTGTAATGAAAGGTCTGGAACCTTTAACAAAGGCTTCAATGAATTTCTGTATTGAAGCCAAATAGCTAAGGAAGTGCCTCTTGAGATTACATAGATTTATGAAGGCAGAAAAATAATACTTAAGCAATTTCTAAACCAAATTGGTTTTCTAAAAACTCTGACTTTGGCAATTGACTCCAATTTATCAAAGCAAAACAATAAATTCTTATCCCTTTTCACTGAAATCCTTGGTTATCACTGTACCAAGAAAAAAGAAATTCCTTCCATTAGTAATTTCTACCATTAATAGTAATTGTTATTATTAGAAATCCATTCCAATCCTCACTCATTTACTTGCTTCATTTACTTTTCCTCCTGTAGCATACTTAAAGGAGCATAATCATAAGGCTACTTGTATCAAATTACTTCTTTTAGTTGTGAATAAAATATGTATTAACCTCATATTATGTAAATAAAACTGTGTTAGGCAAAGAGGATTTTTTTTTTTAACCATTGGGGAAAATAACATCTCTTCCCACAAAACTCCTTCAAATTGACTGGGTAAAAAAAGTATAGCCATGACACAATTAATGAACAAAATAGTACATAGAAATGTGCTGTATTGCAGTTTTTTGTACTGGAAGCATCAGAGAGGCTTCACAGATAAACTGGAACTTGAGTTGGGCCTAAGAGGTTTTATAAAAGATGGATAGAGGGAAAGAGGACAGAGGGATTGATATAGGCCCTAATATAAATGTATGAAAGAACGGTTCATAATATAGAAAAGCATAATCTATTTGGAGATATACACATACTTAAATAGTTAAAATTGGTTCAATATGATAAAGACAGGACTTTGCCTAAAGTAGATAGCAATATCCATATGGTTCAGTCTTTAACATCTTAGAGTCTTTCAAGTATTTCAATATTTTATTACACACTGATAGATTTTAAGAAGGAAGGAAAAGAACACAAACTGATTCCTACCTACTGATAGCGACATTACATTATTTTACTTTTCAGTAACTTTTTCCCATATTGTAATTCTAATTCCTCGTGATTTCTGGTCCACCCTATACAAGATATTATAAACAATGTCATCAGTGGATTTCATATTTAGAAGTATAAGTGAATTAGATATTATGATAACCAACCACGTATTGATTAAATCATCACTTATCATGTGATAAGTCACAAGAGCAAGGATCATGCCCTGTTCCTTCCCTCTTACATCTCCATCCCTGTCCACAGAACTTGACCTGTACCAGGTACTATAACAGATACTCTATAAATGATGAATGAGCAAATAACTGAATTAATTATAGAAACAGCTTCAGATAATAAGAAAACCCAAACTACGGCATACTCATTACCTAAAAATGACTATGTGGAAAGAAAATAAGTACTCTTTTTTATTAAGGCCCGCTCCCATTCTGAGTGGTCATAGGAAAAGATGTGGGGGCAGGGAGGATAATAGTAATAAAAGATAATTTTTGTTTGTTTTTAATGCTAAGGATTAGAGTTCTTTCTCCTACTTCTGGCTGACTACATCTGCACAGTTTCATTTCAATGATGAACGATTAGACATTTTTGTGTAGATTTGGGATTTGGGATTTAGATTTATTCTGTGAATCCTATAATCAAAACTTAGAAATCACTGGAAATGGAACTACCTTATGACCCAGCAATTCCACTCTTAGGTATCTCTCTAGAACCGCTGTTCTCAACCTTTCACAGGGGTCGCCTAAGACCATGGGAAAACACATATATTTGATGGTCTTAGGAACTGAGACACTGCTCCTCTATCCGTCTCCAGGCCCACATGCAGATATGCCCACATACGAGTACCCGGTGACCCCTGTGAAAGGGTCATTCGACCCCCAAAGGGGTTGTGACCCACAGGTTGAGAACCACTGCTCTAGAGAAACCCAAGACACTAATTCAAAAAAATATATGCACCTCTATGTTCATTGGAGCGCTATTCACAATAGCCAAGACCTGGAAACAACCGAAATGCCCATCGATAGACAACTGGATTAAAAACGGTGCTACATTTATACAATGGAGTATTATTCAGCTGTAAAGAAGGATGAAATCTTACCATTTGCAACAATATGGATGGACCTAGAGAACATTATGTAAAGTGAAATAAGTCAGTCGGAGAAAGATAAATACCACATGATCTCACTTATATGTGGAGTCTAAAGAACTGAATAAATGAGCAAAGTAAACAGAAATAGTCTCAGAGATACAGAGGAAACACTGATGGTTGATAGTTGCGGGGGGGTGGGGATGAGAGAGAAGGGGAAGGGATTTGACAGCATAAATCGGTAACTACAATATTGCCACAGGATATGAAAAATGATTTGGGGAATATAATCAATAATGTTGTAAATAATTTTTAGGGGGCCAGATGAACACATGTCTTGTTAGGGAGACCACTTCATAATCGGTGTAGAGGCCTGACCACTGCACTGTACTAAAGCTGATGTTGAATAATATTGTATGTCAACTATAATTTAGTATATATTGTATACAGTCACGGGGTGTGGAGTAGAGTGTGGGAATGGAGTCAATGGAATTGTAATAGATATGTATGATATGGAGGGGGTGGTGGATTGGGGGAGGGGTTATCACTTTGTGAGGGATGGAAAGTATAACTATTGCGTTGTTTTATACACCTGAAAAAAAACAAAAACAAAACAAAACAAGCATAGAAATCACTGACTTCTTCTTGTTCATGTATCGGTAATAAAAATAAATTTCAAGTTCTCCAAATTTGGTCCTATCTTAGAAGAACTAGTCTTATTTTCCACTTGATTAATCCAGTAAATATTTAGTTAAATACTTACTATGTACAGAGTTTAGTTAGATATTGTGCAGTAGTCAAATAAATGTTGTTGATATTCAGTACTATCTTGGAGGAAATTATACAGACAGAATAAGTAAATATAATACTAAAGTTATTAACAAGACTGGAATACATATAAGTGCCATATATGTCAATGAAATGGCATGTAGGACTTCAGAGAAGTGAGGTTCACTAAGTGAAGTGGCACAGTTTTGGACGATTTAATGGAGAAAAAAAATTGCACCTTCAAAAATGGTTATGATTTAGCATGATGAAGAAGAGATTAGAGTGTGTTTCAAGAATGCATTCATAGCATGAGGAAATCACCATGTCTGGAATGAACACGACATGTTTAAAGAAAAATATAGATTAGCCTTGCTAAGGAAGGCTATTCCCATGGCGTGGGGGACGTGATAGGGAAATTATAGTTTTACAGTGTGTTGAGAGCCTCAAATGACAACCTAGGCTTTTAAGATAATTCTATAAACTACGGTTCATCATAAAATGAAAAGAGTCATTTTAAGATCATTTATCTGAGGTGCATGCTAGTATGCAGGATAAATTTGAGGTGAAGCATACTAGAGGCAAGATGTGTTAGGAAGCTCTTGGAATAAGCCAAGCATGAGAACAGAGCCACAGCTGTAGTGTCAACACAGGACTGGAAGAGAGGATGGATACGAGTGACATTTCAAAAGAGAAATCAATGGCACTTTTTGACTGATCGGACTTGAAGGGAGGCTGTAAAGTTCATTTTTAAACTAAAACTGCAGAAAGGATCACAGACATAAAAGAAGTTCATGTACCACTTAGAGAGTTGGACCTCCAAGACCTTGTCCAAACTAAATTCTGTTCCATATGCTTGGACAAATCATTTCTCTCTCTCTCCTCTTTGTTTATGGAACTATGTCCACTTATTAACATCTATTTCAAGTCTCACCACTCCTTGAAAACCTTGCTGACTACTCCGTGCCTTGTGCAGGGTCTTCTTCTTTGAGCCCTTGATTCATTCACTTCTCTTCCACATAAATCAGGTGTCTAATTGCCTCCTCCTATATGTTATGGTCACTTTTTTTTGTATGAATCTTTCTTTCTCACTAGTTTTTTTTTACTCTTTCTTTATCACAATAGCTAGCACTGAATTAAATATTAACTAATCTAAAATATAAACCTATATAGATTGAAGTAATAAATGTAAATAAATACATCTCTTCTCATTAGGTCACTGAAAATTTTAATACCCAAACGATACAGGAAAGCTAGTGGTACTTCATCTTCAAAAACTGAAATAATCTCTTTTGAATTTTGAAGTTGAGCTATATACTCAAGTATTATCTATTAAAATAAAGCAAGAAGCACTGGAAAAGTGTGGCAAATACCCTCTATTGCTGACTAAACTATTAAAACACCTATTTTAAAGTTACAATGGAACTAAACATTTCCTATACTGTACAAAGAGAAACAATTCAATGATGTCTTTGTGCTGCTCAGAAAATTACACAAAGTCACTTTCTGTTTTTTAGTTTGCTCTTTGGCCCTATGTAAAAAGTTGCCACAGAAATTGCTTTGTGCTCAGCAAAACACCAAATTGTTAATTCCAGTGACTGGAATCATTGAAGGTCAAAAGGTAAAAACCACCTGCTGTGTCACATTTTCACAATTCAGAGATTTCCTCTGTACTCAGCATTTATTTATGTGCTGGTTCCTTTTTGTGGAACACTTATTTCACTTTCAAAAGGCCTAGTCTTGACTAACTTGTGCTTGGTAAACAGTAATTTATTGAGAGTCATTTGGATTCTGAGCACAATAATAAAAAATTTGGAGAAGAGATGGTATAAAAATAATTATACACAAAGAATTCAACTTAAAAATCCTGAAATAGCAAATGCCCTAAACTTGATATTTATAAATGTGTACAAAGCAGATACTGCATGGAGAAAAATATAGAAATAATGACCTATAAAACAACATAATTTATGGTTTGACAAACTAGAACATTATGAAAATTTCATAGTATGGGCTTTAGTCTAAAAACAGAAATATAATCAGCAATGAGAAAAGGTCAAAAGAAAAATAAACTAAGTTCTAAAGAGTCATGACACACTTTAAAGCATAGAGCAGATAATTCTTTGATAATTTCTTCTCTAAATCTAAAATTGTAAATGTCATCAAATTTTGGCTTGCATAATAAAAATAAAATGTTCGGTGATAACGTTTTCAAAGCATTTTATAATGCTTTGTTTATGCTAGATCTTTGTTTTTAAGCAACATAATGACAAATACACTTTTCTAAAATGTTCAAATATAATAAATTAATGGCTAAATGAATGTTGTCCCTATATAAAGTGGTCCCAGACTGCTGGAGTTTTTATGTCAATTTCTAGCATTTTGTCCATTCAGAGTACTCTATGTATAATTTACCACTCATTGTAGCCTACAAAGAACTAAATAGCACCAAGGGAAATCATGGTGTTAAATCAATTACATGAACTTTTTTAAAAAATTCAGAATCAATAGGCTCTTTCCCAAGAACATGTGGGAAGATGTGTAAGTTCTCTCTGAAGTTTATATTTATTTGTTCATTACTCTGTACCCAAGACCTGCCACATCACTGGTAATCTAATTTAATTTATAGTACAACAATAAAAAAATTTGTCATTAAACAAAAATTTTTGTGACATAGTTTTCACTTAGTCTTTGAAATTGTCCTCAGTTTATGTCCAGGCTTATGTCTTTGTTCTGAATAGGTGCAATTGCCGAAAGATCACGATGTGCAATTTTTCTTTTCTTAATTTTATTGGGGAACAGCCATGGTCATTAATTACACATTGCTTTCATGCTACAGTGGCATAGTTGACTCTTTTAAGGAGGGTGCAGCTCACAGTGGCCCATGCGGGGATCAAACCGGCAAACTTGGTATTAACAGCATGATGCTCTCACTAACTGAGCTAACCGGTCACCCCTACCATGTGCATTTTTAGTATTTCACACTAAAGTTAAATATGCTCTATATGTAAATGTTTTTTAATTGAACTAAATAAGTATGTTGGGATGCCAAAGTTGTTTCATTTCAACATCTAATTCCCCCTCTTTGTCTTTATTTAAACTTTAGGTGTGCATAAAAAATTCAACACTGAATGAAAAACTTACAAAAACAAAACGTACAGTTCTTTTTGCCTCACTAAATATTAATGGCAAATAGCTGAACAGTTAATATTCTAACTCAGCAGCTATCAATTAGGAAGGAATTGTGGTTGATTTTTATCCATGTCTGCAAAGACAACACTGTATTTTGAAAGACTGTTTCATTTTAACTTGGAGATGTACAAGAAGAGCATGAGGGCTATGATACAAATTTCAATATACATACTATGAGACCCCTTCATTTGTCAAACACAAAAACATAAGTTTCAAGGAAAAGTACTAAGTTTGATTTATTTCATTTGAAGTGTTACTATGTCTACCGTGGGTGGTAGAGTGGGCCATGCAATTTTGGAGCAGCTCTCTTCAGTGTGAATGGAAGTCCCCAGGGTTAGGCACTTCCCCACCTTTGTGCGCACTAGATGTTTCTGAAGAATCAATCTTGTGGGGAGAGACAGGACATATAGTTGTAAGTGTCTGAGAGAAACTGATTCACACACACACACACACACACACACACACAGAGGGTGACCAAAAAATGTATACACATTTTAAGAAAGGAAAACTATTAAAAATGTAATATTTAATATATACCAATAACAAAAGATGAATACAAGTCACATTTGCCTTCTACAATTACAAGAGGTGCTCAAAGTGGCCACCATCAGCGTCCAGACACTTCTGATTACGGTGAACTACTGCTTGAGCAACATTGACCAAAGTGTCCACTTGTATACATTAATGAGTATATATATATATACACTCATTTACAAAATGAATACTTACCTCCCTAATGTGTTCTTTTTTAACTAGAATTTTAATATAAAGCAAAATCTCACAGGATGTCACAAAAAAACACAAAACATGTTTTACGGAATCAAAACACCTACACAATAGTACATGGATATCATTAAAAATTACTCTAGTGATATTTCTTCAAAATGACCAGATATGCCATTTTATAACATTCCCCAGAGGTTAAGCCTAAAGAATTCCCTAAAGAATAAATAAATGTTACCCACTTCATCCAGGATATAAATAGCTTCAATTTCAATTAATATCATATATATATATATATTTTATTAACCACTCATAATTCTAATTTTTTCACTGTTTATGCTTATTCTAACTTGGTAAATAAAGAAATTGAATGTATCTGTCATGAGTCAAAAATATCAGTAAACAGTCTTTTTTTTTTTTTTTTTTTAGCTGAGACATTCTGCCACCTGTTGGCAGCTCAATGGCAGCTCAGCTCAGGCTAGGACTCAAACCGCTGTTGCTCAGAGTGAGCTCTTAACCAACTGAGCCACTTGGCCGGCCCAAAAATATCAGTAAACAAATTAGCACTCTTACTCCCTTACAAGATTGTTATACCCACTCAGTGAGTTTGTACTCCAGATGTGAGCTCCTTGAGGAGCAGTTCTCCATTGCTGAATGGATTATCAATCTGTTAAGACCCCAAGGTGGTTTTATCAACATAATCTAACTATCCTGATACTAAAACCAATCTTTAAAATTGAGATATAATTTACACACCATGAAATTTACCCTTTTAAGGTATATAATGCAGTGTTTTTTTAGTATACTTACAAAGTGGAATGACCATCAACACTTTCCAGTTCCAGAATATTTTCATTACCCCAAAAAGAAACCCTATACTTATTAGAAGTCACTCTCACCCCTCCTCCTCTCAGTCCATGGCAATCACCAATCAACTTTCTGTGTTTATGGATTTACCTATTCTGGACACCAAAAGCAATTTTGAAAGGTAATTTTTTACATTGGTTTGTTGGGATAATTTGCGCTACTTTATTTACTTTTTAAAAATAGAAACAAAACTTGTAGGAGATAAGGAAAGCAAAACTTTGCAGATTTGCGTCATATATTATTCAGTGTAAGGATTATTTTTCTTAGGGAAACAAAAAGAAACTTCTCCGGGCTCAGTTTCCTAGAATTCATTATTTCAATTATTTTATTTATGCTCTCAAAGAAACCCTCTTGAAAGAATTATATTATTTTCTCATAGGAAGCACATTAGAATAATTATATTTTATAGTTAAAAGAAATAATATTAAACATAGCTTAAACACGAACATTTTCTTTAAGAAGCAAATAAAATAATTCTCTGGCAAATATTCAAATATTAGATATTTTAGCATAATTGCTCAATTTTGTGTAAGAGAATCAAATGCAAATCTGTTCTCAGTAACATAAATAGAAATTCAAAGTTTCCTAATCTCTCTATATTTAAATTATAAGAAATTTACTCTCTTTGTAATAAAATAATAATGTATTAAAATGAAAGCATTCTCAATGATAAATGGTTTTGCTCACTAGCTTTGTTGATAAACCTATGATGTGAACATCTTCTGCATTCATTCTAGCAACAGTGCTTAGAATTTACAAAATGAAAAGCAGGGATAATAGGAGAGTGTTGTCCCATAATTTTAGTGAAAAGGTAAGGGTGTAAGGGTCTAGTTCAAGGTAGAGTGGTGAAAAGAGAAAGGGGAAACACAGGAGGTGTAGGAACATTTCACAATACAGAAGTCAATTCATCAAGAAGATAAAATAAATATGCATCTAATAACAGAACTCCAAAATATATCATAAACAGGATTGAAAGAAAAAAACAATAATATTTATGGTTGGGTATTTTAATACTCCTCTCTTAATAACTGATAGAAGCAGGGAGAATATCAGCAAGGATATAGAAGATGTGGGCAACTTTATTAATCAACTCAACCTGAATGATATTTATAGAATATAGCACACAGCAACAGCATATTACATACTCTTTTTAAGTCACAAGGAATATTCACAAAGACAGATCATATGCTGGCCCATGAAATAAGTCTTGAGAAATTTAAAACACTTGAAATCACGACAGAGTGGGTCCTCTCACTACAAATGAATTAAATTAGAAATCAATAATGGAAAGATATCTGAAAAGAAACCCAAACAGTTGGAAATACAGCACTGTAATTACAAATAACTCAGAATCAAAGAAGAAATTACAAGAATTAGAGAATATTTTAAACAACATAATAATGAAATCACATCAAAAATTGCGGGATGCAGAGAAAGCAATGCTATCTATTTAGAGGGAAATATGACATCTACATGGTTATAACAGACCTTGTGAAAACAAACAATCATAATAAAAGTATTTACCATTATTGAGGAAACATTTAAACCTATTTGACCTGGAAGCGCTGAAGATAAGGAATAGGTGTGGGGTACAGAGTAGTATAACCTATGAAGAGGAGCTGATGTTTGGATGGGACACTGAAAAATGAGGCTAGGAGAAAAAATTCTGCAGGGGGAGGAAAACGAGGAAAGATGAGGTTATGCTGCTAGTACCTGAAATGTTGGTAGGTTAGCTAGCATTCCAGTTTGCCTGAAGCATAAGATTTATAGGGAAATGCGAGCTGAGAATATAAATTTGGGCATGTATCAGATGGTGCAGGGTCTCATATGCTCTGTTTTTACAAAACTTAATGTGCAGTGAGAATACTTTCTGTTAACACATTCAACAATATCCTCCTTTGCCTCTAGGAAGGAAAAATGACCAAGATTAATGCAAAAATTGACCCAATAGACAACTATTGCAAAAGAGAAGGAAGTTTGATGAATACCAAAATTAACAGAAACTTTTCCATATCTATTAGGTGTGGTAGTTTATTTGCCAGAAGGAAGAATCATTGCATCTACATCACACTTCTATCTAAGCTAACCCCCATTACACCTCTGCATAAAAACCACAGGGCATTCAAAGTGTGAGAAAATATCCCAGCTAAAATACATTACTGGAAAGTCTTCAATTTACAAACAAAATATTGTTGTAAAACAAAACAAAACAAAACAAAAAAACCCCAGCCATGTGTTGTCACTTTGAGGAATGGTTTTGCACCAGATGTGTAAAGTGATTAATTTGGCGTTGATTGATATGGGTCCAGTGGGTCAAGGCCTCTTACTAGAGATGAACACCTGCAAGAATCCATATTACTGACTTACTGGTAACATCAAAACACTATATAAAATGCTTTAACTTAAACAGAATTTAACAATGTCAGAAGTCATGCAACAGTTTTGTTTTTCTAATTCACAATTAAGTTATAATAGCAGCAAGTGGTAGCCGGGATTGGTAAAGTGCAGAGCTAGAGGATTTGATGAGGTGTACGCTTTTTTCTCAAGGCTAAAATGCAATTATGAAAATGTCCTGAACTGAAAAACAGTATTGTCAGCTGTTTCCAGGAAAGATAAAAGATCATTTAAAGGTAAAGAGATTATGGATGAGATACAAAATTAAGTTGAAACCACCAATGTAAAGAGAGCGAGTTATAAACAAGAACTAGACATCAAAACACTTTATTATAATGAAAGAATAAGGCTTTCATTTTTCTCAAAGAATAGCACTAAATTATTTAATTCATATCTCTGATTGAATTAAACACTGGGATGTTTAAAGATGAGTAGACATTGAATGATTATTAAACAGTCAGTGGTGCTGAAGAAATAAGCCCTGAACGTGCCCCGGTTTGTCAAACTGACAGCCTGGGAGAGCCATTATCCTATAACCAAGGGACTCCTCTTCACGAGTTCACATAAACTGCACAGGGCACTTAATAGTGTTTTCATTTCTTACCCCCAAATCTATCTCACTCTACATCCTCTCTGCAAAATGAAGATATCACTGTTGCCTTCCCAGGATTGCGGGGAAGCTCAAATAAGAGAGAATGAATGGTACACGAGAAAAGACATGTGTACGATGCAGAGCCTGACAGAGAAGGCGTTATTGCCAAGTGCTTTATGTTTGTAAAGCCCTTTTCAAAGCACTTCCCATTTGATCCAATTCACAATCACTAACTGAGACTTATGCTCTATCAGGAACTCTGCTAGATGGTGGGGACTTAAGACACAAAATCCTCACCCTCAGGGAGCTCACAGTCCAGACATTAGAAGAAAAGACAAATTACCATCAGATAATCTTGTCTGTGCCTGAAGAAAATGTTATGGAAGCACAGAGGAAAGAAGTATGTTACAAAGGCATTGGCATTTAAGCTAAGAAATGTGGAGCTAACTCCTGTTGTCAAGACTCTGGACTTTGGCAACTTCCCTAAATAATGGATGACTTGAAATGATCTCTTTTGACCTTGTTATCAATTCTCTGATAGTAGAGAGGAGGGAGATATTTTATTTTTTATGCAAGGAAAATGAGACTTAGAAAATATAAACAATATCATTCTGGTTAAATGACTGGAGCTTAGTTAGACCTACAGTTGAAACAATGCCTAGGCAGCAACCTGGTCTTCAGACTCAAAAAAGCTCACCACTGTGCAATGTAGTTTATTTAGTGTTTCAGTCATGGAAATGGAGTGTGGGATCTTACGGAAATACACCTTTTCATACCAGACACATGTTTTGAAAAAAGAAGTCATGATTTTCAGAAAATTAGACGTCACTGTTGTACATTTAGGATTCAATCAAAACCAATGAAACCCAGTAAATAAGACAATATGCATGTATTGGGTCATCAGAAAAGTCATGACGCATGTTTGCAACAGATGACACTAGTTCATTTTTGGAAGTACTAGAGTCATTCACATCTATGTTATTGCTATGTCATTTGACAGCTGACAGTTCTAGATTCATTCTAAAAACAAATTGAGTGATTTGGTTGAGTTTTGGAGATTTTACAACAAGTTGAAGATGGAAGACCAAACTGTGAACTTTCACCATATTTTACTGTTTTACTTCCATAAAAGGAAAAACGCGCGTCAAGCTTGTGAAAAGTTGCATAAAGTTTACGATGACAATGCTCTACAAGAACGTCAGTGCCAACGATGGCTCATGAAATTCCATGATGGTGATTTTGATCTCAACAACGCTCCTCGGTCAGGGAGGCCCACCGAGGTTGCCACACCCATCATACTTGCCTGACCTTGCGTCATCAGACTTCCATTTGTTTCGCTCTCTTCAAAACTTCTTGCATGGTATAATGTTCAATTAAGATGAGGCTGTAAATCAGCACCTTATTCAGTTTTTCACAAATAAAGACAGGTCTTTCTATGAACGAGGAATTATAAAGCTCACTGAAAGATGGCAAAAGGTTATCGAACAAAATGGGCAATATATCATTGATTGATCTTTGTTCTTTATATAAATAAATGACCTTTGAAAAACATAGACAAAATACATCATGACTTTT
>NW_017732124.1:142755-161675 GCF_001890085.2 Hipposideros armiger | reverse complement strand
TACACACACACACACACACACACACACACACACACACACACACACACACACACACAATGCTATACTAGCAACAGCAGCAACAACCACACACTGTGAGAGTTTCTAGCAACTGCTGTTTTGCTCCTCAGGAAGGATTTTGTGAGTAGTTTTGAAGGATCTTCCAGAGCTGATTTATCAGAGCTCCTCTGTCAATGAACAGAGATCAAGGAACTCTTCTTCCTGGAGTTTGATGAAAGCAAGTGGACCACTTGTGGAGAGAACAGAGTGCGAGCAGGATGCCCATCAAAAGCAAACTAAATCCCAGAAAACAAACTTAGTGTCCAACAATACAGAAATACTTTAAATAAATTCATTTATGAGATCTAATATTGGGTAGTCATTAAAAACTACGTTTCAATTAAAATTTTATTTTATGAGTCAATGCCTATGGTTTAATGAGAAATAAATTAAAAAAAACAGGCTACAAAATTGATGATAATTTACTTAAATATCCATGTACTGAGCATGTTTATATATGCTATTTCATATATTTCTATTCATATAATATGTAAGTTATACATCATACATTTATATATTACATATATTTAAATTTGCATTGAATATATGTATGGGGAAAATAGACTCAAATGAAATACACTGTTAACTATCAGTTTTTAAACACAGAGGGTACCAAAAAATGTATACATATTTTAAGAATAGGAAAGCTATTAAAACTGTAATACTCAATACCAATAACAGAAGATGAATACAAGTCACATTTGACTTCTGCAATTATAAGAGGTGCTCAAAGTGGTTACCATCAGCGTCCAGACATTTCTGATTACGGTAAACTACTGCTTGAGCAACATTGACCAAAGTGTCCACTCGTATACATTTTTTTGGCACCCCTGGTATTTCAGTATTTGGTACAATAAATATTTCTGTTACATTAATAACAAACATTTGGAATAAAGATATAAGATGAGAGCTTTCTTGGTTAAAAATGAGAGATTAGAAATAAGTATTAACCTCTGCTTTCTTTCAAGGGTGCACAAAACAACATAAAGAGGTTCTTTGTTGTTGTTTTGTTTTATTTTAAGGCATAAACCTATTGGGGTAAAAATTTCAAGAAAGGAGATAACAACAAAATATTGGAAGTAGAAAGCAAACAAATGAGTAATAACAGGCTAGGAGACCTGTAAAACCTCA
The DNA here is from genome assembly GCF_001890085.2 of Hipposideros armiger. Taxonomy (NCBI): domain Eukaryota; kingdom Metazoa; phylum Chordata; class Mammalia; order Chiroptera; family Hipposideridae; genus Hipposideros; species Hipposideros armiger. The sequence goes on along the minus strand of NW_017732124.1, from coordinate 160,487 downwards.
AATCAAGGCTGGCAATGGGGAGAGCAAAAAAGCAATGTGATTTGTAAACCCAGAAAGCTTCAGAAGTCAGTGGTAATAGAATGATCTGTTTAAGAAGCAGGTAGACACTCCCTTCCCACAATCCTCACTCCCACACCATCCATCAGGCCAGGGAACTACCTTTTCTCCAACTGGGGAGAAGACTGCAGTTTATTCTTTGGAATGGAGGACACAGAGGGTCTCTTCATGGGAGGCACCAAGAAGACATGGGCAATATATTAGAAAAAAGAGAAGTAAAAGTTTGCATAATGAATATTAAAATTATTCAGCCTTTTCTCTGTGGATCCTAAAATCCTGCCAGCAGACTTATATCCTCCATGCAGGAAATAGGAGGGTTATTTCTGGGGAATTTGAAAGCAAGCAACAACAACAATAACAACAACAAAACAAGAAAAAGGACACAAAAATATTGACATTAGGGGATTGCCAAAAAAATAACCTAGCTTAGTTTAAACTATGTGAAGCCCACATTTATGTAAAGTTTGTGCTTAGAATTTCCAATCAGTCTTGTAGGGCTACCCTCTTAAATATAAGCAGACAGCAAAGGATCACCAAATTTTGCATGATTGGGTATGAGCAAATAATGAAAACATTCTGAAATGTAACCAGCTCTCTGAAACAGAGGATGTAGAATAACATGGGAGACCAAAATGAAATTTGCAGAAACTACAAATCAGTGGAATTAGCAACTCTGGCAACAATGCTAAGAATAGAATTAATATAAAAATCGCAGGGCCGGTGGAGTGGCACATTGGTTAAGTGTTGGCTTGGGATGCCAGCTCTGAGAAGTAGGGCCCCAGTTTGGATCTCACATGAGGGCCAGTGATGCTGCGCCCTCTACAGCTAAGATGGTGAACAGCACCTTGACCTGGAGCTGGCTACGGTGTAGGCTGCAGTGGGGCTGGCCGACAGCCCACGTGAGCTGCCGTCAGCCACCGTGAGCGGCAGTCCAATGGCCGGGGAGAGACTGCCTCACCTGGGAAGAGCGCAATGATAATACCAACATGGACCAGTGAAGCAACGTCCTCCACAACTAGACTGAAGAACAAAAGAACAGTGACTGTCTGTTCCCCTTCCCTGATTCCCCAATGTTGTTCCCCTCCCCCAATTCCCCCCCAAAAAAATCTTTAAAAAAATGTGCTTAAAGTTCAAGAATAAAGAGAAAGGTGGTTTACAAAAAAAAAAAAAAAAAAAACGAAACAGGAGACACAAGAATGAGGCCTGTCATGATGTTATGGTACAAGGATGGATTTTATCAGTTAAGAATCCGTTCAGCAGAACAAAACAGAAAGTACTATTTAAAGTGGCAAGGGTAATAGTTTTATTTTCTCATATAACAAGGCAGGCTAGTTCAAATACATCATAATGCTTTTGGGAACCCACATTCTTCTCTCTTTTTGTTGAGTTAAAATGATCATGTGTCTCTTGTCCTGATGATTTTTTGTGTGTCATTGTTGAAACATGGCTGTTTACTTTCAAGCTGGGAAGAGGGGGAGGGGCAAAGAGGAAAAAGCAGGTGCATGTATCACTTTTAAGCACTCACCTAGAAACTCAACTTGGTGACTTCCGTTTATATATTATTGGACAGAAAATTGTGTCACGTGCCCACTTATAGCTCCAAGGGATATGTAAGTTTTGGGTTTGTTCACTTTAAGCTGTATATTACCAGTCTGAAAAATATTAAATTCTAGCTGTAAGAAAGAGAGAATGTATATTGGTGAGGGAGCTAGCAGCATATAGCATAGTTTTTAAAAGTTGAAATGTTTCAATAATACATTTAAATTTTACTGAATTGGCAATAAATCAAATGTGCACAATACAGGAGGCCTGTAATTCTGGATTGTTTTGTGGGTGTGTGTAAATCACCCCTAAAGAGGAGAGCCACAACAAAGGAAATTTGGAGGTGATAGAAAAATAGAAAAGAGCAGCTATCTTCCTTCACCTCTCAGTAACTGCTTTCAGATGCTCCAGAATTTTTATACTAAAGAAAATTTGCATTATGCTATCAATACTGAAGTTGGTGACAGTAAGTCAAAATGTATTTCTTTTTCTTTGGTAAAGCTAAGAAGATATATAGAAACCTGACAATAAACTATCCCAGAATCAATAAAAACTAAAAGTTAAATATAAAAATTGCCTTTCCATTGCATAAAAATGTAATTTCACCAATCCAATGTATATATCACTTGAAAAAAAATGTAGTTGCAAAATACAATCTCTTTTGTGCTTCATATTGTTGAATTTTACAATTCAAAGTCAAGAGGGAGAGACACATATAAATAGGTTGCTTCTTTTATTTCTCAAGAAGTTTCTATTTCTTTTTCATTGCCACCTGCTCTGATTACTATCATGATGTTTACCCCCAGTAGGGAATAAAGCAATGTAAAGATAGTATAATTAACAAAACTCTTATTGCATTTCTCATGAAAGCTAGGAGCATAAAAAATAATTGCAATGGCAGAGATGCTTCAAAACAACGTAAAGACATTATTAAGAATAAGACCTTTAAAACGTAAGTACTATAGATTGCCTATATCAACACAATATTCATGAATTGAATATATTTTTCAGGTAATAAATTAATAGGATGAAACATGTATTAAATATTTATTAAAGAGGGAAAACAGAAACTAATTCTAAAAAATGTGTACTTCATAATAAAAAATTAAAAATTAAAAAAATTAAAGAAAAGAGGGAAAACATTGTATCTATGTGTAGATGTGTGGCATGATCTGACATTCAGTTTGAATTATTTGTCCATTAAGAAATACGATACATGAGAAGTAGTATTTCTCAGACTAAGCTGCTCATTGGAATGGCCTGGAAGTCTTTTAAATTCACGGATTCCTTGATCCTATCTCAGAGGCTTGGACTCAGAGCATGGGTTGGTTCTGAGAACCTGTATTTCTTTAAAGCTTTCCAGCTGATTGTGATATACAGCAAGGAGAAAATTGAATAAAGCTTTAATAGTTGAAACATTTAGTGTGAGTAAAACTGTGCTAAATGGGAAGAGAGCAAGTTGATACATTCATTCTTAATGCAGCTCGCTATCTAAGTACGATGGTTCTCAATTGGGAATGAACTTGGCTCCCAGGGGGCATTTGTCAACATCTGAAGATATTTTTGGCTGTCACTATTGGGGGAGGTGTACAGAATGCGTTTGGGGAGGCAGTGCTCCTCGCATCCAATGGGTAGAGTCCAGGGATTCTGCTAAACATTTTGCAACACACAGGACAGCTCTTCACAACTGAGAATTATCCAGCCCAAAATGTCAATAGGGTCAAGGTTGAGAAATCCTGATTCTAACAGGAGGAATAAGAAATGTACATTAAGGGTCAGCCGAGTGGCTCCTTGGTTAGGAGTTGGCTTGGTACGCCAGCTCTGAGCAGCAGGGCCCTGGTTAAGATCCCACATGAAGGTCAGTGACACTGCGCCCTCTACAGCTAAGATGATGAACAACAGCTCGACCTGAAGCTGGGCTGCTGTGAGTCGCCGGCGATGGTGTAGGGTACAGTGGGGCTGGTCGGCAGTGGGCATGAGCTTTTGTGAGTTGCTGTGAGCTGCCATAAGTGGTTGTCCAATGGCCCGCGAGCGACTGCCTCACTCGGGAAGAGCGCAATGATAATACCAACATGGGCCAGTGAAGCGACGTCCTCCACAACTAGACTGAAGAATAAAAGGACAGCAAGTTGTCTGTTCCCCTTCCCCGATTCCTCAACGCTGTTCCCCTCCCCCAATTCCCCAATAAAATCTTTAAAAAAAAGAAAGAAGGAAATGTACATTAAAAATATATAATTCATGGTATAAATATTCAAATATCATTACAAAGATACAGATAAATGTTATGGCAAGTCGGAGTAAGGTAAGTTAGCACCAGCAGACAAAGGACCTTCAGCCCTGAAACGGTTTGTCCTTTTTTCTACGTACTGCCTTATCACTGAAGCATTTATTCATTCAACACTAGTTAAATATTTACTAGTTAAATAAATAAGCACTTGTGAATATGGTAATTAGCTAAATAGAGTCCCTGCTCTCATGAAGATCATCACATTCAAGTAAGAAAAATCAGACAGAGGAGCTAAAATTAAAACAAAACAAAACAAAACAAAACAAAACCCCAGAAAACATTAAGTGTTGACAAGCATCTGGAGCAATTAGAACACGGAAATTTTCTAGTGAAAGTGGAAATAGGTAAAACACTGGGAAATTGGTTCGTAGTATCTACCAAAGCTGATTTGCATACCCTGTAATGTAACACTTCTACCCTTAGGTATATGGTCAACAGAAGTGCATATATATGAGCACTAAAAGACATGCATAATAATGTTTATAGCAGCACTATGTGTAATAGTCCAAAATGGATACAATAAAAATATCCATCAACAGTAAAATAGAATTTCAAAAATGAGTTTATTTATATAATGAAATAATATAAACAATTAAATTGAATGAACTACTGCCACACAAAGATATATAGGTAAGTCTCACAAATGTAATAATGAATGAAACATGCCAGGCACAAAAGTCATATATGGTATGATCTCATTTATATAAAGATCATATAGAGGCAAAATTAATCGATGGTGATGTCAGAACAGTTGTTCCATTGGGGGCTTATAATGAGTGGGGGGTTTCTGCAAGTCTTCTGGGGGCTGTGATGTTCTATTTCTTGATCTGGGTAGCATATCTGGTAACCTATATAACCTCTTCACTTTCTGTATACTATATTTGAACAAAAACATTTACTTAATAGTGTGGTGATGAATACTATGAAGATAAGAAAGCAGGGAAAAAGAGTTAGAGAGGAATGGGTTGGGGTGAGAGACACAATGTTCTGTATTACATAGCAGGGGTCAACAAGAGTTTTTTATAAAGGGCCATGCAGTAAACATATTAGGCTTTGCAGGCCATATGGTCTGTGTTGCAACTACTCAACTCTACCATTGTAGTGCAAAACAGCCCCAGACAGTAAGTAAATGAATGAGTATGACTGCATTCCAATCTTGAGATTATTATGCTAAGCGAAATAAGTCAGACAGAAAAAGTCAAGAACCATATGATTTCACTGATATGTGGCATATAAAACTGAAAATAACAAAGGAACAAGACAAACAAATGAAGAAACAAAAACTCATTGACACAGACAAGAGTTTAGTGGTTACTAAAGGGTAAGGGGGGAGAGCGTGGTAGGTGAGGGTAAAGGAATCAAATATATAGTGATAGGAGAACCGACTCTGGGTGGTGAACACACAATGTGATATATAGATGATGTATTACAGAATTGTACATTTGAAACTTATGTAACTTTACTAACACTTGTCACCCCTATAAACTTTAATCAAAAACAAATTTATTTCTGGTCCGGCCAAGTGGCGCGTTGGTTATGAACTGGCTTGGGACGCCAGAGGGCCCTGGTTTGGATCCCACACATGAGGGCCAGTGACACTGCCCTCTACAGCTAAGATGCTGAACAACAGCTCAACCTGAAGCTGGGCTGCTGTGAGTCACCGGCGACCGCATAGGCTGCAGCCCCTGCTGCAGTGGGCTACCGTATGTAGCCAGCAGCCAGAGTGAGTGGCCAGCAGCTACTGTGAGCAGCCGTCCAGAAGCCGGCGACTGATCTGCCTCACCGGGGAAGAGCGCAATGATGGTGCCAACTTGGGCTAGTGAAGCAATGTCCTCCACAACTAGACTGAAGAACAAAACAACAGCAACTTCTCTGTTCCCCATCCCCCAATTCCCCAATAAAAATCTTAAAAAAAAAAAAATTTTTCTGGACACTGAAATTTAAATTTCACATAATTTTCATGTGCCACAAACTATCATTCTGCTTTTTTCCTTTCAAATGATTTAAAAATATACACATCATTCTTAGCTCACAGGCAATTCAGAAACAGGCTACAGGCTAATTTGGCCTGTGGGACATAGTTTTCACCTCACCCTGGATGTATAAGGATAGTCACAGAAGGTCTCTCTAATGAAGTAACTTTGCATAGGGCCCTAAACCAATTGATATAACAAGTCAGGTGTTTACCTGGAGGCAAAGTTTTCTCTGCAGAGGGAATAGTGAGTGTTAAGGCCCTGAGGTAGGAGCTTGCTTAATGTGTTCAAGGGGCAGCCCATAGGGCTAGAACAGAATGAGCAAAGGAGAGTGTGGTGGGAAACGAAATCAGAGCAATAACAACCCAAAGTCACGCATAGCCTTACAAAGATATGTTTTCAGATCTTGGTCAGGAATGAGGGACATGGACTGGAGGGAAGAAATACTGGAGGCAAGAGATATAAGCCAGAAGTTGTAAGAATTTTCCAAAGAGAAGACAAGAGTGTGAACTAGAACGTTGATGGGGGGGAGAGGGAGAAGCAGAGAGGCATTTAAGCATTTTTAAGTGCCCAAACCCACAACTGTACAGGTACACACTAAGTTTATTTATTTCAAATATCATAAAATGATACTATAATAAAAGGTTTTCCCCATCCTTCCTTCCTTTCTTCCTTCTTTCCTTCCTCTTTTTTTTTTTTTTTACCAGAAACTCCAAAACAAACAGGGTTATCATGATGTTCTTTTAGGTAAACTCAGAAGTTCCAGGTAGAGGAGAATGACAACCAACAGTAGTAGTTAATTTTAAAATGTGACATACCTTCAGGCTTATTGATGGACCCATTCTTGGCTGAAGAATCCCGTTAAAACTCCAACGTGAAACATGTTACGCTGCCTAACATTGTAATTGAATGAATGAATGACTTGCCTATTGGGTTCTTGAGCAAAAACAGTCAGTGTTTTATCACACTTCAGTCTTCCAATGTTTGTTCTCTTACCTCTTGTTACCTCTTTTATAACAGCCATTTAATATTGATAATGTCTGATGCTGCAAAATTTAGAGGCACAGAAATAAATATCTACTGGTTATTATGGGGTGAAAATTGAGGTGACAGGAAAGATGATTACTGAAAGTTTTCACAAATTTCCCTGTTATTCTTTCACATCTTTTATATAGCAAATTTATCTTGGGTAATCAACATACTAGGAACATAAGAATTTTAAGAGCACAATGTTGTGCCAGGTATACCAAATAAGATGTTTTACCTAATTTATTGTATAGCTTTGCCTCATGTGTCAGCAAAGAGAAAAACGCAGTTAGAAACATCATTATAATAAGACAAATGCAAATTAAAAATAGTTAAATTTAAGTAAACAAAATGAATTAACCTCTTAATTTGATTAGGATATGAACTTCGTGGCATGTGACAAACACTGCCTAGATTCTAAATTATATAGATAAATAAGATAGCGTACATCCTGCAAGAGCTCATCATCTTCTAGGAAAGCAAAAAAAAAAAAAAAGATGTAAAAATATAATATTCGTAAGAGTTTGAAAACAGAAGGTACAGATGTGGGAGTGATTAAATCTGGCCATTACTAAATATTAATACATCAATTTATATATGAATAAACCAAAGCTCCACCAGATTAGTTCACATGTGTTATGTTATATAGCTGACAAGTAAGTGATAGATTCAAACTTGGATGCAAAGCAAATCCCAGTGGCTTTTCCCCTACACAAAATTTTAACATTTTCCATCCTCATACATTCAGCAAATACTTATGTAACAACTATTATGAGCAAGGCATTGTGATTTTAGGCTAAGAAAATAGTATAAGCACATTTCATTTAGATGTCACTTAAAGCAGGTATAGTGCTTGAACCCAGTGACTTAATAGCCAAACTGATTTCAAATTTCAACATTTCCCTATACACATGGACTAGTGCAAAGTTCATTTAGCCTCTCTGTGTTCACCAAAGGCAATGTGGAAATCTATCATTAAGAAAAGTAAGTAAAATTATGTGGTGCCTATCTCATAGTAAGTGCTCAGTAAATGTTAGCAACAACTATTGCTATAAAACTATCTTATGCTTGTATATCAGATCATGGCATCTTGAGGTGATTACGTTCACTACCTGTATAGAAGTAAGACTCATTAAAATAGATGGTCAATTAAGGACTAGGGGTAGCATCTGTGATAAGGGTAAGTATATGTGACCAGCCAGAAACTGTTGGCTAAATAACTGTCAACAGCAAAAAGTAATTTTAGAATAAATTGAGAGGCATGTCACCTGATTCTATGACTATTAGTCCTATTGTTGTTGTCGTTGTTTTTCAAGGACCTTTTCTAAAAATGGTTGAACCATGCTTTTGACAAAAGCTTTTAAAGGGTTACTAAAACTGTAAAAGTGGTAATTTATTATTTTGATTAAGATTAAAAAGAAAAGGGGAGAACAAGGCACAAAATAGTAAGAAATACAATTTGTTCTCATTATATTGTTTATGGTAGTTAACCGCCTAATCTTACATGTGATTTTCTCTTCTAACCTCTGTTTACTTATAAAAGATTATTATTTGAAGTTGACATTTTTCTGTCTCCGATTTATAAGCAAAGGTTAATATGTATGTTGAAATGTAGAGAAAATTTGCACATTTTCTCCTAGTATCGAATTTAAATAAAAAAGAAATATGTTTGTTCCACATTAGTGTGTGGAAATGAATAATGGGTAGCCACAGGCAAGGCATATTGTCAAAAAAATACATTCAGATAAATTAAATGTTGAAAAGGCTAAATGCTTCCAATGTAAAATTATACATTGTAAACATATAAATTGTATTATATATATTGGTTTGACACTGATCAGACTGAAAAACTTAATTAGCAGCAGAGAGAAGAATCTATACTACAAAGGTGTAGGGAATATTTTAAATTTAAAAATCAAAACATTCTAAAATAGAGTTTCTTAGTAAAACTCCCTACTGTCAAACTCAAATGGAAGGAACACATTTTATGAGGTGTAGACCAAAATGGAAGGACTATAGATAGATACTAAATATTTCCTTCCTTTCACCTTTTTCTTTTTTCTAAGTTAAATAAAAGTATGACAAGCTGATGCTAATAAATCCTACAGAAATTCCTCATGCAACAATATCTGAAAGCAGTTACATTAGGTTCATGTCAATCTGCATTTACCCAGGTTTCACACATACTAATGTAAAATATCCATAAGTTAATGTTTATGATTATAAAATGCACTGTGATCTATTTTTCTCCTTTTAATTGTTTTGTTTGTTTACCTGATTTTTTTTCCCTATGTGTATGTTTTGATAGTGAATAAAACATAGCCAGAAGCAGTAAACTATTTTGGGGAAACTCATTTTTACTTTAAATGTGGGCTTTATAGACAAGACTAAGAAGCCCTGATTGCAGTTAATTCCAGCAAATTCAAAAAAAGCTTGCATGGAAAACTGGTTGGTAATGAAGAGATGCAATGAAGTGTGCAACAATATTGATCTTCAAACACAAAGCTGAATAGATAATAAAATACAGTTGGAAAAACCCATTCATTTTTATTATGAGGGTAGAGCAGATGCTGGTTTAAGTATGAGAATAAAACAAACAAACAAAAAACCTCATTGATTATTACAGCTATACTGACGACATTGGCTATACATAACTCTCCATGGCCTGTAATCGTTCATGTCCTCAGGCAAAGAACGAACCCAGAGCTGGCAGTGAGCCACTTTTATCTGAACAGAATCTCACACATTAAATATTTAGGTTTCAACGAGTAAGGAAAAAGAAAGGAAATCAAACAGATTCTGGGGATGTGTGCACAGAGCATTTGTCAGACTATAAACACAGCGTGTTCACAAAGCCCACTTCCACTCACTATAGAACTTCTCTTCGTTTGATTGATAAAACGTCTCCTAAACAATGAATTGAAACAAATGCTGTCTTAACTCCTAAACAGAAATATTATTTTTAGGATTAGTTCTCACAGCAGAACAGTGGCTTGTTTAGTATAGAACAATGTTGGCAGTTTTCTCTGTAGATCCGCATGGTATTTGAAGCAGGACTAGCTCATTTAGAACAGAAGAAGCATGAAAAGTTCTAGAATTATTGGGAATTGGGTAGGGATGATTTCAAGAAGAAAGTACTGAACTTACTGCCTCTAGAGAATATAAGCATTTCCTCCCTTCCTTCCTTCTTTCCCTCCCTCCTTCCTTCCTTCCTTCCTTCCTTCCTTCCTTCCTTCCTTCCTTCCTTCCTTCCTTCCTTCCTTCTCTCTCCCTTCCTTCCTTTCACACTCACTCCACAAAATTGAAACAAAGCATAACCAGATTCTTGACTAAGGTGTTCCAAGTTTCAAGAACATATTTTGATTTTACACAAAAATATTCCTATTTGCTTAAATCTTTAACTTACATGGACATGTTTAGGCTGCTGTATTGTCTCAGTGTAAATAATACTGAAATTGAATTTTAAAAAGTCTCTCCTTATCTGTTATGGGTTAAATTACATACCCCAGAAAGATATGTTGAAGTCCTAATCTCAGAATGTGACTTTATTTGGAAATAGGGTCATTGCAGATGTAATTAGTTAAGATGAGGTCATATAGGAGGTGGGTGGGCCCCTAAAAACTGGTGTCCTTATAGTGAAAGGATTCTGTGCACAGAGGGAGAACTCTATGAGAAGATTGGAGTTATGCTAACTCAGCACAAGGAAATCCAGAGGCTAGGAGAGAGTCCTTGAACTGATCTGTCTCTAACATCATCAGAGGAAGCACAGCCTTGCAGGCACCTTGTTCTTGGACTTCTAGCTTCCAGAACTATGAGATAATAAATGTCTGCTGTTCTAAGCCACCCAGTTTATGGTACTTTGTTACAGCCCTAGGAAGCTAATACACAATCACAGAATCTTCAATGCTGAATTCCCCTTTGATTATCTGAGAGGAATTGCACAGATTAGTCCTAATTATAACCCAAGGACATTACTGTGATGCTCACCATATTGTAACTCATGTCATAGAGAAGGAAGATGAAGGTGCAGGGTTTGCCACGTTCAATAAAAGATTCTCAGTTAAATTGGAACTTTAGAAAATCATGTAACATTTGGAAAACACTATACTAAAAAAAATTGACATTCATCTGAAATTCAAATGTAACTGGGCATCCTATGTTTTTATTTGCTAAATCTGGCTACCCTAAGAAGGGTCAAGAGGAAGTAAATATTGCCTGGGAGGCAGCCTAAGGAGGGGCAGATGTTTTCACTGTCTTCTGAAGCCTTTCCTGCTGGTTGATGCTTAACAAAAGTTGGTCAAATAAATGGAAGCAATAAATGCTAAATCTCTGTCAGGTGCAGTGACATGGGCTGGGAAAAAAAAAAGGAAACTGAGACAATCAGAGAAACCAAAGGATTTCTAGAAGATTTCTATAAAATGGTTTGCTAATGCACCCTTAAAAATGAAAGGTGGAAAAAAATAAATCCTCCAATTGCTATTGGGTGTCCTCTGTGATATTGTTTCCTAGTCCAGTAGAAATACTACTTTAAGGCACCAGAGATTATAACCAAGAAAGTATATGTAGTTTCTATTTAATAGCGGAAGGAGCCCATAAATGTTTTGAGGTGTGACACAGAAATGAAAAATTATTTTGTGAGGACTAAACAAGTGACAGCAAAATTTCCTGGCATCAATGTGAGACCAGATGAACATGTCTACTCTCATTTGATGTTTGTGATAGAAAGAAAGATGATGGAAGGGCTCAAATTTAGGTAAATTCATGAAAACTACAAGAGAACATGCAAAAATGGATCTGGCAGATAGAAAGCCCAGAAGCCCCAAGATGAATTAGCCTTAGGAAAATTAAGAGGATGTAAATTACCCCATAACAGGGTGAGACAGGAAAATAAAGTTTTCAGTAGGAAAAGGGCCAAGGACAGGGAAGATGGGAAAACAGATAAGTTTGATAATGGCATTGAAAAGGGCTGAACAGAATTTTGACTCAAGAGATAGAATTACTTTCCTGAATTGCAAGATTCAGTATACAGGATTCAATTTACTGTCAAAATCAGATCCAAATTTTGGTCAGGATGATCCCAAACAATAATGATAGGGATAACTCTTGCATCAGTGTGGGAAGAAATCCAAGTGACGGACTTGGGAGAAATTTTGTTTGAGACATATAGGTTCCATTTCAATGGCAAAGATTTTCTTTCTTTCTTTCTCTCTTTTCCTAAAACAAGGAGTCTGCAATGCATTTCTCACTGAGAACCCACAAATCTAAAGCTGATGAATAAGTCATTTAAGTCAATAAAAGGGTATGCCAATGAAAGCATAAAGTATCCTAGAGACGTGTGATTGTCAAAAATACCTTCTGAATGTGATGTGTTCAAGACATAAGCACACTCATCAAAGGACATGTTTGGACCATTGTGCACTCTAAGTATGAAGAGAATGCCAAGATCAGTAATCCCTCTGCTAATACTGAGGGATGCATCGCAGCCTATGGAGTCAAGTGAGCATGCATGGATTGGCATTAGGAAACAGCAAAAGAAGAGGAAAAAGTAAACATGTTTGCAAAGAAAAGAGGAAACATCAAGCTGCCTTCTTCTTTGCCATTAAGGTGAAAAGCAGTTTCTAGCATGATGATAGAAACCTGGTTGCCATTCAAAGAAAAAAAAAGAAGTAACCCCATGGCCCTTTCCTTACAGGAATAACACAAATAGTAAGGATATCCTCCATATACCACATAAACATGTGACTGTCTGCTTCTTGCTAGTAGTAGATGAAAAACCATCCTCTTCCACTTGTCTGATTGCTGGTATTTATTAAAGCTACATGCTGGGCTGGCCGAGTGGCTCAGCTGGTTAAGAGCTCGCTTGGGAGCACCAGCTCTGAACAGCAGGGCTGCGGTTCCGATCCCACATTGAGGGCCAGTGACGCTCGCCCTCTACAGCTAAGATGATGAACAACAGGTGGACCTGGAGCTGGGCTGCTGTGAGTCGCCGGCGGTGGCGTAGCGCTGTGCGGGCTGCCATGAGCTACGTGAATGGCTGGCAGCCAGCGTGAGCGGCTGGTAGCCAGTGTGAGCTACCGGGAGCCACTGTGAGCGGCCAACCAATGACCGGCGACAGATTGCCTCACCCGGGAAGAGCACAATGATCATACCAACATGGGCCAGTGAAGTGACATCCTCCACAACTAGACTGAAGAACAAAACAGCAATTTGTCTACCTGCCTGTTCCCCTTCCCCGATTCCCTAACGCTGTTCCCCTCCCCGAAACCCCCCAATAGAATCTTAAAAAAAAAAAAGCTACATGCATAAATCTTAAGTTTCTGATGAATGAAAGATCAGCGTTGGTATAAAAGTGTGAACACTTTGCACAAGTCATTTGGAGAAGAAAATTTCATCACATCATCATATATTTTAATGTACATATTAGGATTAGCCACTGCCATGAATGACATTTGTCAGAAAATTGAAAATAGACCACTTTACATTTCAGTCATTTGTTCACCTAGTATGTTTGGCTACAGGCTGTGGAGGATACAAAAAAAAAAACCCCAACAGGGCCGGCTGAGTGGTGCATTGGTTGAGAACTGGCTTGGGACTCCAGAGGGCCTAGATTTGGATCCCACATATGAGGGCCAGTGACACTGCCCTCTACAGCTAAGATGCTGAACAACAGATCGACCTGGAGCTGGGCTGCTGTGGGTCGCCAGCGACGGCATAGGCTGCAGCCCCTGCTGCAGTGGGTTGCCATAAGCTACCATGTGTAGCCGGCAGCCAGCGTGAGCAGCCAGCAACCGCCGAGAGCGGCTGTCCAGAAGCCGGCGACTGATCTGCCTCACCCGGGAAGAGCGCAATGATGGTGCCAGCTTGGGCCAGTGAAGCAACGTCCTCCACAACTAGACTGAAGAACAAAACGACAGCAACTTGTCTGTTCCCCTTCCCCCGATTCCCCAGCACTGTTCTCCTCCTCCAATTCCCCAATAAAATCTTTTTAAAAAAACCAAAACCAACAAATAAACAAAAATATGGGACCTGTCTGCCTTCAAGCTCCAAGAGCCAAACTCTAGTGGGCAATTAAGTATGACTAGAAACACAGAAGAGAAACCAAACCAAACTGTAGTTTAAGACAAGAAGTGGTTAAGTGCCATTTAGAGAAGCAGCGGTAAACTATTGTCAGAGTCCTGAGAAAAATATGCAGTTCAGAGCTTAGAAGAAGCGAGCATTTGTACTTCATCTTCACAGACTCCTTAAAGGATATCCAGGTCTGTGGAAATGCAGGGAAGGACATTCCAATTTGAAGAAAGAATTTAAGCAAAAGATTTCTTTAACACAAACGGGAAAATAAATATTTTGGTGGGACCTCGGGATATGTAATATGCTGCCATTGGAATTTATATACTTATTGTGTATTGTAGTTTTCCGCTACAGTAACCCCAGTGGTGAAGAATAGTGAATGAATGCATACCCCTAGGAGACATGAATGATGGCCCAAAACATCTACCTCAAATATAAAATTTTTAATCTCTAAAATTTATGTGAAATCTCCATAATATTAAATATTATATTCAAATTTGATTAAAATTAAAATGGGATTACTAGTTATCAGGTATCAGATATTAGATATGCACATCAAAACCACATTGACATACCACTTCACACACACTAGAATGGTTATAATAAAAAATACAGATACTAACAAATGTTAGTGAAAATGAGAATTTGAATTTTCATACAGTGAAGGTGGGAATGTAAAATTCTGTGGTCACTTTGGATAACAGTCTAGCAGTTCCTCAAATGGTAAACTATAATTACCACATGGCCCAGCAAGTCCATTCACAGATATCTACCCAAGAGAGCTGAAAACATATGTCTGCACAAAAAAACTTGTACACAAATGTTCATAGCAGTGTTATAATGATAGCCGAAGAGTGGAAACAACTCAATGTTCCTCAACTGATGAATGGATAAACAAAATGTATACTAGTACATCTGCACAATGGAATAGTATTTAGCCATAAAAAGAATGCTATTGTTACATGCCACAACATGAATGGACCTAGAAAATGTAATGTTAAGAGAAAGAAGCCAGTCACAAAGGACTCCGTATTATATGATTCCATTTATGTGAACTGTCCAGAATAGGCAAATCTATAAAGACAGAAAGTAGGTTAGTGGTTGTCTACAGCAGGGGCAAATGAAGGACAGCAAGATGGCATCCAAAGGATACAGAGTTTCTTTTGTGCGGTGATGAAAATCTGAAATTGTGGTAGTGGTTGTACATCTCTGAACATACTAAAAATCATTGATTTGTACACATTAAATGGATGAATTATATGTGCACTATATCTCAATAAAGCTGCTACATGAAATATACTTTTTCAAATTTTTGCTTTTTTTTTAACTTTATAGTAATACATACACAATTCAACAAAGGCAACTAATACAGAAGCTTCTAAAGGAAAAGTAAGTTTGCCATACACTTTTCCCTGAGATTATGAAAATTAGTAGTTTGGAATATGCCTTCCAGTCTTTTACTGTGCTTATACCATGTTATGTGTACACATAGGTGTTTATTTTACATTCATTTGTGCAATCTCATTGTCTAATATTAAATCTATTACCAATATTTCCTGCAACTTGCAAAATAATATTTCTAATTTCCTATCAGAACATTTATAGCCTCCTTCTTCAGTAAAGTTGATACTTTCTATACCAATTGGACACAAGTAACATACATAACCAAATGTGAGAGGTACTTTAGTTTAGCTTTACTCTTCTTCAAAAAAGGCTGCTCATACTTATAATCTCCTAGCTCTCTGGATATTGGGGGTGGGGGGGGTGGGAGGAATTTCCTTTTCTTTTTTTTTTAAAGATACATTTTTAAAATTTTATTAGGGAACAGTGTGCTTTTCCAGGACCCATCAGCTCTAAGTCAAGTAGTTATTTCAATCTAGTTGTGGAGGGCGCAGCCCAGTGGCCCATGTGGGGATCAAACGGCAATCTCGGTGTTATGAGCACTGCACTCTAACCGACTGAGCTAACCGGCTGCCCCCAGGGGAGAAATTTCTGATGGGGAGTAGAGGAAGAAGTTAAGGTGGCAGCAAGCATCTTTCTCCTCTCCCCGTGTCAGCTTGCTCCCAGAACAGCAACAGTGGCACAGTGGCTGGCCATCACTGAGTTTGCTGCCATTTTCCTGCCCTGCAGTAGAAACAGGGCAGTCAGTCTTCCTGGAAATCTTCCTCCACTGTCCTTTATCTTTGACATCATCCCTTTTTTATTTGGAACTACAGTTTACCAAGAGCCAAAACAACTTCTTTTGCCCATGGAGCTTCCATATTGTTATATAAGTTTGACATATGCATTAATCTCCCTCCTTTTGTTTTCTAGAGCATCTTTAGGATTGAGATGGAGAGGAGAAATGCATAATAGTGAGCTAGCTTGTCAGTACCAAAGCCCCTTCATTATGATTTATTCCTATCTGATGTGACCATTTTGAAGATTAATGGCATATACAAAGAGGCAAGCAGGAAGAAGTTTAGCAAAGTGATTATTTTTATATTTTTATTCTCAAGATCATAGAGCTAATTAATATCAGATTTAGGATTGTGACACCTTACCTCCTTATTTAATACAGTTTCACTCTAATGTTGAACTTCTGATATACATTAAGTGTATTCCAAAATGATTATTAAAGAGGATATTTTAAACATATTTTAGCATAATAACTTTATTAGAGGAAGAAAGTCAGGAGGTATTGTGGTGGAATACTTGGACATTTTTAAAAATAGTTTATGTTTCATCTTAGCATACCCATTTTGTGAGCAGAGTCTCATTTAACAAAATGAAGTGCTCAGTCTACAATTTCACTTCACATTTTTCATTTTATGTGAGTTCATTTTTTTGTGTGGGTATGATAAACTATCTTCAGGTTTTAGAGAAGATTGAAACTATAACTTTTTAAAACCTAAATTTTTGTTAAGACTAGGCCATAAAAATACATCAGAAGGATGGGGAATCTAGCCATTTAATCACCCAGATTATCAGTACTTCTATAAAAAGCTTTTAAATGGCAAGAAGATAAAAAGTTAAATGTGGATAGTAATTACTTGCCTTAATGTCTTGTGCCAGGTATCAAACCTCACCATATGGGTGTTTGTACAAGATTAAATAGCTATTCACATGTGTAATGAGGTATAGATACTAAACTGAACCAAAAGATACAGCATGAAATAGATAAGAGCAGATCAATTCTGAAGAGATGGAAGATGAAAAAGCTGATTGATAGAGCTTCATGATTCCAATCATATATGATTTTTGAGGTCCATTTAATAAAACAAAGAAAACACTCCTTTTTTGGTTATTTTTCATAAGGGAACAAAATATTATGGAGGAAAATAGGTAAGAAATTTGGGGTAAGAAAAGAAAACAGACTACCACCTGAAAATATTCTCTACAACTGGAGTGCCTGAATAACTTGGTGTTCGCAGGACAGCACAGTTTAAGAATTAATAATTAATATCACTCCACTCCTGCTTTTTATTATAAAAAATGTCACAGTTTGGTTGATAGATTATATCGTCATTCTATCTGGAGTGATAGTGATTTGGATAGCTATTGTCAAAATCATCTCAAAAGAACTTAAGCATGAAACTGCCTCTACATTAAGTCACTAAAGGTAACAACCAGAAAAGATAATGAAGAAGAGAGAGAGTTATCTGGCTGATATTTGATAGCATAATTCTATATTTTTAAGTACATATTAAATATGTTGACACGTTGTGGAAAAAGTCTGAGGGACTATATTACCAGTGTCATTGGGTTATTGTTCCTATTTGTTCTAAATGTGATTGTAT